>NC_031993.1:16700739-16884055 GCF_001879085.1 Nicotiana attenuata
GTGTCTCATTTGGATCCTTACTTTTTCGTTCTACGTTTTCTTGAACCAATTCAAAACTGATTACCAAATTCAAACACGTTATGGAAACAAAACCAAAAATAAGTCCATATTTTAGGTATTATTTAAGAAATACAATTGTAGCAACTTGTAGGAAGAAACATGCTGTTGTTCACGAAACCAAGGAAACAACCCAGTTTTACAATTAAAAGATTGATACGCTTCACTAAATTAACAATAAAAATAATCTACCGGCATTAATTGTCTAGATATATAGAAAGTAAATTTAGTTATGTACATTTTTTTTTTTGAGAAAGTACAGTAAATTATTGTGATATTTAGAACCGTCTTCTCAAAGTAGCTAGCAATAAGGAGAGTAAATTAACACATTAATAAGATAATGTACACCTTAACAGGGGACGCAAATTGATTTGGTAACCTGTGCTTCTTTCGTAGTTACAACAACAACGACGACCCAGTAAAATCTCACTAGTGGGGTCTGAGAAGGATAGTGTGTACGCAGACCTTACCCCTACCCCAAGGAGTAGAGAGGCTGCTACTTTCGTAGTTGTTAAGCATAATTATCATTTTGGAAAGGAGCACATATGGATTCAACCAACTTCTTTTAGGGCATTGTATGAATTTCCAATTGCAAGTAGTTCTATTTTAGAGTTAAAAAAAAAAAACGCTCACTGTTATATAGTGTCAACCATCTATGGACATTTCAGCAAAATTTTTTGGTTTTGGCTGAGTAAAACTTACCCACAGTATTAACACCAAATCATTGAATATATATGTTATATATCTTATACACAATTCTACGTTTTAACCATAATTAGTTAATGCATATTCTTACTTCAATATACTATCACTTAACCATAACTAACTAATACAGTTTGATGTGAAGAACTGTGTGGTAATTTCTTCTTCAGTGAAGATACATCATATAGGTAATTAATGTGTCATTATCAAGGAAATATTATGTTGTAAATACTCGTATTGTGTGGCAAAAGTTATGATTAATAGAAACTCTGTGACCTCTCGTCTTTCTCTTTCTCTTATGCCATTTTAGAACTCGAGCTTCTTGGTAAAGCTTCTTCCCAGCACCCCCAAACCTCGAACTCATATTTGAATTTCTGCATTTGGGTTAACATTATAAGAAGATGTGAGTAAACAAGTTTTTGCTGGATCATTCTATCTTTAAATTTATTTTTTTATGATTTTTTGCATTTTCTATTAGTCGTTACATAAATTCACATTTCTATATTTACCTACTCAATCGCATGAACTTTGATAATGGTGACACATTGTTAGGGTCTAGGTATTATCAACTCACAATGAGAAGAGGCACAGGTTGAAATGGCAGGGGGCCAATTTGGAATGTATGATCTTTTTCTTTTTTGTTTTAGTTAAAGCCAATCACCCAGGTTGTCACCTCCTGGGGTGTTGGGGGGTTTGGCTAGACCTCTACTATGTCTATTCCCATAAAAAAAATAGCGTAAGTACAAAGGAAGAGGACATGGACCTAATCTCCAGATGTAATACAAGATTAACCTAAGTCAATCTTCAAATACATGAGAGGTTAACTACTGTACGTATACCTCTCATGTTCTACAGTATATGGTTCAACTTACAAAAACATTAGCTTTGTCATACCTAGTTCTAAAACTAGGAAGTTGCCACTTATCAAGTTCAAAAGGTCATTTTACATTTCCTGGTAATTATTGGAAAGACTAGAAGAAGGCAGTAATTATTGGAAAGAGTAGAAGAAGGCAGTGATTCCACCAGTCGTAATATTTTTGGCCAACATATCAGCCACTTGATTAGCTTCTCTATAACAGTGCGAAATATTTACTTCTGTTTGGCTCATCATATCTGCATTCTCTTTATTGAGTCTCTTCATGTTGAGATTGTTGATGCTTCTATCTAAGAGCATATTGACAACTATTCGTGAGTCGGTCTCCAGATAGATGTCATTATACCCTCGCTGTATGCACCACTGTATACCCATCTTCGCAGCCATGGCTTCAGTGATATTGTTTGCTCTGAACTGGTAAAGAAAATGCCATAATCCAATTTTCTTGGTCGTTCCTTACGGAACCTCCTATACCGTCTCTTTCGGTTCCTTTTACAAAGCTTCCATCAGTGTTGACTTTAATTTTTCCAGTGGGAGGCTTCTGCCAAATAACTTGTTTCACTATGGGAGTTGGTCTCCATAGCTCTACTTTTTCGCAAAAAATAGGCCAAGTCCCTGCTCTATTGCAACTGGGGAAGGCGAAGGCCATATTCAAGGCTGCCTGTATGGTCTAGCTTATTTGTTGCTCCATTTTCCTCACCAAGAATCTTTTTTGTTCTCCATATCTGCTCGAACACCAACTTCTCCATATTTCCAAGCATATTGCTAACAATACAAAATAGAGTATAAATTTGTGTATATAGTTCTTTGCCTGTACTTCCCACCACTTTTTGATGATGCTTCTAATATTCCAGCTTTCATGCTTGATTCCCAAAGGTGCACCGAAGATATTTCAGAGATATTGAGCGGCATCAACCTCAACGAAGACACGTTGGATTGTGTCTTCTCTCGGATTATTACAGCATCTGCATATAGAAACAATATGGTTTCCAAATTTAGTAATAATCTCATCAAAAGGAAGCTTACCAAGGTAAAGTCTCCAGGCCAAAAATAAAATTTTGAAGGAAATGTTGTTGAGCCACATGTTATTTAAAGCTACATTCTTTGGCTTCTTGTTCCTAATTAGTTTCCAAGCACTTTTGTTGGAGTAATAACCGTCTGTAGAAGCATCCCAAACAGCATAGTCTTCTTTGTTTTGGTTTCCAATTTCTATTTCACTGATTAGAGTAGCTGTCTGCTCATTGAGCTTACTTTTCAATTTCTCCATGTCCCATTTGCTCTCTATGATGATCTCCCTTACTATTGTAGTCTTACTCTTTCTTCTATCTGGAAATTGTTTGGCTAGAGCTCCTTTTTCGGACCAATTGTCCCACCAACAACTACATTTTCCTTCATTAATTTTCCATATCATGTTGTTTTCCGCCTTTTCCCTCATTTGAGTCACGTGTTTCCAAGCATGTGAGTTCCTTGAGGTCCAAACTTTGGCCATCTGGGTGAGCTCTAATACAATATTTAGATCTCAAGTAAGTAGCCCACAGATAGTTTTGAGTTCTAAATCTCCACAACTTTTTCATAGCTAAAGTGTTGCTAATATCTTCTATGGATCTCATGCCAATACCACTTTCATCTTTTAGTAGACATAAATTCTTCCAAGATCTCCAATGATACTTATTTTTATCCCCATGAGTGCCCCAAAAGAACTTGGCAAAGTATTTTTCAATCAATTTCACCGTACCCTTTGGAGGGCTCATAGCAGAAAGAGTGTATATTGGCAATGATTGAAGTACACCTTTGATGAGTATAATTGTGCCGCCACATGAAAGCATCATGCCTTTCCATCCATTCAACCTTTTGAAAATATTGGTGACCATGAAGTAAAAATGAGAGAGTTTCTTCCTCCTTACATACAAAGAGCATCCCAGATAATTGAAGGGAAAGTTTTTCTCCATGAAACCTGTTACTTCCCTCATTCAATTAATTCTCTGTGCTCTAGCTTTAGGATCTGTGAGGAAGAAATTTTATCATTATTCACTTTTTGCCCTGAAGCTTTTTCATAGTTGCGAATTTATTCATGATCAGCCTCACTGACTAGTTATTCCCTCCACCCGAAGATCACTATATCATCTGCATAGGCTGAATGGTTAATTTTATGGCCCCTCTGTTCCATGTAGAAAGGTGTGAAATCTGGATCAGAGTGAAGCTGGTTAAGGGAGCTGAAAAGGACTTCAGTTGGTATTATGAATAGAGATGGGGAGAGAGGGTCCCCTATTTTAAGCCCCTGAGATGAGGTAAGAAAAGCCCCTCCTTGTGTCGTTGATGACTATTGAGTACCATGCGTCTGAGATTAGTCTCCGGATAATATCAATCCATACCTCTCCAAAGCCAAACTTTCTCATGACTGCATCCAGAAAAGACCAAGACAATCTATCATATGTTTTGGTTATATCTAGCTTAATAACAATGCTACCCCCTCTGTTATCTTCTCCTATACCTTGAATGATCTCTTGAGCCAGCATCATGTTTTCAGTAATGAGCCTACCCCTTACAAAACCACTTTGGTTATCAGAAATTAATTTGGGTAAGAAGGTGTTGAGTCTACTAACAAATATTTTAGAAATGACCTTGGTGGTAAAATTAGTCAAACTGATTGGTCTCAGTTCAGAGAAGTTGGATGAAGACTCAACCTTAGGAACAAGGACTAGGAAAGAGAGGGAGTAGAACTTGGTCAAATTTCTGCCATTAAAGAATGCCTGCACAAAAGCCACAATATCCTCTTTGATAACCTCCCAACAAGTCTATAGAATACCTCACTGAAACCATCTGGACCAGCTGCACTTTGTGCACTGAGGTTGAAAACCGCTTTTCTAACCTCGTGGATGTCTGGAATAGATGTCAGATAATCGTTATCATCAGTTGAGATAGAACTGGGAATACAATACATCAAGGAGTCATTCATGATAGGTGCCTCTAAGTTGAACAATATTTCGAAGTGTTTCACAGCCGCCTTGGCAATCTTTCCATCACCTTAAACCCATCGGTTCCTGTGATTTTTAATTCTTTGTAAGCAAAGCCTTCTTCTTTTGTCTCTGAGCACACTATGGAAATAGCTACTGTTATAATCCCCTTCCTGAAACTACTTGATCTGAGAATTTTCTCTTAGAAGGTTCTCTTGTACACCTAGCCACTATACATATTCTGCATGAGCTTTGTTAAGTTCTTCCATGCTATCTTTAGTGTTTTGATAGAGATACAATTCTTCTAGCTGTTGTACTTTTCCCTCGACCATTGACTCAGATCTCTGCCCAAGGTTTGAAGTTTGCTTTTCAGTCTCCACATGTCATTACCAAAGACCTGCTTGTTCCATGAATTCTGAACCACCTCCTGAAAGTTTTGTTGATGTACCCAAAAGTTCAGGAACCTGAAGTATTTAATAGTATCATGTTGATCACTGTGACACTTCATGAGGAGGGGTCTATGGTCGGACCAGGTTTTCAGTAAGTGTTTAACATAATTATGTTGAAATTTCTAACATCATTGATCGTTGACTAAGATCCTCTCGAGCCTTTTTCATATTCTCTTTCTCGGCCTTCTATTATTACACCAAGTGTATCTAGCACCCACAGAGCCTACATCAATAAGATCACAATCTTAAATTTTAGTGACAAAATCAAAGCTTTTGTAGGCTCTGTGAGATCTACCGCCTAACTTTTCTTCTAGGTCCATTATCACATTAAAATCACCTCCAATGCACCATGGACCACTAACATCACTGCTAATGTTTTCCAAACTCTCCCATAGTCCTCTTTCTGGCAGAGCACTTTGCATTTACAGTTGTGACATGAACATCTTCATTCGTATCATTCCCCTTTATGCATAAAGTAATTTCTTCTTCTTCGGCGGTAACTACCTGAGCCTGATAATTCCAAAAGCACCAAATTTGTCCATTGTCATTTGCTAGGCAGTGTTAAAATCCCAAGAAACTTTTATAACCTTGTATTTTGCTACTGTCAATGAAAGGTTCAAAGACAGCAACAAAGTCATTTTTGTTAATGTTGATGAGATTTTTCAATCTGTGGATGGCCTTCTTAGATCTCACACCCTAATGTTCAAAAATATTGCACTAATCATGGAACTTTTAGGAGTCTTATCTTTTTTTTCTTCCCTCTGAGAGAAGGTGTATGTTATTCTCTTGTTTTCTTTCCTTTCTTTTTCTCTTTGCTTTTCCCTCTTCCATTTGTTGGTCATGTGTCTTTTTTTTTTCATTTCCTCTTGTGGGTTCTCAGAGTTGTCTCTTTTTGAGTCATTCTTTGAATCTGAAGATGTTGAGTCTATTTTTTGTGGGCCTACACTCTCTTATGAATTGTTCGGAAATCCTTCTCTAACTTTCTCATCACAGAATAAGTCCACCACCGATTTAATTGGTGGTTGGTTTCTCACCTCTGTGTCTATACTGCTGAACTGGTAGTGAGAAAATTCTTGATCTGTTTTCCTTGTCTTAAGTATATCTTCTTCATTTTGTTCTCTTCTATCATACATTTCATCTTGCTCATTTTTGTGTCTTGTGGGTTTTGAATTGTCACTCTTCTCTCCTGATTATGTAATTTCCTTTTCGTCCGTTGACATGTTGTTGCCTTGCCTTTCTCCTGGGATAGAATAGTAGATTGTTGCTTGGTATGTAATTGATTTTCAGATTCATCTACTATAATATTATTATTGATGACTTCCTTGGTTCCCCTGTAGTTCATGTTCTGCCTGGCCTTGGAAGAGGTGTCGCTAAGGTCTTCTCTTTTATCCTCTTCAGTATGTGGTTCAACTATAATTTCCAAAAAGTCTTCAACTACTTGATTTCTATGGACCTTTTAATTGTCTTTCTTCACCAAACATTCCTTCAGTTTGCTCTTTCTATGAACCATAGCAGGTTTAAACAACACTATGCTCTTCTTTTTTGGCATTTTCTTCTTTTTCTGATTTCTCCTTTTAGTAGTGGTTTTGTGTTTGATGGTCTGAAATTCTTCATGATCCTGCTCTTGCACCTCAACACCGTTATTTTCTTTCTGCTCTACTGCTTTAGATTCTAACTTTTTTCTTTGTCTATTTCTCGTTGTATTAGGGACTTGCCATTGCCCCGTATTCCCCCCTTCTTGTCCTTCTTTGGTGTTGTTCATAACTTCTTTTTCTTTGCTTGATTCTCCAGATTCTTTTGTTGCCTCTTTCCCTTGAATGTCATGTACTCCATGAGTAGTATTTTCCTTCTCAGCCCTTACTTTGCTTTGATCCTTGTGTCTCCCTCCTGTGTTGTCCTTCTTATTATGTCTCTTAGTTGCTTGTCCTTCCTGTTCTTGACTCTTAGAATCTTTCTCTTTTTGCTTTTCTTTTTCTAAAACTCTGCATTGTATAAGAGATTGGCCAAGAATCCTGCAATTTTACAATATATTGGCACTCCCTCATACTCTAGCTTTTCTGTGAATCCTTTTAAGAGGTTTAACTCATCTTCCTAACCAACCCAGACGGAATTGAGAAGCGGCTTAGTAAGACCAACCTCCACCCTAACTTTTGCCATACTTGGCTTCGTCCCGTAATCAATGGCTGTATCCATCAACAGTGGAACACCAACTGGGCCAAGAACCTATTTCACATAGTACCAAGTATGACAGTGGAATGGTAGTCCTGGTAGGAGAACCCATACTAGTACAATTGGTGATTCCTCCTCCGGCTTAAAGTTCGGAGACAATTTTTGAAGCCACATAACCATACCATCGATTTTAATTGATCGTTTATACCATATAGTTTTACAGTCTTCATCATTGGTGACATCAATAAAAATAGTTTGAAAATCATAGACACCAATTTTAATTCACCTTTAAGCGATACGTTTTTAGCAAAGACCGATCTAATGCGCTTAATGTTTGGTCGAGTTCTCAGAAATTTACCTGTACTTGTGTATTGGCACTCCTCTGCCATCACCCTATAGTAGTCGCTTGTCTTTAAGATGACCACAGGCATTCCATTGTGGGGTGGTAACTCTAGCTTTCACATTTGGGTCCCCAAATATATTTCCTTTGGGTTTTGCAGGAGAAGCTACTGCAGAGGCATAGCCATTTTTCAAAGGAATTACTTCTTCTGGGCTGATGGTAATAGCCGAAGGAGCAAGGTTTTCACTTGGACGCACCGGTAGATGGTAGGTCGACGTCCCCATTCGTTGGAGCTTGAACTCCACTCGCCTAAAGAGGGGAGATAGTGTTACCGTTAAACAGAGGATGTACGGAGAGCTTTGTAAGCTTAGCTTTTAATGTAAATTAAGCAATAAAGTAAACACAATAATATTTACGTGGAAAATCACCTAGTTCAAAAGATGCAAAAACCATGTCATACTATGTAGGATTTTCAACTTCAACTTCACTAGAACAATGAGCCAAATGTTTCGATTATAAATCTGTAACTCAATACTCTCCAGTACTCCTACTTCAGCTATTTAATTAATAAGTTACTCTAACTTGTAAAACAATCACTCACTCCAACTCACTAATTATTTATGACACTTTGAATACAACTCAATTTCCTAAAACACATATACCAAGCAATTTTAGAGAAGAAGTGATGACCTATCTTTATAGACAAACAACTATTGTCATCTAGCAGACCATGAAATTCAAAGATGCTACTAGAAATCAGCTTGGGACTTCTAAAGCTCTTTAGCAATAGTCAAGGATTAAGAGACTTCATGTGCAATAGCTGCCCTTTCGTACTAAGTAAGGTGATTTTTTCTAAACCAACACCTTTTGCACCCTCATTTTTCGAAGTAGAAGATGTGACATTAGTTTGAAAATACTTTTTTAATGTGGCAAATATTTGTCATCTCCCCAATGACGCAGTTTATGCGTCAACTAGCTTTCCCTCGTTGCCTACTATCTAGTCGCAATCCTTTTCTTAACCCTAATCATACTTAAGACATGGAATTGAACGCTTCTCATCCCAAAGTTAATAAATTGAAGAATGAGGAGGACTTTTTTTTGGCAAAGCAAGACTGATTAGTTCAACTATACGAATTGTCGAGCACTTCTTATGGAACCTTTTCCTTACTGTGATTGATTTCCCTTAATGTAGTATCCAAACATAATATATATCAAGATCAATAAAAACTTGATTTTAGATAATGCACATTTCTATTCTGTATAGCCTTTGTTTGGAAATATGGACCACATGTCCTCTATGCTACAAGAATGCAGAATTTTCATCCAGTGAAGCACCTTAATTGTAACATTGTAACGAATAATATGAAAAAATTCATAAAACGCACTATCGTGCTTCAATTTATATAAAAAATAAGATTGTTATACTATTCATCACTTGATGACCAAATTATATTATGATGCATGCAAATTTATAATTAGCAAAGATATCTTTAGGAAAAATTTATACCAAAGGGATTTCCATGGTATCATTTTGTGTTTAATTCGATTAAGGAAACTTTTTGTATCATTATTATGAGCTATCATTTAGTTAGTTATTTAAAAATGGAAGAATTTCGAAAATTTCTTTTCTCATTAATTTCTTTGAAATCGTAGGAGTGGTAAGTTGACCAAAATGTCATCCTCGTTTATAAATACATAGTAGTATATAAATATGTAATTTTTTTCCCACTGTCTAGCAGTACATTTCTAATTTTCGCTTCAAATATCAAAGTCGATATGTTGTTGATTGACCCTATATGTGATTTGAGTCCAAAGAACTAATTATTAAAGAATTAAGTAAGTTTAAATCTTTTAGAGCACAAAACTCATGAAATGAATTTAATGAATGAGAATGACTTATAATGTTCAATCACATACTTATATTGTGATCCATAAATAGATTACAAGTAAAGATAATTCTAGTAAGAAATTTATGCTAGAAAGAATACCTTCCATACCTTTAAGTATGATCCGATTAAGAAAATCTCTTGTACCATTATTTATACATCATCTGGTTCCCCAAATGTTTCATTCAAGAAGAAGAAATAAAAGGTTGACAAGTTCTTATCATGGCATCATCATCATCATCATCAACAATGGGAGAGAAGAAGATGTTGACACTGAAGAGCGGTGATAACGAAGAATTTTACCTTGAGGAATCTTTGGTCTTACAGTTTGATCTTATCAAGACCATTGTAAAAGAGGAACGAGTTTCCATCATCCCATTGCCTAGCATCAAAAGCAAGATGGTGGTTAAAATCATTGAATACCTCAAGAAGCACACGGAGCTCACTGCCTCGAACAAAGAAGACTTCAAGAATTTCGAGAAAGAGTTTGTGAATGTTGCCTTAGAGGAGCTGCTTGACATAACTGTGGCAGTAAATTATCTGAAAATTAATGGTTTGTTGGAATTCTGTTGTCAGGCTGTGGCTGATAGAATAAAGGACAAGAGCGTTGAAGCCGTTCAGAAGATTTTTAAATTTGAAAGTGGTTTCACCCCAAAAGAAGTGACAGAGTTTAAAAGGGAAATTCCTTGGGCCTTTGAAGGTGACCTTGATGATACAAAAAACTAGGGTTTTATGGTAGTGAAAGGGACATTTATATTTGATTTGAATAACCATATAAAATTGATTTCTTTCGTGTACCGATTTGGTGGATGTCTATTTGATTTTGAAATAAAGCTTTATGCTAAGAAAAAGGTAGAAACGAAAATACTATCTGATATAGTAAAGAGTGCTTGATTGTAGTTATCTATTCTTGAATACTAATAGCTACCTTTGTCTTCGTGTTGGTTCGAGTGATATTTGAGATTAATCATAATAGATCTGTTTCTTGTATCGAACTGTAACACCCCGTACATTCGGACTAGGTATGGATATGTTAAAAGGGTATTAATTTGATATTTTAGACATATGAAGTCCTAGCGGGATGATTGTGGGTAAAAATAGTTGTTTCTAAATCAAGATGGAAAGTGAGGTGTATAAGATTTGACAAAATCAACTATGTTTGCAGAAGGTCTGTCTTCCAGCAAGTTTTAGTGAAAATTTTAAGGAATTGGGGAAATCGCAAAGCATGAAAGTTGTAGGCCTTTGAAATAGCTTTCCAACGATATATTATGGAGCCCGAACGGATCTCTGTGCAAAATGTAATGCGCGTTTTACAGAACAGTACGCGATATGCGCGCCGGTAGCGCGCCTTAGCGCGGCCGCGCTAATTTTGAGGCAGTGTTACTGCCGTTTAGCGTGGTCATTAGCGCGGGCAAGCCTCCACTAGCGCGGGCGCGCTAGTGGGGGGTCGTTCTAAAGCTATATTTCGTCCTCCACACCCCCAAAACATAAAAACTTGCTCTAGAAAGTAAAGCTCTCAAAAACCTAACTCCTTAAGGGTCCCTCCACCACCCAAGGTAAGTTCTAATGGTGATTCTAAGTTAATTTCAGTTTCCCAACATCTTATTAACATGGGTAAACCCTCCATATCATTAGATATTCGATTGGGACATCATTGTTGAGGGAAGGAAGCCTAGAACTCGAATTCAAAGGGTTTGAACGTCAAAAAGGTAATATCTTCACCCTCTAATTGATTCTATCATTGAATTAATGGTTATAGACTCTAGTTCATGAGATATGAGTTGACGGGTTTGATAGAAAACGTGAACGGTTATAGGTTTGGATTGTTGATTGTTGATTATTGGTTAAGGGTGTTGATTACCTTATGGGTGATAAAGAATAATGTTGATTATAACCATTTGAGGCTTTAGAATTTATCTAGGAGCAAGGGAATGAGTTATTGGGTGTAGAGACACCATTAATAAGGACTATGAAGCTTTATGTCACCAAGTGTATGAGAAAATGCTTAAGTGACCAAAACATGAGAATTATTGCTAAATATGGAATCCCTTTGACTTGTATTGATATAGATTAAAGTTGAAAGGGATGACAAATGTTGTATTACGCTCAAGAGCAAGAAGTTAAGGTATGTGAGGCTAACTTTCTATGTTTGGGAATTTTAATGATTCTCCCTACATTACGTTTCTTTTACGACGTATCAATTGCCTCAAAAATATAGTTAAGCCTAGTTCCTTGAATAGTTGTAGAACTTCTATTTTCTAGCTTCATAACTCGTTCATGACTTTCATTTCGAACGTTGTGAGCTCAGTTCGTATTCAATATAGACTTGGGCTTGGTGTCCCTAAGTCTCAGTATAGCTTACTCAGCATGTCATAAACAGTCGAAGTTTCAGTATTCCAGTATTATGTAACTCAGTGTGATCCAGTATTCCAGTATTATGTAACTCAGTGTGATCCAGTATTCTAGTATCATGTAACTCAATGTGATTCAGTATTTCACTATCATATATTGCAGTATGATTCTCAGTTCCTGATTTTAAATCCCTGAATGTTGAACACTTGTATTTGGGCTTGAGGCCGCAGTTTATGCTTTATGCATCTTTGGGCCTGAGGCTGCAGTTTATGCTTTATGCACCTTTGGGCCTGAGGCTGCAGTTTATGCTTTATGCATCTTTGGGCCTGAGGCTGCAGTTTATGCTTTATGCATCTTTGGGCCTGAGGCCGCAGTTTTGCCTGAGGCCGCAGTTTATGCTTTATGCATTTTGGACCTGAGGTCGCAGTTATGTATACGTATACTTGGGCCCGAGCCGCAGCTTGTGCACATATATATATTGGGCTGAGGCCGCAGTTTAATATTCAGATAAACAGGTTGTTCATCATTCAGAAGAGGGAGTATTCATAACCTTACTTCCTTTATTCAGTTCAGTTATCAGTTATCAGTTATCTTTTCAGTTATCAATTCAGTTATCAGTTATCAGTTATCTTTTCGGTTATCAGTTCAGTTACCAGTTCTCACTTCAGTTTCAGTTTGAATAGTTATCATTTCAGTTATCAGCTTAGTTTCAGTTTCAACATTTATAATTGTTTCTTTCAGTTGCTTTACATACCAGTACAATTCAAATGTACTGACCTTCCTTTTGCCCCGGGCCTGCATCTCACGATGCAGGTAATGATTTACAGGTCAACGATGTAGAGCGCTAGGATTCTCGTACCAGCTATTTGGTGATCCCCAGTTCTTTCGGGGCATTATCATTACTTTACAGCCTGTCAGTATTTACAGATAGTTAGTGTTTTCAGTACTTCAATAGAGCCTTCATAGACAAGAGTAACAGCTAGACAGAGTCGCATGCTTTTCATATTAAGCTGTGTTGACTACAAATATGTTTAAGAATTGTGTTAGTTTTTCCGCACTTTGATTTATATCATCCAGAATTTTGTATATCAGCATGTGTTAGTTTATCTTCCGCATTCAGTATGTTATGATACCACATGTTGATTCAGCCAGCCAGTTGGTTCGCTCGGTCACATATGGTCAGACACCGAGTGTCGTGTTACGTTCAGGCCCAGGTTCGGAGCGTGACACGAACAAGCTAATATCATTTGAATTTTGATAAAAGAAGAAGTTATGTGAATAAAAGAAAACTCAGAAATAATTTCTTAATGAAGGATGGTTGAAAATATTCAATTCTAGAAAAGCTTTGATATGCTCAGTATACTGTAGCTATTTTTTGTTTTCATATTGGTTCGGTTGATAAATTTGAAGTAGCTGTCATTTGTTAATGATTAAGAAATAATGAGATTATTCTTGCTCTTTTATGTATGAGACGACATTAGTTTAAATACAAAGAAATATACGTACAGTACTTGAGCACCAATCATGTTTCACTGACTTGATTTAACAGTGAATAAAACCAAGAAAAGATCCAAAACCTTAAATATCAATTTTTTTAACACAGTAAGTGTCAACAGATCAGCTTGGTGTTAACTCCAATTAATCGGATTAAAGAGATTCAAATAAAGAACGTAATATAGAGCTAATTTGCTATCAGCCAACCACATATATCAGTAGTTTATTATGGATATCAAATGTCATCAAGTAAGTTTCCTTTTTAATGAATTATTATAAAATAACTACATGAGATTTTTCAACAACTATCTTTCTGTCACGACCCAGATTTCCCATCCTCGGGGTCGTGACGGCGCCTACTCGTAGAATCTAGGCAAGCCACAAATTATAAACTCCTACCTACTTTATTTTAAATCCTTTTATCAATCATAACAACAAGCGTTAAATATTTAAATGGCAGCGGAATATGAAACTAAAGCGGAAGACTTAAATTAAATAAGCTGAACAATAATGCGGAATTCAACATGTGCCTCTACCCAAGAACTGGTGTCACATCATCAACAGACTACTAAGAGTACTAAATACAATCGTTTGAAAGAAATATAATATTGTTTGTCTCGAAAACATGAGATAACAGAATGAAATATAAGGTAGAGCAGACGCCGGGCATGCGGACGTGTGCAAGGCTACCTAGGAGTCTCGGTGGACTGAAGGCTAGCTCCCGAGCTACTGCTGCTGTCCGGGACCTGGATCTGTGCAAAAGAGCACAGAGTGTAGTATCAGCACAATCGACCCCATATGCTGGTAAGTGCCTGGCCACACCCCGGCGAGGTAGTGACGAGGCTAGGACCAGACTCCAGATAAACTTGTGCATATATATATATATATATATATATATATATATATATATATATACACGGAAGATAGACAAAAGGTAATCAAGACAAAACTGGGGAGGGGATTATGCTTCGGGGATAACAGATAATGCAAAATTTCATGAGAATAACAAGGAAAATCAACAATTTAACTCTAACACGAATAAGGAGAATAAAGGCGGATATCACTGTCAGTACACATCTCGTTGCAGGCGTGCAATCCGATACCATTTCTCATATCTCCTGGTAGGCGTACCACCCGCTCCCATTTCATCATAACTCGTGGTAGGCGTACCACCCGCTCCCATTTCATCATAACTCGTGGTAGGCGTACCACCCGCTCCCATTTCATCATAACTCGTGGTAGGCGTACCATCCGCTCCCATTTCATCAATTACTTGTGGTAGGCGTACCACCCGCTCCCATTTCATTATAATTTGTGGTAGGCATACCACTCGCCCCCATTTCATCATAACTCGTGGTAGGCGTACCACCCACTCCCATTTTATCATCCAACACAATATCACAATAAAATCCCAGCAAGGGAACAAAAGCAACATAGAAATTTCCCGGCAAGGGAACAACAATAACAATTCAACCTTCCCGGCAAGGGAGAACCAGCTATAACCAATCCTAGCTCAACTCCTACTCAGTCCAATTAATATCAATGCTCAAGCATAAATAAAGTCCACAAGAATAAACTTATTCTTCACAAAATTTCAAGAATCATCAACTAAGGCATCCGAAATGTCATTTAAGAACACAACAACTATCAATTTAAGACTCACGGTCATGCTTGACACCAACGCATAGATACTCGTCACCATGCTTATACGTCGTACTCATCAAGAAACAAATAGCAAATATGACTCAACTCCTAATCCCTCAAGCTAGTTTAGACCGGACACTTGCCTCGATGCCTTGGACACAACTCAAGTCTCAATTATAGCTTTACTCCTTGATTCCACCACCAATTCGCTATCACAAAATTACTTGATTACATCAATAAGTGCTAAATGAATCAACCCCAATGCATGAAAATAAGTTTTCCAAAGTTTTACCCAAAATGTCAAAAATTGCCCCCGGGCCCACGTGGTAAAAACCCGAGGTTCGAACCAAAACCCGATTACCCATTCCACCGCGAACTCAAATATATAATTTGTTTTGAAATCGGACCTCAAATCGAGGTCCAAATCCCCAATTTTTGAAAAACCTAAGTTCTACCCAAAACCAATTTCCCCTATGAAAATCTTTGATTTTAGGTTGAAATCATGTTAAAAGATGTTAATGATTGAAGAAATGATTAAAAACTAACTTAAAATTAATTTGGAAGAAGACTTGTTCTTGGAAATGCGAACAGGGGTTTGCAATTGCGAACCCCGACCTCTGCAGATGTGGGAAATGCGAAACAGGGTTCGCATTTGCGAACCCTTCTGAAATTTCAAATTTTCGCATTTGCGATGACAAACGTCGCATTTGCGATTGGCCTTCGCATTTGTGAACCATTTGAACGCATTTGCGATCAGGCGTGCCCAAGTCCCATCTTCGCAATTATGATGCATGGCTCGCATTTGCGAGCTCGCATTTGCGAGGCTGTCTTCGCAAATGCGAAGCCTGCAGATCAGAGACACACCAGATAATTTTTAAGTTCCAAATGCACCCCGTGGCCTATCCAAAACTCACCCGAGTCCTCGGGGCTCCAAACCAAATATACACACAACCTCAAAATCATCCTACGGACTTATTCGTGCGATCAAATCGCCAAACTAACATCATAAACATTGAATTAAACCTCAAAATCCAAGAATTCTTTCAAACTTCATAAAACATCAAATTTTCCAATTTAGGTCCGAATCATGTCAAAAGACGTCCGTTTTTAACGAAATTTCACAGGAATGACTTAAACCATATATAAGACCTGTACCGGGCGCCGGAACCAAAATACGGGCCCGATACCAACACGTTCTAATCAATTTTCACTTCAAATTTCCTTAAACAATTTCAGAAAACAATTTCACTAAAAAATTCATTTCTCAGGCTTGGGACCTCGGAATTCGATTCCGGGCATACGCCCAAGTCCCATATTTTCATACGGACCCTCCGGGACCGTCAAATCACGGGTTCGAATCCGTTTACCCAAAATGATGACCAAGGTCAAATTTATTCATTTTAACATCAAAACTTAGCATTTTTCACAGAATTTCATATTTATGCTTTCCGGCTACGCGCCCGCACTGCGCATGCAGATCGAGGCGACTCTAAATGAGGTTTTCAAGGACTCGGAGACAAAGAATTCAGTTAAAAACAGGTGATGACCCTTTGGGTCGTCACATTCTCCACCTCTAAAACAACCGTTCGTCCTCGAACGGACACAAGAAGGAAGTACCTGAGTCGGGGAAAAGATGAGGATAACGGCTCCGCATATCTGACTTGGACTCCCAGGTTGATGCCTCAGGAGGCTGACCTCTCCACTGGACACGAACAGAAGGGAAACTCTTCGATCTCAACTGGCGAATCTGCCGGTCTAGAATAGCTACCGGCTCCTCCTCATAAGACAAGTCCTTGCCTAACTGGACAGTGCTGAAATCTAACACGTGGGCTGGGTCGCCGTGATACCTCCGAAGCATGGACACATGAAACACTGGATGCACGGCTGATAAGCTCGGCGGCAAAGCAAGTCTATAAGCCACCTCTCCTACTCGATCAAGAATCTCAAACGGACCAATGAACCTAGGGCTAAGCTTGCCCTTCTTCCCAAATCTCATCACGCCCTTCATAGGCGACACTCGGAGCAAAACCCGCTCGCCAACCATAAAAGCCACATCTCGAACCTTACGGTCTGCATAGCTCTTTTGCTTGGACTGAGCTGAACGAAGCCTATCCTGAGTGATCCTGACCTTGTCCAAGGCCTCCTGAACCAAATCTGTACCCAACAACCGAGCCTCTCCCGGCTCAAACCATCCAACCGGAGACCGACATCGCCTACCATATAAACCCTCATAAGCAGCCATCTGAATGCTCGACTGGTAACTGTTGTTGTAGGCAAACTCCACTAAAGGCAAAAACTGATCCCACGAACCTCCAAAGTCAATAACACAAGCTCAGAGCATATTCTCCAAAATCTGAATAGTCCGTTCCGACTGACCGTCCGCCTGGGGATGAAATGTTGTGCTCAACTCAACTCGTGTGCCCAACTCTCGCTGAACTGCTCTCCAGAAATGCGAGGTAAACTGCGTACCCCGGTCCGAAATGATAGATACAGGCACACCATGAAGGCGAACAATCTCCCGAATGTAGATCTCAGCTAACCTCTCAAAAGAATAGGCGACTGCCACATGAATGAAATGTGCTGACTTGGTCAGCCTATCAACAATAACCCTAACTGCGTCGAACTTCTTCTGAGTCTGCGGGAGTCCTGTAACAAAGTCCATAGTGATCCGCTCCCACTTCCACTAGGGAATCTCAATCCTCTGAAATAAACCACCGGGCCGTTGATGCTCGTACTTAACCTGCTGACAATTCAAACAACGAGCCAAATATGCTACGATATCCTTCTTTATTCTATGCCACCAATAATGTTGCCGCAAATCCTGATACATCTTCACGACACCTGAATGAATAGAGTACCGGGAGCTATGGGCCTCCTCTAAAATCAACTCTCAGAGCCCATCCACATTAGGCACACAAACTCGACCCTGCAATCTCAAAACTCCATCATCATCTAAGGTAACCTGCCTGGCACCTCCGCGCTGCACCGTGTCTCTAAGGACACACAAATGGGGATCATCATACTGCCGATCATGGATGCGCTCCAATAATGAAGAACGAGCGACCGTGCAAGCTAACACACGACTGGGCTCAGAAACATCCAGTCTCACGAACTAATTGGCTAAAACCTGAACATCCAAAGCAAGCGGCCTCTCACCGACCGGAATATAAGCAAGACTGCCCATACTGGCTGACTTCCTACTCAAAGCATCGGCCACCACATTGGCCTTTCTTGGATGATATAAAATGATGATATCATAATCCTTCAACAACTCCAACCACCTCCTCTGCCTCAAATTCAACTCCTTTTGCTTGAACAAATATTGAAGACTCTTGTGATCCGTGAACACCTCACATGCCACGCCATACAGATAATGCCTCCAAATCTTCAATGCGTGAACTATGGCTGCCAACTCCAAATCGTGAACCGGATAGTTCTTATCATGAATCTTCAACTGCCTTGAAGCATAGGCAATGACTTTGCCATCCTGCATCAACACTGCTCCAAGCCCAACACAGGAAGCATCACAATAGTCTGTATAAGGCCCTGAACCTGTGGGCAAAACCAACACTGGTGCCGTAGTTAGAGCTGTCTTGAGCTTCTGAAAGCTCATCTCACACTCATCCGACCACCCGAACAGGGCACCCTTCTGGGTCAGCCTGGTCATCGGGGCTGCAATAGATGAAAACCCCTCCACGAACCGACGATAGTAGCCTGCCAACCCCAAGAAACTCCGAATCTTTGTAGCTGATGCTGGTTTAGTCCAGTTCTTGACTGCCTCAATCTTCTTCGGATCAACCTGAATACCCTCTGCTGACACAACATGACCCAGGAATGCAACTGAACTCAACCAGAACTCACACTTTGAGAACTTTGGATATAACTGACTGTCCCTCAGAGTCTGAAGAACCACTATAAGGTGCTGCTCGTGCTCATCCTGGCTGCGGGAATATATCAATATATCATCAATGAAGACTATCACGAACGAATCCAAATAAGGCCTGAACACTCGGTTCATCAAATCCATGAAAGTTGCTGCCTGCTGGGGCATTTATCAACCCGAATGACATAACCAAGAACTCATAATGCCCGTATTGAGTGCGGAAAGCTGTCTTAGGGACATCGGATGACCTAATCATCAACTGGTGGTAGCCAGATCGCAAGTCAATCTTTGAAAATACCCTGGCACCCTGAAGCTGGTCGAACAAATCATCAATCCTCGGCAGCGGATACTTATTCTTGATTGTAACCTTGTTCAATTGACGGTAATCAATACACAATCTCATTGACCCATCCTTCTTTTTAACAAACAACACCGGCGCACCCTAAGGCGAAATACTGGTCCTAATGAAGCCCTTCTCAAGCAAATCTTGCAACTGCTCATTTAACTCTTTCAACTCAGGCGGGGCCATGCGATACGGCGGAATAGAAATGGGCTGAGTGCCCGGAGCCAAATCAATGCAGAAATCAATATCCCTATCGGGTGGCATACCCGGCAAGTCTGAAGGGAAAACATCAGGAAACTCACGAACAACGGGCATAGAATCAATAGAAGGGAACTCAGCACTAGAATCGCGAACATATGCCAAATAGGCCAAACACCCCTTCTCGACCATACGCTGAGCCTTCACATACGAGATAACACTGCGGGTAGAATGACTAGGAGTCCCTCTCCACTCTAAACGAGGCATCCCCGGTAAAGCTAAGGTCACAGTCTTGGCATGACAGTCCAAGATAGCGTGGTAAGGTGATAACCAGTCCATCCCCAATATAATATTGAAGTCAACCATGTCTAAGAGAAACAAATCTACATGAGTCTCAAGACCCCCAATCACCACAATACAAGAACAATGGACTCGATCAACCACGATAGAATCACCCACCGGTATAGACACATAAACAGGAATACTTAATGCATCACTAGGCATGACCAAGTACGGTGCAAAATAAGATGATACATACGAATACGTAGACCCCGGATCAAATAACACCGAAGCATCTCTATCACAAACCAGAACCGTACCTGTAATAACTGTGTCTGAAGCCTCAGTTTTGGGCCTGTCCTGAAGAGCATAACATCGGGGCTGGGCCCCACCATCCTGAACCACATCTCTGGGTCGGCCCGCTGCTGGCTGGCCTCCACCTCTAGCGGCCTGAGCTCCACCTCTAGGACCTCTACCTCCACCTCTAGCACCTCTACCTCCACCCCAAGCTGGCTGCGCGGGCTGTGGAACACCCGGTGCCTGTACCATGGCACGAGAACTCTGATGCTGAGAGCCACCTGGTGCGCGAGGGCAATACCTAGCAATGTGCCTCGTGTCGCCACAAGTAAAACAAGCCCTCGGCTGCTGGGGCTGACGACCCTGGAAACTCTGAAGCGGTGGTGCCCTGATAGGTGCTGGTGGTGCACTGAAGGACTGCTGATCGGAATACTGCATCTGAGAACTACGGCTACCCGAAGCACCGTGAGAAACCTGGAGTGCTGACTGAAAAGGCCTAGGAGGATGGCCTCTATCATACGAATCTCTGCCTCCCGATGAGGCACCACTGAATCTACCCGACTGACGGGGTCTCTTGTCTGCCCTGTGACCACCCCCCTGTGATAATACCATCTCAACTCTCCGGGCCACATTGGCTGCCTCCTGGAAGGATATCTCACTCCCAGCCTCTCTGGCCATCTGAAGAGGAATCGGCTGAATGAGTCCATCAATGAACCGTCTCTCTCTCTCCCTCTCAGTGGGAAGTATGATAAGAGCATAGCGAGCTAAATCAATGAACCAGGTCTGGTACTCGGTGACAGTCATGGATCCCTGCTGAAGGCGCTCGAACTGCCTCGGATAGGCCTCTCGCTGTGTAATATGGAGAAACTTCTCCAGAAATAGCTGTGTGAACTACTCCCAGGTCAAGGCTGGCGATCCTGCTAGTCTAGATAAGCAATAATCCCTCCACCGTGTCTTGGCGGATCCAGACAAGCAAAATGTAGCAAAATCAACCCCATTGGACACAACAATCCCCATGTTTCGAAGAACCTCGTGACAACGGTCTAGATAATCCTGGGGATCCTCAGTAGATGCACCGCTGAAGGTAGTAGTGAAGAGCTTGGTAAATCTGTCCAATCTCCACAAAGCATCGGCAGACATGGCTGCACCATCGCCGGTCTGAGCTACCACACCGGATTGTACCGCTCCAACTGGCTGAGCTGCTGGAGTCTGAAACTGGGGAGCTACCTGCTCCGGAGTGCGAGTAGTAGGAGTTTGGGCCCCTCCTCCAGCCTCAGAGACGGCTGGTGCTACAGGAAGTAGACCTGCCCCGGTGACACTCTCCATGAGGCCCACTAGACGAACCAGAGCGTCAAGAACTGGGGTGGCAATAAACCCCTCTGAGACCTGGGCTGGGTCTACCGGAGATGCTGGAGTCAGAACCTCGTCATCAAAGTCAACCTGAGGCTCCGCTGCTGGTGCTGCTGCTCGGGGCTGAGCTCTGCCCCTACCTCGGCCTCTGGCACAGCCTCGGCCTCGCCCTCTGCCCCTCGTGGGAGCTGCTGCTGGGGGCTCGGGCTGCTAATCAGTAGATGAGGAAGCGCGTGTTCTCGCCATCTGCGAAAGAACAGAGTAGGAATTGAATTAGCATTTAAGAAACAAAACCGCATGACCGGAAAGAACAAGTGTGAAGTTTTCCTAACTCCATAGCCTCTGGGGAATAAATACAGACGTCTTTGTACCGATCCCTCAGACTCTACTGAGCTTGTCCGTGAATTGTGAGACCTGTGTAACCTAGAGCTCTAATACCAACTTGTCACGGCCCGGATTTCCCACCCTCGGGGGTCGTGATGGCGCCTACTCGTAGAAGCTAGGCAAGCTACAAATCATAAACTCCTACCTACTTTATATTAAATTCTTTTATCAATCATAACAACAAGCGTTAAATATTTAAATGGCAGCGGAATATGAAATTAAAGCGGAAGACTTAAATTAAATAAGCTGAACAATAATGCGGGATTCAACATGTGCCTCCACCCAAGAACTGGTGTCACATCATCCACGGACTACTAAGAGTACTAAATACAATCGTTTGAAAGAAATATAACACTGTTTGTCTCGAAAACATGAGATAGCATAATGAAATATAAGGTAGAGGAGATGCCGGGCCTGCGGACGCGTGCAAGGCTACCTCGGAGTCTCGGTCGACTGAAGGCTGGCTCCCGATCTAGTGCTGCTGTCCGGGACCTGGATCTGTGCAAAACAGCACAGAGTGTAGTATCAGCACAACCGACCCCATGTGCTGGTAAGTGCCTGGCCTAACCTCGGCGAGGTAGTGACGAGGCTAGGACCAGACTCCAGTAAACCNTATATATATATATATATATATATATATATATATATATATATATATATATATGTGTGTGTGTGTGTGTGTGTACACGGAAGATAGACAGAAGGTAATCAAGATAAAACTGGGGAGGGGATCATGCTTCGCGGATAACAGATAATGCAAAATTTCAAGACAATAACAAGGAAAATCAACAATTTAACTCTAACACGAATAAGGAGAATAAAGGCGGATTTCATTGTCAGTACACATCTCGTTGCAGGCGTGCAACCCGATCCCATTTCTCATATCTCGTGGTAGGCATACCACCCGCTCCCATTTTATCATAACTCGTGGTAGGCGTACCACCCGCTCCCATTTAATCATAACTCGTGGTAGGCGTACCACCCGCTCCCATTTCATTAATAACTTGTGGTAGGCGTACCACCCGCTTCCTTTTCATTATAACTTGTGGTAGGTGTACGACACGCTCCCATTTCATCATAACTCGTGGTAGGCGTACCACCCGCTCCCATTTCATCATCCAACACAATATCACAATAAAATCCCAGCAAGGGAACAAAAGCAACATAGAAATTTCCCGGCAAGGGAACAACAATATCAATTCTACCATCCCGTCAAGGGAGAACCAGCTATAACCAATCCTAGCTCAATTCCTACTCAGTCCAATTAATATCAATGCTCAAGCATAAATAAAGTCCACGAGAATAAACTAATTCTTCACGAAATTTCAAGAATCATCAACTAAGGCATCCGAAATGTCATTTAAGAACACAACAACTATCAATTTAAGACTCACGGTCATGCTTGACACCAACGCATAGATACTCGTCACCATGCCTATCCGTCGTACTCATCAAGAAACAAATAGCAAATATGACTCAACTCCTAATCCCTCAAGCTAGGGTTAGACCGGACACTTACCTCGATGCCTTGGACACAACTCAAGTCTCAATTGTAGCTTTACCCCTTGATTCCCCCACCAATTCGCTCGTATCTAATCACAAATTACTTGAGTACATCAATAAGTGCTAAATGAATCAACCTCAATGCATGAAAATGAGTTTTCCAAAGTTTTACCCAAAAAGTCAAAAATTGCCCCCGGGCCCACGTGGTCAAAACCCGAGGTTCGAACCAAAACCTGATTACCCATTTCCCCAAAAACTCAAATATACAATTTGTTTTGAAATCGGACCTCAAATCGAGGTTCAAATCCCCATTTTTTGAAAAACCTAGGTTCTACCCAAAACACCCAATATTCCCCATGAAAATCTTTGATTTTAGGTTGAAATCATGATAAAAGATGTTAATGATTGAAAGAAATGAGTAAAAACTAACTTACAATTGATTTGGAAGAAGACTTGTTCTTGGAAAATCGCCTAAGTGTGTTTGGGTTTGAGAAAATATGAAAAATGGGGTTCAAAATCATTTAAGTGTAAAATTGGAGGTCTCTGATATGGGAAATGTGAACAGTTGCGAACCTCGACCTCTGCAGATGTGGGAAATGTTAAACAGGGTTCGCATTTGCGAACCCTTCTGAAATTCCCAATTTTCGCATTTGCGATGACAAACGTCACATTTGCGACTGGCCTTCGCATTTGCGAACCATTTGGTCGCATTTGCAATCAGGCCTGCCCAAGTCGCATCTTCGCAATTGCGATGCATGGCTCACATTTGCGAGCTCGCATTTGCGAGGTTGTCTTCGCAAATGCGAAGCTTGCAGATCAGAGACACACCGGCTAATTTTTAAGTTCAAAATGAACCCCGTGGCCTATCCAAAACTCACCCGAGCCCTCGGGGCTCCAAACCAAATATACACACAACCTCAAAAATATCCTACGGACTTATTCGTGCGATCAAATCGCCAAACAAACATCATAAACATTGAATTAAACCTCAAAATCCAAGAATTCTTTCAAACTTCATAAAACATCAAATTTTCCAATTTAGGTCTGAATCACGTCAAACGACGTACGTTTTCAACCAAATTTCACAGGAATGACTTAAACCATATATAAGACCTGTACCGGGCACCGAAACCAAAATACGGACCCGATACCAACACGTTCTAATGAATTTTCACTTCAAATTTCCTTAAACAATTTTACTAAAAAATTCATTTCTCGGGCTTGGGACCTCCGAATTCGATTCCGGGCATACGCCCAAGTCCCATATTTTCCTACGGACCCTCCGAGACCGTCAAATCACGGGTCCGGGTCCGTTTACCCAAAACGTTGACCAAGGTCAAATTTATTCATTTTAACATCAAAACATAGCATTTTTCACATAATTTCATATTTAAGCTTTCCGGCTACGCGCCTGGACTGCGCACGCAAATCGAGGCGACTCTAAATGAGGTTTTCAAGGCCTCGAAGACACAGAATTCAATTAAAAACAGGTGATGATCCTTTGGGTCGTCACACTTTCTCATTCTACTTTAATTTTTATACACCCTATAAAATAAATATAAGTGTCAAGTGTGATTTGCTTCGTTTGTTGACTTCGTTGAAGTTCTGTGATTTATAGTGCCACTATTACGGATTAGTTGTTCTGTTCTATCTTGGGAGGAATTAATCCAATAATCTTAGGCAATAGTGAGGAGATTAAATTTAATATAGTTTTCTTTTAGACTCGAAACTTTTTCATTTTTTATTCATCATCCGCATTTCTGTCTTTTTTTGTCTTTACTTTGGTTCCAAAACCAAAAAAAAAAAGAAAACAAAAAGAGATAAGAACAAGTGATGTTTCTAGGAAAAAGAAAATCTGCATAGATATTGGTGTTACGAAGAAAATACGAGTTTTGTGAAGCCAATGGTGGCTTCTTGACCCCACTGATTATGCTCGTGTGTCTGTGAGTATAAGACCATTGAGGAAAGTGATTGGGTTTTTTAATGGGATAATTTCACATAAATATAATTCACACACCTGACTTATAACATAATAGCCTAGATATCACTTTGCAAATCTATAGTCCAAAAAATAGTAGGCTAATTCCCGGAAGACAACTTATTTTTCTCCCTCTGTATACAACCAGTTATTTTCATTCTGTTGATTTCCTTTGATTATTAAGCATTTGATACAAAAAATGCAAATCAGCCACAACGCAACTCAAAAATCCTGAATAATACATATTATCTGAAGATAAGAAATTCAAACACTTTTATGTGCAATTGCTGAAGCAATCCAACAGGATAAAAGAAAAATAAAAACTTGGTAAATGAATTGTAGAATCCCTCCAACGCTCATACAACACATTACACGAAAAAGAAGAAGAGAAGGAAGTGTCAAACTTCTGTAGAGGCCTCTTACACACTAACAATGTATATACATCCTTATAAACTGAAAAAATATATAATTATACAATATTATACACAAATATACACATTTATACACGATTATACAATACTGTATAACTTTGTATAAACATGTATAATAGCGTATAAGAGGTGTTTGTATATCCATATACACAATTATACACTAGTATACAGTGTTGATACAAACTGCTACATAGTTATGATTTTTATCCAAACCCAATTTCAGATTCGAGACTTCAAAGTCATAATAATAATGACCAGAACTTCAAACTTCAAAATCGTCCAACATTAGTGGTTATTTTTTTGGTGCAAATCAAGTTTGAGAGCTATTTATTTTCAGATCTGTGTGTATTTTCATGTTTCTTTCAAAAATCTTCTTCATTCTTCTGCTTGCCACCATGGACGACAGATCTTTCTTCGAGCCTTCTTCGAGCCATTAATGGCAAAACTGCATGGGGGGGGGGGGGGGAGTAAGGAAGGGGGAATAGCGGGGGCTATGTTAAGAGAGGATGAAGGATCTATATGGGTTAGAAAGAAAGAAGTGAGAGGCGGTGAGAGAGAGAAGGGAACGAAGAAAGAAGAAAATAAGAAAAACCCTAAAAGTATGTCTTTAATAGTGGGCTAAAGGCTGAAAAGTTTTTTTCAAGTTATGTACAACATGGGCTAAATAGGTAAGAGCTTTAAATGTGGGCCATTTTCGGTTGGGCTATTAGGCCAAGTGACATGGGTTGTAATTCTTTCCTTTTTAATTGGCAGTAATACATTTATGGCCAATTGGTGTGGCCTTAACAGCTTGTTTGGATGGTTGTTACACATCGTTTCATAATGTATCGTATTGTATTGTATTGTATTGTATCGTTTGATGAATATAATATTTGGATAGATTATATTGTTTGTGTTGCGTTTTTATTAAGGGGTGTGAATGGGAAATGGAAGAGGCACCTTTTAGATTGCACCTCTCCATATCACCCTTTATTTGTCTATAAATTTAGAGGCTTGGCTTCATTTTTTAGACATGAAATCAGACATGTAAAATCTGAAATCTTCTCCCCTCTTTTCTACATTGTTGCATTATTTTCTAAATAAACATAAGTGTCAAGTGTGATTTGCTCCGTTTGTTGAGTTCGTTGAAGTTCTGTGATTTGAAGTGCCGCTATCACAGAATAGTTATTCCGTTCTAACCTGGGAGGAATTAATCCGTATACCTTGGGCAACAGTGAGGGGATCAAATTCCTTAAGGACACATTGTGCATTCAGTGGGCTCGGAATTTTTTATGTTTCGTTTATTGAACTAACCTTTGTTTACTTTTCTGATTTTGAACACAGTATTACCAACAAGCTTAAGGAATTTAATATATTTTTCTGTGTTCATCTTCTATTGTGGAGGACTTGACTTCAAAAGACCTCTTTTGCCTAAAGGATACATCTGTTGGCTTACTTTACAACGTGAGGCAAGCAATGTATCACTTTGATGAAAATAAAGAAAAGAAAAATGTGACAGCAACGCCCAGTTTTGCAACGAGACGCCTCTGTTATCATCAAAGACGATGCAGCAAACAACCAATTATAAATTGTACAGTTTGATATGTCTAAAACATGCAGATGTCATTCGAGGATTGCCATCATTTTGTCTTGAACGATGGAGGCAGTACCAAAGAACGCTGGGATTCTTTGTTTTGGTCTTTTAACTAGTTATGGAAATTAATTAGTAGTCGGAAATAGTAAAGGAATGGTAATGGAATCACGTATTGGGGTTTTCTGTGGAGAATACTACGCGGATGGACGATCGAAACCTGCACGTTAACCATGGGTTCAAAATTGGACTCACATGTTTATGGAAATACAAAGACTTAGATCATATAATTAATTCTTATAACCATATGTATATGGTTATGGATATAATTTTATTGGATCCTTCTTAGGACATAAGATTGTTAATTGTATGATTTGGGCTAAGAGGACATCACAGTCACCAATAAGACTGCAATTCTAGTGGTTTGCCACCACTGTCAAGTTGTTGGTAACAAGGCATGGATATAAGCAACATGAACATATCTCAGGGTTGTTTATTTCGTGAGTTGACAAGGAAATGAAGTACCCAAATGAATTTTTGGTGATTTAAATCTTATGGAAATTACGGCGTAAGTGGTTGGACCCTCTTCTTCGATTTTTATTATCAAGAGGTAGCAATAAAATCAGGTTCTATTTTCTCTAATCATTCTTTAATTTATCTACCCTTGTGATTTATGATGCAATTTTTATTTTTTTAAAAATATTGGGTAGATTATTATGATCTCAAAATATATTTTATTTGCATTGCTGTGATGACCGAGAATAACATATGTCAAAAAGTTAATTTTGTTATTCTTTTGAGATCAAATTATCGGTATACAATTTGGTGGCATGCATGAAAATAAAAGTATATATTGTTGTAAGTATGAATCATACTAACATTAATACTTAAAATTTGTTTGAGATCATGCAAATGATATTTTATATGTATATTATTTTTGATCAAGATATACATATGTTAGTTTGATAAGAATAATATATCAAACTGTTGAAATGTTTGGGGTGCAATGGTTGAGTTGGAAAGCCATTTGAAAAGAAAACTAAAATACTTGTGATTTTCTACCCTTGTTTTGGAGGCTAAAATCCTCGTGATTTTTCACCCCCGTTATAGAGAATAAAATCTTCGTGATTTTCTACTCCTGCTTTGAGATTAAAGTCTTCGTGACTTTCTACTCATTTGTCGGAAATTAAAGTCTAAGTGACTTTGTACTCGTTTTGGAGATTAAAATCTTAGTGATTTTCTACTCCAATTTATTATTCGGTTTGAAGATTAAAAACTTCACCGTTTATTAAATTTGATTGTGTCACATATACTCGATTTGAAGATTAAAAACTTCACCGTTTATTAGATCTGGTTGTATCAGATATCATTCGGTTTGAAGATTAAAAACTTCACCGTTTGTTAATTCTCATTGTGTCAGATTGGTTTGATGATTAAAAACTTCACCATTAATTCTGGCTTTGTCGTGACATAAACACAGTTCTTGTGGTTGGCTCTACAAAGTAATTGGGGCATTGAATACAAATCTCCTTTTGAAGAAATATGTTTGGAATATGAAATTATTCACCAAACGATCGCTATGCTTACAACTAATCGAATACTCATTCGTGTTCCCCATAGCAAGACTTTCCATATGAAAAATAGAAAGGAAGAAAACCTAACTTGAAATATTTCCAAGTGTGGGGGGGGGGGGGGTATTTGGGTAAAGTGCAAGTTCTTAAACCCAAAAAGCATAAAAATCGGATCAAAAACTGTTGGCTCCATTTTCATAAGATATGCAACAAATAGAAAGGCATATCGTTTTTTGATTCATAAATCAGAAAATCCCGACATTCATTTTAATACGGTAATCGAATCGGATAATGCTGTGTTTTTTGAGAATATTTAACCGTATAAAAAAGAATGTGAATCGTCTAGTGAAATATCTAAGCGACCTCGGGAAAGTACACCTAATGAGGTGAATCCAAGACGTCAAAGGACAACTGCTTCCATTGGATCATATGTTCTGACATTCTTGTTAGAAAATGAGCTTCAAACTTTGGAAGAAGTTACGTCTTCCTCGGAAAGAAGTTGTCAATAATAAGATAGAATTCATATTAAGTAATCATACTTGGGAATTAGTTGATCTTTCTCCAGGAAATAAACCTTTGGGTTCTAAATGGATTTTCAGAAGAAAAATGAAAGTTGATGGTACTATTGACAAATATAAGGCACGTTTGATTGTCAAAGAGAAGGTCTTGATTACTTTGACACATACTCACCCGTAACGAGAATTACATCTATTCGGATGGTAATAGCGTTAGCCACCGTGTATGGCCTTGAAATCCATCAAATGGACGTAAAGTCAACCTTCTTAAATGGATATTTGGAGGAAGAAATTTATATGGAACAACCTGAAGGGTTCGTGGTTCCCGGAAAAGAAAAGAAGGTGTGTCGACTTGTTAAGTCACTTTACAGACTATGACAAGCACCCAAACAATGACATGCGATATTTGACCAAATAATATTGTCAAATGGTTTCAAAAATTAATGAGTGTAAACAAATGTGTTTACATTAAGAATACTTCCAGTCATATAGTCATTATTTGATTATATGTAGATGATATGTTGATAAATATTTAAATGTGGGGACTTTTAGCTTATGCATGACAAAAGCCAATGTTAGACGTAATGTCTAAATGATATAATCTTTTGAAGCCCATTGATATAGTAGTTGGTAAATTCATCAGCTGTTTAGTCTTAATGAAGACTAGTTGATGAAACTACTAATTCGGAAGTTGGTTACGTGCATTTCTCGAAAGATCATTTTCTTTATTGAAAATTTATATTGTTTAGTTCTTTTATGAAATGATGTCACTTTGAAAGTTGTGAATTTTCATAGAAAGATACGTTTGTACATTTTTGTATGGACATGATCGTTAATGAAAAAATGTATTAATACGTTGATCTATAATGAGGTGAACCAACCGATGAACATGATCAAAATCTATTGCAAATTGGATTTGTTTCATGAATGAAGGTGCTATAATTTGTATATCATATAGATGTATGAATAAATAGCATACAAATGCTTGAAAATGGCGGAGTGATTGCGAAATGTGTTTTATATTAAAAGGTTGTGGCCACAACTGATGCCAATCATTCCAGCTGTTGTTATAATTACTACATTAAGTGTAGTCAATAATCTGATATGCAATCGAAAATCGAGACGTATTAGTCTACAACATAAGGAAGTTTGCATTGAACGTTCATGACAATGAAACAAGTTTTGAAGTATTTGAAATATACTCCAAATTATGCTTTGCACTATAATAAGTATCCCACGATAATAGAGGGGTATAGTGATGCAAATTAGATCACCGGTTCAACCGATTCTAAACAGTCGGTGGAGGAGCGATGTCTTGGAAATCATCCAAATAAATGTGTATTGAACGCTCTACAGTGGAGACTGAGTTTATAGCCTTAGACAAGGCCGGTGAAGAAGTTGAATGGCTCCGGAATTTCTTGGAAGATATTCCATTTGGCCAAACCTTTGGCACCTATGTTTATACATTATGATAGTCAAGCGGTAATAGGCAGGGCAAGGAGCGTTATGTATAACGGAAAAATCTCGTCACATTCGACGGAGATACAATACCGTTAGACAACTACTCTCTAGTGGTGTTATCACGATTGACTACGTAAAGTCAAGAGATAACGTGTCGGATCCACTTACAAAAGGCCTATCTAGAGAGGCAGTTGAAATATCATTGAAGGGAATGGGGCTAAGGCCTAGGACAGGTCATCATGGCGGTAACTCTACCTAGCAGACTAGAGATCCCAAGAGCTAAGTTCAAAGAGATCAAACAAAGTTATGAATGACGGTTCAACATTGTCAAATAACTCAACCCATTCTCGTGATGAAGACAATGTTCAGAAATCAAGGTAAAGCATTAAGGCTTTTTGATGAGTCAATAAAGCTTAAAGCTTTTTAATGATTTTCTAAGTCTGGCAGGATATGACCAGATAGTGTGTGTATAGGATTACATGTTTAGAAATCACCTATGTGAGTGTTAAGTGTAAGCCGCTTTAAGGGGAATGAAAGTAAAGGCCCATTCTCTAAGCACTCATGAAACCAGGCGGTGTTCATGGTTGAAACGAACACAACCGTGAGAACCAAAGACGGTTAAGGGTTAATTGTGTGACTTATGGTTGTCTAGGTATACACCAAAGTTCGACGGTTCAAAGATATCAAATCTACCGATTGACCGAGTATATCCGACATAAGTTCACCACGGAAAGTTCAAAGGGAAACCTACTTATCCAGATGCGATTAATCCTTATTTGTGAATCACACAGTATTTTCATGCATGTTTTTCCTCATATGAACATTCCCCATTCATGTGGGGGATTATTGCATTTTTATTAAGGGGTGTGAATGGGAAATGGAAGAGGCACCTTTTAGATTGCACCTCTCCATATCACCCTTCCTTTGTCTATAAATTTAGAGGCTTGGCTTCATTTTTTAGACATGAAATCAGACATGTAAAATTTGAAATCTTCTTCCCTCTTTTCTACATTGTTGCATTATTTTCTATATAAACATAAATGTCAAGTGTGATTTGCTCCGTTTGTTGAGTTCGTTGAAGTTCTGTGATTTGAAGTGCCACTATCACAGAATAGTTATTCCGTTCTATCCTGGGAGGAATTAATCCGTATACCTTGGGCAACAGTGAGGGGATTAAATTCCTTAAGGACACATTGTGCATTCAGTGGGCTCAGAATTATTTTATGTTTTGTTTATCGAACTAACGTTTGTTTACTTTTCTGATTTTGAATACAGTATTACCAACAGTTTGTCGTTGTTTCATGATATCATGCACCAGCAATATGAAGAATAAATTTGCAATATTATAACGAATTTTTTTTGATACGGGTTAAATTTATTATATATAAAAAAGGGTAAATAATAAAATAAAATTATTTAATAATAGTGAAGGGTGAGATGAGAGAAAAAGACAAGATAAGGATGAACCACACCAAATCGGTCGTTACATAAAGTGACACATTTCGTCGTTACATAACGACGGATCTAACGATACGATATAATAAAATTTAAGCAACAACCGAAAAAATATCATATTTAAAGTAACAATACGATACAATACAATAGGTAACGACCATCCAAACAAGCTTTAATTGTCAGATAAATCAGAAAATATTCATCGGTTCTTCATTGTTTGGAGTGGAAGGTGTTTAAAAATTAAAACGTTGGTCTTTTGACGTAAAATCAAGGATGACTTGTTGGCACTTGACCAATTAAGATGGGAAAAAATAAGAATCTTGAACTAATAACATATATAAAAAAAACCATATCCTAAATACTGGACGAGTGTTATATCTTCCATCGGTTCACAACCGAATGAATTTAGTGAATATTTTGACTCTGTTCTACATGATTGCAAAGAGACTGCGCCATGCACAAATTTAATAGTCTCTAAGGCAGAAACATCAAACTATTTAAATGGCCTGCAACGGTGAGTAAGCCAGAGATGTGGAGGTACTCGAGAAACTAGAAGGAACTGCTAATTTTCTTGGAATTCAACAATTCTGCGGATGTCCGAGCACTCACCAAAGAGAAGAAAGTAATATGCCATGACCCGATAGGTCATCTAGAGTTTTAAACCATAATTTTGTGTCTGAAGCCTCCAATAGCTTCTTTAAGTCTTTTTCGATTTGCGTGCGCAATCCAGGTATTTTTCCGGAAGATTTTTATGTTAAAAAGTGATAAAATATGAATTTTTGCCTTAAAAATTTATTTGAGTTGACTCCGGCCAACGTTTTGAGAAAAAGGACTGCAATCCGTATTTTGACGGTCTCCGTGGGTCCGTATCATGATTTGGAATTGGGCGTATGCCCAAAATAGAATTCGGAGGTTCCTAGGTCAAGTTATCACTTTTTGTCGAATTTTTAATGTTTAAAGGTTTAATGAATTCAATGATTTGACCAATGTTTGACTTTGTTGATACCGGGTTCGTATCTTGGTTCCGGAACTCGGTATAGGTCCATTACTATATTTATGACTTGTCTTGCAAACTTGGTGAGAATCGGAGTTGGTTAGTCGTGATTTGTACGTCCGGTTGCTGAAATAGAAATTCTAAAGTTTCATTGAAAATTCCATTTGATTTTGTTTCCGATTCGTATTTCTAGATGTTATTTTGGTAATTTGATCGTGCAAGCAAGTTTTCATGATGTTTTTAAACTTGTGTGCATTTTTTTGTTTGGAGCCCCGATGGCTCGGGTGAGTTTCGATAGACTACAGAGTGAATTAGGACTGAGAAAATAGCTTGTTCTGTTTGTGGTGCAGGCCTCAAACCTCTCAATTCCTAGGTCTGGCTTCGCATTTGTGATGGGGAAGACTCCCTGTCACATTCGCATTTGCGAGCTACTTCCTCGCAATCGCAAAAAAGTAGCTGGGCATCAATGGTTCGCAATTGCGACCAATTTCTTCGCAATTGCGAAGTGGGCTGGGGAAGGCAATGTTCGCATTTGCGAGCAAAATGATCGCAATTGCGAGGTGCTCAAGTTCGCAAATGCGAACAAACCATCGCAATTGCGAATGTATCAGAGGTGTGAGAACTTCGCATTTGCGAAGGATTTTTCACATTTGCGGTGTTCGCAATTGCGACATCTGCGCCTAAGCTTAGGCTAAGTTAGACGGGATTTCTCTCATTCTTTCAAATTTTCAAACTTAGAAACCCTAGAGGCGTTTTCCCAAGAGCTCTTCTTTCTCAATTCATTGGTAAGTAAACCTAACCTACTTTCTTTCAATTTTCGATTACATTTCATAAGATTTCAACTTAAAATCAAGTATCCTCATGGTGGAAATTTGGGGTTTGGGTAGAATTAGGGATTTTTTTAAAAAATGAATTTACATCTCAAAGTCAGATTTCGAAATAAATTACATAACCGGGCTTAGGGGTGAATGCGTAATCGGGTTTTGGTCCGAGTTTCGGGCTTGGACACTTGGGAGTTGACTTTTGTTGACGTTTTTAATAATGAGCTAAATTGAACCTTTTTCATTTGTGGGTAGTTCCTAAGGCTTATTTCGAATTGTTTGGTTGATAATTTGCTAGATTTGGTTGGTTCGGCGGCTTGTCTGAATGGCAAAGCCGTGGTTGAGCTTTGAATTGATCGTTAGAGCGAGGTAAGTGCCGTGGTTAACCTTGACTTGAGGGATTATGACTTGTTTGCTTATCGACTACTTGTTTAAGTGTTCGGTACAATGTATATGTGAGATGACGAGTACTTATGTGTTGTTGTTGGGTTAAAGCATGCGGGTGAGACTTGGTTCTTGTCATTTATTTCTTTCTTTGATCATGACATACATGCTTAGACTAGTTAATTACTAAATTGATCGTTCTTTCCGCATTTATGGGCTATCTGTGATAATTCAGTATTGTTTACGAAGTTGAGGTTAGTATTGTGGAACCATTGTTGACGTAAGGTCTGTTCTTTCTTATTCTATCTCCCTATTTGATAGGTTACATGTACTTCGATTATAAGTACTTTATGTTTTGATGATCTAACAAACTTACTATCCTGAACCAGATAAGGAACCTGTTACACATTCACAAGGCCTCAAGTTCACAAGATTCCAGGTTGGGACTCAGCGTGGAATATGATTCACTCCTCAAACTGTAAGGAACAGCTGAGGGACCAGGTCCCTACCAGTTCCCAAGGAGACTGTACGAAGTCAACTCTGCAGCTGGAAAGTTGCTGCCTGCACACGCTACTGTGCAGAACAGTGCTGCAGTCAACTTTCCAGAGTAGACTTCTTACCTAGCTTGATTGCATCATTCTTAGTGAGGTCACACATGTATATATATGCATTCAAGGGAGGTAAAACATTACACTTGGACACTTAGAGATTTTACTCAAGCTCACTCACGTGACTATTCAACTAGCAAGTTTCAAGTGCCTTAAGAATAAAGAACAAAGCAACTACGGACCATTTCTCACATCAAGTTATTGTGTATCCTTAGTTGAGTTGTATATTTGTAATAGCTCCTCAAATTGTAATCCATGTCCAGCTTATTTAGAAGCACTTTACAGGAACATCTTTGTAAACCTTAAACATGCGTGTTTAAGTCTTGGCTAAAGTTAGTCAAGTCTTAAAGTCTTTGTAATAGAGTTATTGCAAAGTGGCTTGTAGTAGGTGCAAGTTAGTGAGGGATTAAGAGTTTAATTCCTAGGTTGCATAGGTTGTAATCTGAAAGTTACTCAGTAGTGAAGTTGAAATCATACAAGGGTAGGTCGTGGTTTTTAATCTTGTTGAGCTGAGAATTTTCCACGTGAAATTCCTCCTATCATTTAACTTCTGTTCTCTGTGTGTATAACTGTCAACCCTGATAGAGAACATGGTTCTCTATAGAAGTTGATGGACCCATATATTCTATCAATTGGTATCAGAGCAAGTTCTTTCTATCAGGCTAATAGCCCGTTTGGCCAAGCTGCAAAAATCAGCTTATTTTGAGAAGTGTTCTTTTTCGAAAGTGCTTTTCTCAAAAGTTCTTTTGGTGAGAAGCAGTTTGTGTTTGGCTAATTAGTTTGAAAAGCACTTCTGAGCAGCAATTAGTGTTTGGCCAAGATTTAAAAAACTTCTTCTAAGTTTATTTTCTCAAAAGTGCTTCTCAAAAGAGTGCTTTTGGAGTGAAGCTACTTTTTTCTGCTTCTCCTCAAAAGCACTTTTTTTCCTTCCAAAAGCTTGGCCAAACACCTCAATTTTTGGCCAAAAGTGCTTTTGGCCAAAAATAAAGTACTTTTGGCCAAAAATAAGCTTTGCCAAACAGGCTATAACTCCTAGAAAGGATCCTCATGGCTGCTCCTCCAAACATCAAAGAAGGCCAGTCCACGTACACACCCCCTAGGTTCTATGGTCAATACTATGGGTGGTGGAAAACTATGATGCATGACTTCATAATGGCTGAAGACTCTAAGTTGTGGGATATAATATGTGACAGACCTTTTGTCCCTACAAAGAACCTTGGTGATCCAACTGTAGCCATTCCCAAGACGAAGAAAGAATTCAATGACACTGATAGAAAGGCCATATAAAAAGAATTTTCGAGCAAAGAAAATTCTTGTGTGTGGTATTGGCCCTGATAAATATAACAGGATATCAGCTTGTCAATCAGTAAAAGAGATCTGGGAGGCTCTTCAGACAGTTCACGAGGGAACAACTCAGGTGAAGCAACCCAAGATTGATATGCTCACAACAGAATATGAGCTCTTCAGAATGAAAGATGGTAAATCCATCATAGACATGCATACTCGATTCACCTCCATCATCAATGAGCTTCACTCTCTTGGTGAGAGTATTCCAAGAAACAAGCTTGTTAGAAAAATCCTTAGTGTACCGCCCAGTTCTTGGAAAAGCAAAGTTAACGCCATTACAGAGGCTAAGGACTTGCAGACACTAACGATGGATGAACTTGTTGGAAACTAGAAAACATATGAAATGAAGAAGAAAAAGGATAATGAAAGCAGAGAGCCCAAGAGAGAGAAGAACCTGGTCCTCAAGACGGACAATAATGACTCAACTGGTGGAGGCGGGGACATGGCTTACTTGACGAAAAGGTTCCAGAAGATGGTTCGCAGGAGTAGAGGCATTCCAAAAAGATGTAGCTCTATCAAGCACAAAAATTATGACCTCTATCATAAATGTGGCAAGCCAGGATACTTCATCAAGGATTGCCCCCTCCTAAAGCAATATATGTATAATAACAACTTTGACAAAGCAGCAAAGAGGAACCAGGTTCCTGACAAACGCTTCAACAAGAAGAATGATGCTGACAACGTTGTAAAGCTAGCTCTTGCTGCATGGGGAGACTCCTCCAGCGAATCTGAAGAAGAAGACGACCATGGTGGCAGTTCAATGATGGCAGTGGAAAATGAAACAACTGAGTATGATTCAATCTTTGCTCTAATGGCTCAATCTGATGACGATGAAGATGACGACGACAATGAGGTAAACTTTTTGGATGTTCAGAGAAATCTGAAATCTTACTCTCCTAAAAAGCTCATGTCGTTAACAAATGTGCTAATTGATGCTTACCATAGTCTTATCAATAATAAAGATGCTTTAACTATGGAACTAGGGGAAGCTGAACAAACTAGAGATGACTTAGTAGTCGTTGTAGTTGATTTGAAAGAAACAATAGAGAAACTGAAAAGAGAAAAGAATGCCTTAGAAGAGAAAATTGCTAGTATAGAACATGAACGAGATGATTTAATGGTGGTTGTGGTAGACTTAAAAGAAACCATTAAGTGTACAAGTAAATAAAAGGAAACCTTGACTGAGAGAGTTGCTATCATTGAGCAAGAAAGAGATGACCTAGTAGTGGTGGTAGTAGATTTGAAAGAAACAATTGAGGATCTTAAAACTACAAATAGGCCTGGAAACTCTGAAAAAGGAAAGGAAGTTGCAAGTGAAGCACACATTAAGCTTGAAATGAGTTAAACTTGGTAAAGACTAGTCTGTGTGCTGAACTTGAAAAAAACAAACAGCTTTAGGAATAACGAGGGAAAGTAAAGAGTGATCTTGAGAAATCTCTTAAGTGGACCTGGTCCTCGGATGCAATCACTGACATGTACACCAACTCTAGGGGAAACAGGTAGGGATTGGGTTTCAAAGGGAAAAGATTCCCTAAAACCCTCATAGCAAGTATGTTACTGTACCCGATAATTGGCTATGTACCCATTGTGGCAACAATGGGCACCTCAAGGAAAATTGCATGGCCATCAGTCTCATAAGAGAAATAAAGTCTTTGCGGAGAGAGCAACTACTGTAAGAGGACCTGGTCCGTCAAATAGGAAACCATCAAATAGGAAACGCATTTTGCCTGCTTGGACTAAGAGAGCACTCATTCATCCTTTTTCACTTAACAAGGCACCAAAACATGTTTGGGTTCCTAAATCTAACACTTGATTACCATGTGCAGGGAGTAGTGAAGGAAAGAAGCCAATAATGACACATGAACAATGGCTGCTCAAAGGACGAGACTTGAAATACATTCAATATTCCTTAACTAAAAGGCCCTGCAAGGAGAGAGTGTACCCTTTTTGAAAATGGTTAAAAAGGGGTACGCTCTAGGAGTTGAAAAGTTTGTGTCAAAGGAAATAAGGTGGAATGATTGTCCAGGATATTCACAATCTCAAATATTGTGACTGGTTAGGTGTTGCTGTAGCCAAAAGACACAAGTGTACGCATGTTGCTGTGATTGAGCCTATGTAGAGTGGAGACATAAGTTGGTTGGAAGCTGTTAAAAGCAATACTGAATCATGGGACAAAAGTCTGGAGCATGCACGTCGTCTATCTCTAAACAAACTAGATCTGAAGAACCTGGTTCGTGGTCTGATCAATATGAGTAACAAGTATCGTGAAGTGTGCACTGCCTGTGCAAAAGAAAAGCATTTCAGATCTTCATTCAAGCCCAAAAAGGGGAAAATAGGACTTCAGAACCAAGGATGATATCTTTCAAGAAACTGTGTTTGTGTCAGAATATCCAGGTACCAATAGAGACAAACGTGGCTTGCATCAGACTAAATCATGGAGCAGGTTTGGATAATGCCATAAGTGGATGAAAGTTATGTTGAAAGAAGAACTACTCAACCACTTAGCTCAAAGTACACCACCTCAAATAGAGTTGTTGAAAAGAAGAAAAGGACTCTTGAAAATTTTGGGCACGGTCAACATTAATTGATGAAGGGCTTGCAAAAATCTTGACTAAAGCTGCTGACTCAAGTGAGCATATCTGGGTATAACTGTCATGTTCTCAACAATGGGAAAGGTCAGCCATGAAAATCTGATGATAGAAGAGATGGAGGAATCCTCCTGACATACTCGTCTCAAAAGAGAACAAAAATATTGACTAAGGTAGAGAACGCTCATTGTTTCCAGCAAGGAACCAGGTCCCGCGTCTACAACAACAAAAGCTAAAAAACAAGCTGTTGGAAAAAGGGCTGTTGCATAGAGACATCACTGAATCACCCCTGTATCTCACTACAAGTAGACTAGACATCATGGTCAGAGTTAAGTTTTGTGCAAGGTCTTAGTCAAATCCAAAGTAATTTCACCCGATGAAGGGTGTATGTATCTTGAGGTATTCTAGAAGAACACAAAACCTGGTTCTCTACTGTCCTCCATGTAAATGGATAGGAAAAGCTCGCCTGAATTAGAAAAGTCTCTAAGTTCCTATCTTGTCTCATAAGGCTCAAGGAAGCATATTTCAATGACACTCTCAACAGTTGAAGCAGAATATGTATAATCAGCATCCTGATATGGTCAAGTACTATGGACCAAGCAACAAAGTGCTATGGACCAAGCAACAAATTGGAAGAACTTGAGTCCAACTCTAGAGGGCAAAATACAGTGATTGCTGAAGATCAAGTTGCATACATCTTCATCAAAATCCCCGGGAAGAAAGCATTCTGAGAAAGATCGCCTTGCACTAGGGGATGATGAAACACAACTGAGAACCTGGTTCCTCATTATTGGTTATGAAAGTCATAGTCAGGTAAAGATTAGCTAAAGTGTTTTCTGGCTAAGTCTAACTCACTTCTATACCGTTACAGGTAGACATGCATGATGACTACAGAAGTAGATGCTACAGTGCATGATGAATAAGGGATAAAACTCACTTGCCAGACCTATCAAGGAACCTAGTTCTCTAGTGTAGGTTAGTGGTTTTTTTGTTCTTTCACACACATTTAAAATGAACAAAAACAATGCCACATCATCAACAGTGTGATAGTCTCTTTAAAGTCGTGTCTTTTCATCCAATACGTCACAGCCCAAACGTCATTCATTTCTTTAAATGATACATCTCCCAAGCAAAAGGGTGCCGCCGTTTTAGAACGGGTCCCTCATCATAATTAAATAAACATCACAACCTTTTCTCTTCCAATCTCGAAATTCCCTGTTTGTCTTTCTCTCCTCTAAAATCCACAGTCCCTCGAGAATAATCTCATCATGTCTGAAAATCAAGAAACCGTTAGTATGCCTGATAACAACGTGACTAAGTCTTCACCAGTGAGAAGTTCAGCGGTGAACCTCTCTCTAATCCCTAAAGAAGAGTCTCATCCACACTCCACTCCCTTCCCTATCCTCTCCGAGTCCACTCCTCCTCTAAGCAAATCTGAAGATGTCTGTCCTCCTCCAGTCTCACCAGTCAAACAGAGTCAACAAGGTGAACAAGGGAACCTCGTTCAGGAACCTTCTACTCTATCCATGGAAGAGCACTTGACTGCAGAACGGGTGTCTAGTCATGAAGAGACCGAGATCTCCTGGACAAGTGATGGCTCTGAAGGCATCACTCCTTCGTCTGTTGAAATTGCCATGGAACCACAAAAAAGGGAGGAAATAGAGAATACGTTGTCTATTGCGTCAGAAGGGGTCATTATTGAAAAATGTTCAGGAGGGTCTGAGCCACATGGGGAAGGAATAAAAGAAGAGGGGGCAATTGTGCCATTTGAACAGGCGGCACAAGATGATGCTACTAGGGCCCCAAATAATGAACCTGATCCCTCCATAGAGAATCCAGATCAGGAGTCATCTGACCAGGTCAGTGTTGATCCTGTTCCATCTCCCCACTTTGATGCTGAGCCTTTGAATATGGTGGTGCCTGAGACAAATCCTGACAGTGAAGAAGACGCAAATTATTTGGTGTATGCTAGTTTCATCAGGGCTAGGACTAAACCAGTAGTAACTTCAAAGCCACCTCCTAAGAAACCTACTGCTCGTTTCAGCAAAAGGAGGCTCTAGAGTTTGCCCTCAAGAAGAGTAAAAGGAGTAGAAGAAGGAGAAGGTTGGTCAATGATGGAAAAGTGGTACAAGTAGAGGATGTTCCTGTAGTGAATGTGGATGAGGAAACCAAAGAGTAACCTAGTTCCCTGTCCCGTAAGTCTTCAAGGAAGAAGTACTCTCTTTCCGAAAAGCACACCTCCAAGGGTGCTGAGAGTTCTTCCAAGAGTGATGTTGCTGGTTCCAGTAAAAAGTTAGCAAAAAGTTCTAGTGACAAGACAGTGAAGGAGCGTGGTGACAAGTCTGATGAGAAAGATGTGGAGAAATCTGGTGAACATAGACATAGCAAGTCAGTGGAGAAGGAAAAGTCTGTTGGGAAGTCTGTGAAAAGAAAGAGGGATGATGATGATGATAAGGAATCTGGTTTCATCAAGAAAGGAAAAGTGTGTGAAACTCTGAGGTCTGAGAAAAGGAAGTTGGGGAATCAGAAAGTGCAGTGGGGCCGCACATTTGCCTCCGACATTCTAGAAAGTGCTGGAATGAGACAATTAGTGGATATTTGTGATGCTCAACAGTGGACCAATTTGTTTACAAGTGAGGCACCTATAGTGTATGAGGACGAGGTGCGAAGTTTCTACACCAGCCTCTTCACAGTAGATGGTGAACAAATCTGTGTGCTGGTAAATAGAGTGGACATAGTGATGGACTTTGCCTTATTGGGGTCAATTCTGGGTGTTCCTACCGAAGGAGTGTCATCTGTTCAGGGTGCTTGCTCACCAAATTTCAGAAATGCCATTGTCAAGGACAAGGCAGTACAACATGGGGAACAGGTTCATAAGAAGGCACTCTTCCACTTTATCAGTTGCTCTTTGAGATGGTCAACAATGTATTGCTTCGCAACGCTGAAAGAAGATCTGTTGCATACAAAGCTGACTTATTCCTTATGGAGACTTTGGACAACTTCTGCTCCATCAATCTGCCTGCCATTATGATTGAGCATATGCAAAAGGTAGAGAACCTCAAAGACGGGAATCCTGGACTGCTTTATGGGTTCCTTCTCACAAAGGTCTTTGAGTTTTTCAAAGTACCTCTGGGTCAGGCCAAAGTGGGCACCAAAAATCAATCTTTTTCAAAAACTACTCTGGAGGAGTGTGAGTGTATTGACAAAGTCGGAGGAGTTGGAAGCACTTCCACAATCTCTCAACTGATACATGCTTAGAATAGTGCCACAGAGGAGATCCAGAAGTTAAAGGCTAGGAACACGATTCTTGAGAATCGGCTCTACCTGGTTCCAGTGGTTCTCACAGCCCAGAGGTTTCACGCCTAACAAAGGAGAATTCTGAACTAAGAAACAGGTGGAGGACCTAAAAGAAAGACTTCTCAATGAGCAATTGTCCACGAATGCTAGCATGGATCTTGTCCTCCAATCTCTTGCTTCCTTTTCCAAGCCCCCTTCCTCCAGTGTCCCTTAAGGAATATCCCATTAGTGTCCAGTTTCCAGTGTCTATCTTTTTAAGTTGTTGTTGGTGATGTTTTGTTGTTTCTGGTATTTGTTTTTGTTTGTTCTACATTGTGTATGTAAAACAATGATTCTGCTCCTGCCTGTAATAGTCCAATTCTTGTTAATGCAAGTAGTTTTCCTTTTGCTATCTATGGTGCTGCTCTTTTACTTCTGTCTCTTATCATGTTGTGAGAACATAAGTGAATGAGTTAACTATGCTAGACTTCTTTATGCTGCTAAGCTGTTCTGTCCATTTTATTATTCCAAAAGGGTGAAGAGAAGAACTTAATTGAATAACCAAAAGTTCAGGTACTGACAAAGGGTGAATGCATAGTTTCAGGGGAACTTAAGGCCCTTCTGGTTCACAATTAGTTCTTTTGTGGCTCCTTCTAGTATTTTCAATTATGAGTTTGTCATCATCAAAAAGGGGGAAATTGATAGATTACATGTACTTCGATTATAAGTACTTTACTTCATGTATTGATGATATAACAAACTTACTATCTAGAACCAGATAAGGAACCTGTTACACATTCACAAGGCCTCAAGTTCACAAGATTCCAGGTTGGGACTCAGCGTGGAATATGATTCACTCCTTAGACTGTAAGGAACAGCTGAGGGACCAGGTCCCTACCAGTTCCCAAGGAGACTGTACGAAGTCAACTCTACAGCTGGAAAGTTGCTGCCTGCACACGCTACTGTGCAGAACAGTGCTGCAGTCAACTTTCCAGAGTAGACTTCTTACCTAGCTTGATTGCATCATTCTTAGTGAGGTCACACATGTATATATATGCATTCAAGGGAGGTAAAACATTACACTTGGACACTTAGAGATTTTACTCAAGCTCACTCACGTGACTATTCAACTAGCAAGTTTCAAGTGCCTCAGGAAAAAAAACAAAGCAACTACACCGGTTCCCACATCGAGTTATTGTGTGTCCTTAGCTGAGTTGTAACTTTGTAATAGCTCTTAAAATTGTAATTCCTATCCAACTTATTTAGAAGGACTTTATAGGAACATCTTTGTAAACCTTAAACCTACTTGTTTAAGTCTAGGCTAGAGTTAGTCAAGTCTTAAAGTCTTTGTAATAGAGTTATTGCAAAGTGGCTTGTAATAGGTGTACTACAAGTTAGTGAGGGGCTAAGAGTTTAATTTCTAGGTTGCATAGGCTATAATCTGAAAGTTTCTCAGTAGTGAAGTTGAAATCCTACATGGGCAGGTCGTTTTTTTTAATCCCGTTGAGCTGGGAATTTTCCATATAAGATTCCTCCTGTCATTTAACTTCAGTTATGTGTGTGTGTAACTGTCAAACCTGATAGAGAACCTGGTTCTCTATAGAAGTTGGTGGACCCATATATTCTATCACTATTGTTATATATTCTTTGTTACATGGTAAGGGAGAGTGTTAAAGCACGAAGGGTGATGCCATGCCGTATTTGAGTATTAAAGCACGAAGGGTGATGCCGTGTCATATTTATCATTTTATGGAGAGATTGAGAGTAAAGTACGAAGGGTGATGTCGTGCCATTATATTATGTTTCATGGTGACGCCGAGAGTAAAAGCACGAAGGGTGATGCCGTGCAGTTTTATTCATTTTGTTGGTTGAAGGTTTATTGACTGTTCCTTATTATCATTCTCTGTTGTAATTACCGTATCTTGTACCCCTTTTGCATGTCCCCTCCCAATAGTACTTGTTAATTCTTTATTTTTTGTTATGGTGTACGTATATTTTTGTCTGTACAGGTTTATTTAAGTGGGTGTCCTGTCATAGCCTCGTCACTACCTCGTAGACGTTAGGCTCAACACTTACGGAATACATTAGGTCGGTTGTACTCATACTATACTCCACATTTCTTGTGCAGATTTTTGTACTGGTTCCATGTCACGACCCTAAACCAACCGTCGTCATGGCGCCTATTGTGGAACTAGGCAAGACACACGCAAACATCTCAACACAGTAAAAGCATTGAAAATATAGACGGAAGCAATTAATATTTAAGGAAAACCTTTTTGAAACAAAAATAAATCCGCAACACAATATAATCTATCTTAAAACCGGGGTGTCACCGAGTACATCAGCATCTATACCGGAATACAGTCTACTACAATGTCTAAGGAATAAGAACTGAAATACAAATAAAGATAATCAAGGAGAGTCAAGGCCTGCAAACGCCATGCAGCTACCTCCATAATCTCTGAGATCCTGACTCCTCAATCAGCAGCCGCTGTGACCGGAAGCACCTGGATCTGCACACGAGGTGCAGGGTGTAGCGTGAGTACAACCAACTCAATAAGTAACAAATCCAACCTTTGGACTGAAAGGTAGTGACGAACTCCACCGGTACAGTTCAACATAGAAATAATAGTACAGAAATGTAGGCATGCTTTCAAGTTCAATAGATAACTCAAAACAATAAAATGGATCAAATCTGAATGATATGAAGTATATAACTCCTCTACTTCTACATGCCAATGCACATGCTATGTGCGATGCACCATGCTGACAGCCTCATGTGCTCAAACTCTCAAATGCTCAATCACTCAGTATTGTATATGGCCCATACGGCCAAGAGAAGATCCATCCCGGAATATATACACCACTAACAAAGTCACCTAGTACCGAGTAGGGCCAATCCAGCCCGTGGAGAAGATCCATCTCCAGGTATATAATGCCTCGGACAAGATTCATGTCCAGGGAAGATCCGTCCCCCAGTAATATCAACCGCACTCACTAGGGGTGTGTGCAAACTCCGGTGGTGCTCCTTCAGCCCAAGCGCTATCATAAATCAATATAGCTGCTGCGTCGTGCAGCCCGATCCCATAATGTCACTCATAATTAGGTTCTCGGCCTCACTCAGTCATCAATCTGTCCAGTCTCACTCACAAGCTCACAAACGTCATGAGACTAGCCCGAACATGATTATATGATGTATCAATAATTAACAACAGAGACTAAGATATGATATGAAATGAATAAACAAGACTCACTATGAAATATCAATGAGATCAGTAAGTCAACAGTAAGAAACGACCACTATGGGTCAAAACAGTACCAGCATATAGCCTAAACATGATATTTAACATGATAGACAACTCAGTTATTTTATCATAAGTTGAAAACACGGATATCAACAAGATAAGACCACTTTACAATGCCATGGAATCGACCAGGTCCCAATTCTCACGGTGCACTCCAGCACGCCCGTAACTTGGCATGTGGGTCACCTCAATACCAATCACATAACACACAATTCGGGGTTTCGTACCCTCAAAGCCAAAATTTAAAGTGTTAATTGCCTTAATTCGAGCAAACTCTACTCCAACATGCCTTTGCCTCTTAAATTGGTCTCCAAACGTCCCGAATCTAGCCACAAGCAATACGATAGAATCAATATGGGCTAAAGGAATCAATTCCACAAGAAAAATATGAATTTATAAGCAAAATTCTCAATTGGTAAAAACTCGACCCCCGGGCCCACGTCTCGAAATCCAACAAGAGTCACAAAACTTGAAAATCCATTCACTCACGAGTCTAACCATACCAAATTTATCAAAATCCAACACCAAATGGCCATTCAAATCCCTAAAATTAACTCTCAAAATCCCTAGCTTCAAACCCCCAAATTATACATCAAAAACACACCAACTTGGTGAAAAATCAGTGGGGAAACACAATTATCGAAGAAAAATGAACACAAGAAGCTTACCTCAAGAATCTCTTCAAAAAAACCTCTCAAAAACATCCAAAATCCGAGCTCAAAGTGTTAGAAATGGCAAAAAATCTCGGAAGCTCGCTTATATAGTTTCTGCCAAGGCATTTCCGCACCTGCGGAGCCAGGGCTCGCACCTGCACATCCGCGTGTGCGGAAAACTAGTGCTTCTGCGAAATTCAACAACCCCAGTTGCCTCCGCTCCTGCGACTCCTAGCCCGCATATGCATAATCGCAGGTGCAGAAAAATTATCGCACCTGCGCCCTCTACTGACCTCCATAACTTCCGCACCCTTTGCTCCACCTGTTGCACCTGCGCCATCGCACATGCAGCCAAAACCCTCATAGGTGCGATCACACCAGCTGAGTCCAAACTTTAGTTGTTCCTCAAACCAAACTCCAAGTCCGTTAACCACTCGAAATCAACCCGAGGCCCCCGGGACCTCAACAAAACATACCAACAAGTCCTAAAATACAATACGAACATAGTCGAACCCTCAAATCACCTCAAACAACATCAAAAACACGAATCGCACACAGATTCAAACCTAATGAACTTTGAAATTTCCAAATTCTACAAACGATGTCAAAACCTATCAATTCACGTCCGATTGACCTCCAATTTTCACACAAGTCACAAATGACCCCACGAACCAACTCCAACTTCCGAAAATCCAATCCGACCCCAATATAACAAAGTTCACTCCCGGTCAAACTTTCCAAAATTTTAACTTTGATCATTTCAAGACTAATTCAACTACAGAACTCCAAATCACAATCCGGACATGCTCCTAAGTACAGAATCACCCAACGGATCTAACGAAACCATCAAAATTCAAATTCGATGTTGTATACACATAAGTCAACATCCGGTCAACTTTTCCAACTTAAGCTTTAAATTATAAGTCTAAGTGTCTCAATTCACTCTGAAATCTCTCCGGACCCGAATGAACTAACCTGGTATGTCATATAACAGCTGTAGAGCACAAAGGAGATGAAAATAGGGGAACAGGGCTACAACTCTCCAAACGACCGGCCATGTCGTTACATCCTCCCCCCTCTTAAGTAAACGTTCGTCCTCGAACGGGTCTAGAAACATACATGGAGTCATAAATAGTCGTGGATATCTGCTCCGGATCTCCCGTGCGATCTCCCAAGTAGCCTCCTCCACGGGCTGACCTCTCCACTGCACCTTCACTAAAGCTATATCCTTTGACCTCAAACTTTCGAACCTACCGATCCAAAATGGATACTGGATCCACATCATAAGTCAAATCACCATCCAACTGAAATGTGCTAAAATAAAAAACATGAGACAGATCGCCGATATACTTCTAGAGCATAGAAACATGAAATACTAGACGCACACTTGACAAACTAGGTGGCAAGGCAAGCTTGTAAGCCACCTCCCCAATCCTCTGAAGTACCTTAAAAGACCTAATGAACCGAGGGCTCAACTTGCCCTTCATCCCGAACCTTATAACGCTCTTCATGGGTGAAACATTCACCAGAACCTTCTCCCCAACCATGTAAGACACATCACGGACCTTCTTGTCGGCATAACTCTTCTGTCTAGACGGCACCATACGAAGCCGCTCTAGAATCAATTTAACCTTGTCCAAAGTATCTTGAACCAAGTCAGTACCCAATACCCTAGCCTCACCCGGCTCAAACCAACCCACTGGAGATCTACACCACCTCCCATATAAAGCCTCATACGGAGCCCTCTGAATGCTCGAATGATAACCGTTGTTGTAAGAAAACTCCACGAGCGGCAGAAACTGTTCCCATGAACCCCCGAAATGAATTACACAAGCGAGTAGCATGTCCTCCAATATCTGAATCGCGAGCGGTAGAAACTGTTCCCATGAACCCCAGAAATGAATGACACAAGCGCGTAACATGTCCTCCAATATCTGAATAGTGCGCTCGGACTGTTCATCCGTTTGAGGGTGAAATGTTGTGCTCAACTCAACCTCAGTGCCTAACTCTCCTTGCACGGCTCTCCAAAACTGCGATGTAAACTGCGTGCCTCTATCTGAAATGATGGAAACTGGCACACCGTGATGGTGAACAATCTCTCTGATGTATATCTCAGCTAACCGCTCTCACCAACTGGAATGAAGTACGCGGACTTGGTCACCCGATCCACAATTACCCAAATAAAATCGAACTTCCTCGAAGTCCGTGGGATCCCAACTAGAAAATCCATGGTGATCCGCTCCCACTTCCACTCTAGAATCTCTATTCTTTGAAGCAATCCACCCGGTCTTTGATGCTCATATTTTACCTGCTGACAGTTAAGACACTAGCTACAAACCCAACTATATCCTTATTCATTCTCCTCCACCAATAGTGCTCCCTCAAGTCCTGGTACATCTTTACAGCCCTGCATCATCAACACCCAATCATCTCCAATATTCACATCCCTGGCATCACCATGCTGAACCTTGTACTTGAGGACAAGAAAATGAGGATCATCATACTGGCGCTCTCTGATACGATCAAATAAGGAAGACCGAGATAACACATAGGCTATAACCCGACTAGGCTCCGAAACATCTAGTCTCACAAACTGGTTGGCCAAGGCCTGAACATCAACTGCAAGAGGTCTCTTACCAACATGAATGAATGCAAGGCTACCCATACTCACTGCCTTCCTACTCAAGGCATCGGCCACCACATTGGCCTTCCCTGGATGATACAGAATGGTAATATCATAGTCCTTTGGCAGCTCCAACCATCTCTGCTGCCTCAAATTGAGATCCTTCTGTTTGAACAAGTGCTGAAGGTTCCGATTGTCAGTAATTACCTCACAAAAAACACCATAGAGATAGTGCCTCCAAATCTTCAATGCATGAACAATGGCAGCCAACTCCAAGTCGTGAACAGGGTAGTTTTTCTCATGAGGCTTCAACTACGTGAAGCATAAGCAATCGCTCTACCCTCCTGCATCAAAACACACCCAATACCGGACTGAGAAACATCACAATATACTGTATAAGAACCAGAAGCTGAAGGTAGAACTAGAATTGGAGTTGTGGTCAAGGCAGTCTTGAGCTTCTGAACGCTCTCCGCACACTCATCCGACCACCTGAAAGGAGCACCATTTTGGGTTAATTTGGTCAAGGGAGATGCAATAGACGAGAAACCCTGCACGAAGCGACGATAATAACCAGCCAATCCTAGAAAGCTCCGAATCTCCATAGTTGAGGACGGTCTGGGCTAACTCTAAACCGCCTCTATCTTCTTCGGATCCACCTGAATCCCCTCACTAGACACCACGTGCCCCAAGAATGCCACTGAACTGAGCCAAAACTCACACTTGGAGAACTTGGCTTAAAGCTTCTCCTCCCTCAACCGCTGCAACTCAACCCTTAAATGTTGGGCATGCTCCTCCTGGTTACAAGAGTACACCATGATATCATCAATGAACATAATAATAAATGAGTCGAGATAAGGCTGAAACACACTATTCATCAGATGCATGAGCGCAGCTGGGGCATTGGCCAGCCCAAAAGACATCACAAGGAACTCATAATGACCATAGCGGGTTCTGAAAGCTGTCTTAAGAATATCCGAGTCCCGAATCTTCAACTGATGATACACTAACCTCAAATCAATCTTAGAGAACACCCTCGCTCCCTGAAACTGGTCAAATAGATCATCAATACGCGGAAAAGGATACTTGTTCTAGATTGAGACTTTGTTCAACTGCCTATAATCAATGTACATTCTCATAATGCCATCCTTCCTCTTCATAAACAGAACCGGTGCACCCCAAGGCAACACACTAGGCCTAATAAACCTCTTATCAAGGAGTTCCTGAAGTTGTTCCTTCAACTCTTTCAACTCAGCCGGTGCCACACGGTACGGAGGAATAGAAATGGGCTGAGTGCCCGGCACCAAGTCAATGTCCCAGTCACGCGGCATGCCCGGCAGGAGTACAGGAAACACATCCGAAAAATCTCGCACCACCAGAATGGAATCAATAGTAGGGTTATTAGCACCAACATCCCTCACAAAGGCCAAATAAGATCCCAACCATCCGCTGGGCTTTCAAGTATGGTATCACTCTACTGGGAACGTATTCTAGAGAACCTCCCCACTCAATCCGTGGCAACCCCGACATCGCCGACGTCAGGGTCTTAGCGTGACAATCCAAAATAGCATGACGTAAAGACAACCAATCCATACCCAATATCACGTCCAAATCGACCATACTAAGCAGCAAGAGATTAACTCTAGTCTCCAATCCCCCAATAGTCACTAGACACGACCGGTACACATGGTCCACAAAAATAGTATCGCCCACCGATGTAGATACATGACCAAATGAAGCTAAAGACTTACGGGGCATATCCAGATAATGAGCAAAATACGATGATACATATGAATAGGTGGAACCCAGGTTAAATAATACAAAAGCATCTCGGTGACATACTAAGACAATACCTGTGATCACTTTGTCTGAAGCAATAGCATTTGGTCTGGCAGGGATTGCATATAATCGTGCCTGGCTGCCACATGATTGCCCTCCCCCTCTAGGGCAACCCCTAGCTGACTGAGCTCCACCCCGAGCTGGGTGGGTGGGTGGTGAAGTAACGGGTGCTGAAGTCGTAGGCTGACTCCTCTGTTGAGATGAACCTCCTGAAAGGCAGGGACAATGCCACTTGATATGACCAAATCTCCGCACTCAAAGCAACCTCTCCCTTTGAATGGAGGTGAGGACTAATGAGAGCCCGAGCACCGGGATAACTGCTAGAAGGACCCGACATAGATGAACCCTAAGTTGATGGTGCATGAGACGAACTCTGAGCTAGAAGGGCAGTGAGAGATGAGTGACTCTACTAAGAACTGTGTGAACCATGGCCAGATGATGCACCCCGGTGAACTGGATGAGCCATCTGAGCATACCTATAAGGACGACCCCTGCCGTGGTAAAAATGACCTCCAAAAGGAACACCACTAAAACCACCTGATCCACGAGACCTCTTGGCCTCCCTCTCAACCCGCTCCTGGATGCATACCATCTATATCTGCCGAGCAATATCAACAACCTCATCGGAAGTAGCACCAAATATTCCCCCTCTAGTCATAAGAAGCTGCAGTTGAATGTGAGGCTATCAATGAACCTCATGATCCTCTCCCTATCAGTGGGAACAAACCAAACTGCATGACGGGCCAACTCAGAAAACTTCATTTCGTACTGCGTCACAGACATGTCATCTTGACGTAACTACTCAAACTATCTACACAGCTCCTCCCTGTGAGACCGCGGCACGTACTTATCCAAGAAGAGAACGGAGAACTCCTGCCATGTAAGTGGTGCTGTAAAGACCAGCCTACGCCTCTCATATGCCTCCCACCAACTGACGGCAACCCAAAGAACTGAAAAGTAGTGAATGAGACCCCACAGGTCTCCAGAATACTTGTTGTATGGAGAATTCTCTAACACTTGTCCAAGAAGCCCCGGGAATCCTCCACCTCTGTACTACTGAAATATGGAGGCTGGAGTCTCCCAAACCTCTCCAATCTTCGCTGCTCACCATCAGACAAAACAAGAAACACATGGGCCTGAGCAGCTGAACCGGTCGGGCTGGTTGTACCCCTGGTGTCTGGAGTCCCTGCATCACCTACTCTGGTGTACGGGCGACGGGAGTCTGAGTACCTCCCCCGATCTGAGAAGTGGTTGCTGCGGCCGGAACATAGACTGCCTGAGCAAGACTGGTGCACACGGTCAGAATCTGAGCTAAGGCTTCCTGAAGGTCTGGATTCACAATGTGCGCGGGTGGGGCTTGATCTGGCCCCACAGGCACATCCAAAACTAGGACCTACTCCTTAACTGGGGAAACTGGTGGATCTGCAGGTGCTGCCCTAGCTATTGTACGAGTTGCACCTCTGCCCCTACCATGGCCTGTACCACGACCTCGGCCTCTCGCGCACCTGTCTGGTGGTACTGGTGGTTGTTCGTCCTGCCCAGTAGTACGTGTCCTTACCATCTGTGAGAGAATAGAATAACAGAAGTTTAGTTACTAGAATCAACAGACTCGCATGACAAGAATTCAAGAATGTGAAGTTTTCCTAAGTTTTCGGTAACCTCTTGAAGATAAGTACAAACATCTCCGTATCGATCCACAAGACTCTATTAAACCTGCTCATGACTCGTGAGACCTATGTAACCTAGGCTCTGATACCAACTTGTCACGACCTAAAACCAACCGTCGTGATGGCGACTATCGTGGAACTAGGAAAGCGACTACTCAACAATCTCAACACAGTAAAAGCTTTAAAAATATAGACGGAAGCAATTAATATTAAAGAAAAAACCTTTTTAAAACAGAAATAAATTTGCAACAAAATACAATATATCCTAAAACTAGGATGTCACCGAGTACATGAGCCCCTATCCCGGAATACAGTCTACTACAATGCCTAAGGAATAAGAACTGAATTACAGATAAAGATAATGAAGGAGAGTCAAGGCCTGCGAACGCCATGCAGCTACCTCCATAATCTCCGAGATCCTGACTCCTCAATCAGCAGCCGCTATGACCGGAAGCACCTAGATCTTCCCACGAGGTGCAGGGTGTAGCGTGAGCACAACCAACTCAATAATAAACAAATCCAACCTTTGGACTGAAAGGTAGTGACGAACTCCACCGGCACAGTTCAATATAGAAATAACAGTGCAGAAATGTAGGCATGCTTTCAAGTTCAATAGATAACTCAAAACAATAAAATGGATCAAATCTGAATGATATGAAGTATATGACGCCTCTACTTCTACATGCCAATGCACATGCTATGTGCGATGCACCATACTGACAGCCTCATGTGCTCACACTCTCAAATTCTCAATCACTCGGTACTATATATGGCCCATACGGCCCAGGGAAGATCCATCTCGAAATATATACATCACTAACCATCAGTCACCCAGTACCGAGTAGGGCCAATCTAGCTTGTGGAGAATATCCATCTCCAGGTATATAAAGCTTCGGACAAGATCCATGTCCAAGGAAGATCCATCCCCCAATAATATCAACCGCACTCACTAGGGGTGTGTGCAGACTCCGGAGGGGCTCCTTCAGCCCAAGTGCTATCATGAATCAGTATAACCACTGTGGCATGCAACCCGATCCCATAAATGTCACTCATAAACAGGCTCTCGGCCTCACTTAGTCATCAATCTCTCCAATCTAACTCACGGGCTCACAAATATCATGAAACTAGCCCGAACATGATGATATGATGTATCAATAAATAACAACAGAGACTAAGATATGATATGAAATGAATGAACATGACTGAGTACGAAATATCAATGAGATCAGTAAGTCAACAGCAAGAAACGACCACTATGGGTCCCAACATATCAACATATAGACTAAACATGATCTCTAACATTATAGACATCTCAGTTATTTTATCACATGGTGAAAACAAGGATATCAACAAGATAGGACCACAATACAGTGTCTTGGAATCGACCAGGTTCCAATTCTCACGGTGCACGCCCACACGCCTGTCACTTGGCATGTGGGTCACCTCAATACCAATCACATAACACACAATTTGGGGTTCCAAACCCTCAAAACCAAGTTTGAAAGTGTTACTTGCCTCAATCCGAGCAACACTCTACTCTAACACGCCTTTTCCTCTCAAATCGGTGTCCAAACGTCCTGAATCTAGCAACAAGCAGTACAATACAATCAATATGGGCTAAAGGAATCAATTCAAGAAAAATACGAATTTATAAGCAAAAATCTGAAATTGGCCAAACCCCGGCCCCCCCGCTCACGTCTCGAAATCCAACAAGAGTCACAAAACCCAAAAGCCCATTTAGTCACGAGTCTAACCATTCAAAATTTTTTAAAATCCGACACCAAATGGCCATTTAAATCCCCAAAATTAACTCTTCAAATCCATAGCCTCAAAACCCCAAATTACACCTCAAAAACACACCAAGGTGGAAAATAAGTGGGGAAACATAATTATTGAAGAAAAATGAACACAAGGAGCTTACCTCAAGAATCTCATCAAAAACCCTCTCAAAAACCTCCAAAATTCGAGTTCAAAACGTTAGAAATGGCAAAAATCTCGGAACCTCGCTTATATAGGTCCTGCCCAGGCACTACCACACTTGCGGAGCCTAGCTCGCACCCACGCATTCGCTTGTGCGGAAAATGAGCTCTTATGCAAAAACCAATAACCCCAACTACCTCCGCTCCTGTGCCTCCTAGCCTTTGCTGACCTCTGTCACTTCCGCCCTGTGCTCCACCTCCCGCACCCGTGGCATTGCACCTGCGACCAAAACCCCCGCAGGTGAGATCACACCAGCTGTGTACAAACTTCAACAGTTCCTCAATTCAAACTCCTAGTCTGTTAACTACCCTAAATCAACCCGAGGCCCCCCGGACCTCAACCAAACATACCAACAAGTCCTAAAATACGATACGAACTTAGTCGAACCCTCAAATCACCTCAAACAACATCAAAAACACGAATTGCACACGAATTCAAGCCTAATCAACTTTGAAATTTCAAATTCTACAAACAACGTCAAAACCTTTCAAATCACGTCCGATTAAACTCAAATTTTGCACACAAATCACAAATAACCCCATGAACCAACTCCAACTTTTGGAAATCCAATCCGACCCTGATGTCAAAAAGTCCACTCTCAGTAAAACTTTCCAAAATTCTAACTTTTGCCGTTTCAAGCCTAATTCTACTACGGACCTCCAAATCACAATCCTGACACGCTCCTAAGTCCATAATCATCCAACGGAGCTAAAAAAACCATCAAAATTCAAATCCGAGGTCGTTTACACATAGGTCAATATCCGGTCAACTTTTCCAAGTTAAGCTTTCAATTATGAGTCTAAGTATCTCAATTCACTCTGAAATCTCTCTGAACCCGAACCGACTAACCTGGTAAGTCATATCACAACTGTAGAGCACAAAAGGAGTAAAAAATAGGGGAACAGGGCTACAACTCTCGAAACAACCGGCCGGGTCGTTATTGGGGGGTGTGTGCAGACTCCGGAGGAGCTCCTTCAGCCCAAGCGCTATCATAAATCAGTATAACCGCTGCGGCGTGCAACCCGATCCGATAAATATCACTCATAATCAGGTTCTCGGCCTTACTCAGTCATCAATCTCTCCCGTCTCACTCACGGGATCACAAATGTCATGAAACTAGCGCAAACATGATGATATGATGTATCAATAAACAACAACAGAGACTGAGATATGTTATGAAATGAATGAACATGTCTCAATACGAAATATCAATGAGATCAGTAAGTCAAAAACAAGAAACAACCACTAAAGGTCATGAAAGTACCAACATATAGCCTAAACAGGATCTCTAACATGATTGACAGCTCAGTTATTTTATCACATGTTGAAAACACGGATATCAACAAGATAGGACCACTTTACAATGCCACGGAATCGACCAGGTCCCAATTCTCAGGGTGCACGCCCGCCCGCCCTTCACTTGGCATATGTGTCACCTCAATACCAATCACATAACACACAATTCGGGGTATCGAACCCTCGTAACCAAATTTGAAAATGTTACTTACCTCAATCCGAGAAAACTCTACTCCAACATGCCTTAGCCTCTCAAATCGGTGTCCAAACGTCACGAATCAAGCCACAAACAATACAATAAAATAAATATGGGCTAAAGGAATCAATTCCACAAGAAAAATACGAATATATAAGCCAAAATTCTAAATTGGCCAAAACCCGGCCCCTGGGCCCACGTCTCGAATTCCAACAAGAGTCACAAACACTAGTCTAACCATACCAAATTTATCAAAGTCCAACACCAAATGGTCACTCAAATCCCCAACATTAACTCTTCAAATCCCTAGCCTCAAACCCCTAAATTACACCACAAAAACACAACAACTAGGTGAAAAATCAGTGGGGAAACATAATTATTGAAGAAAAATGAACACAAGGAGCTTACCTCAAGAATCTCTTCGAAAACCCTCTCAAAAACCTCACAAATCCGAGCTCAAAACTTTAGAAATGGAAAAAAATCTCGGAACCTCGCTTATATAGTTTCTGCCCATGCATTTCCGCACCTACGGAGCCTGGGCTCGCACATGCACGTCCGCTTTTGCGAAAAATGAGCGCTTCTATGAAATCCAACAACCACAGCTGCCTCCGCTCCTACGACTCCTAGCCCGCATATGCACAATTGCAGGTGCGGGAAAATCATCGCAGCTGCAGCCTCTACTGACCTCCATAACTTCCGCACATGCGCTCCACCTGCCGGACCTGCGGCATCGCACCTGTGGCAAAAACCCCGTAGGTGCGATCACACTAGCAGTTCCTCAAACCAAACTCCAAGTCCGTTAACCACCTGAAATCAACCCGAGGCCCCCGGGACCTCAACCAAACATACCAACAAGTCCTAAACACGATACGAACTTAGTCGAACCCTCAATTTACCTCAAACAACGTCAAAAACACGAATTACATACGTATTCAAGCTAATGAACTTTGAAATTTCCAAATTCTACATCCGACGTCAACACGTATCAAATCACGTCCGATTAACCTCAAATTTTGCACACAAGTCACAAATGACCATGCGAACCAACTCCAATTTCCGAAAATCCAGTCCGACCCTGATATAACAAAGTCCACTCCCGGTCAAACTTTCCAAAATTCCAACTTTTGCCATTTCAAGCCTAATGCAACTACGCACCTCCAAATCACAATCTGGACATGCTCCTAAGTCCAGAATCACCCAACAGAACTAAGGGAACCATCAAAATTCAAATCCGAGGTCGTTTACACATAAGTCAACATCCGGTTAACTTTTTCAACTTAAGCTTTTAATTATGACATTAAGTGTCTAAATTCACTCTGAAATCTCTCGGAACCCGAACCAACTAACCTGGTAAGTCATATAACAGATGTAGAGCATAAAAGGAGCAAAAAATGGGGGAAGGAGGCTACAACTCTAGTAACGACCGACCGGGTCGTTACATCTCCCCCTCTTAAAAATACATTCGTCCTCGAACGGATCTAGAAACCTACCTGGAGTCATAAATAGGTGTGGATATCTTTTTCGCATCTCCAGCTCGGTCTCCCAAGTATTCTCCTCCACGGGCTGACCTCTCCACTACACCTTCACTGAAGTTATATCCTCTGACCTCAAGTTTCAAACCTACCGATCCAAAATGGCCACTGGATCCACATCATAAGTCAAATTACCATCCAACTGAACCGTGCTGAAATACAAAACATGAGACAGACCGCCGATATACTTCCGGAGCATAGAAATATGAAATACTGGATGCACACTCGACAAACTAGGTGGCAAGGCAAGCTTGTAAGTGTCACGACCCAAAATCATCTAGTCATGATGGCACCTAACTCAACCCGCTAGTTAAGCCAACTATACTATCCAATTCCCATAATATTTAATAAGGAAGTTTAAACAAGATAATTATCTAAATGTTATACAATTTCTCAAGGACTGGTAGTGCAAATCATGAGCTTCCAAGAATAGAATTTACAAAACTGATATGAAGTAAATACATCTTCTGTTTGAAAAGTACATAAACTGAGTTTTATAAATCTACGGCTACAATGAACAAGAGGCAGCTACAACCGGAACGCAGGTACATCTTCAAATCCAGCAACCATCGAACACAGCAACAACAACGGACAACATCTACACACAATGTGCAGAAGTGTAGTATCAGTACAATCGACCCCATGTACTGGTAAGTAATAAACCTAACCTTAGGTTAAAAGTAGTGACGAGCTGGAACAAAGGTCTGGTCCAACACGAATAACCAACAACAGTTCATAACAACGTAAAGCATATAAATGAGGAAGTAACTCAGAGATAAAATGCTCAGCTTTTTCATAGTTTTCCAAAAGTAGTTCAATAATTTCAGTAAAACTCACATCCTTTACCGAAATCGTCGTAAATATAAGATAGTTTGAAAACTGCAATTTTTCTAAAAATCCTTTTTCACAATAAATAAGATGTTTCATTTTCTTTCCAAAGAACAAGTCTGAAATACCTCTCTATGGCACATATCAATGTGTGTAAAAGTCATGAATGACGTGATACCGTACAACATGAGGAAAAATGCATCTCTATGCCTATATGTTATGTGTGCATCCCAATGCCATGTATCTCAGAGATGAATCATGTACTCACACTCTCAGAGTGCTCGATCTCACTGTCTCACACTTTTCACTCATCATGCTCAACCACTCGGTACTGTATATGGCCCATCTGGCCCAGGGAAAATCCATCCCAAAATATATACATCACTGACTATCAGTCACTCAGTACCGAGGATGGCCAATCCGGCCCTATAGTGAAGATCCATCTCCAGGTATATAAATGCTTCGGACAAGATCCATGTCTAGGGAAGATCCATCCCTCAATATAATCAATCGCGCTCATGGAGGGTGTGTACAGACTCTAGAGGAGCTCCTTCAGCCCAAGCTCTATCACAAGCCTGATCTAGGCATAAATCAATATAACATGTTGCGGCGTGCAGCTCGATCCCCTAAATGTCAGTCATAATCAGGATCTCGGCCTCACTCAGTCATCAATCTCTCTAGTCTCACCACGGGCTCACAATGTCATGAAGACTAACCCGAAACAATGATATGATGTGCCAATGAATAATAACTGAGACCGAGATATGATATAAATGCTTGAATATGAGTAAGTACGAAATATCAATGAAACTCAGTAGGATGACAGCAAGAAATGACCACTATGGGTCCCAACAGTATTGGCATAAAGCCTAAACATGATATCTAGCATGATTAATAGCTCAATTACTTTATCACATGATGAAAACACAGATATCAACAAGATAGGGCCATTATACAGTGCCATGAAAAACAACAGAGTCACAATTCACAGGGTGCATGCCCACAAGCCCCTCACCTAGCATGGGTATCACCTCAACACCAATCACATAACACGTAATTTGGGGTTTATACCCTCAACACTAAGTTTAGAAGAGTTACTTACCTCGAATAAGCCAATTTCAATACCAAGCAAGCCAAACGACGGTCCAATAATGCCATCGCGCGTGATCCGACCTCTAAACGGCTCAAAACTAACAAAAAACAACTCAAATACATCAAACATAGCTAAAGGAACCAATCCCAACCAAAAGCCCAAAATTGGCCAAAAAGCCCAATCGAGGCCTGCAACATAGAACCCGAAAAAACTCACAAAATCCGACAACCCATTCAATTATGAGTCCGACCGTACTAATATCACTCAAATCCGACTCCGAATCAATGTTCCAAACTTAAAAATTCACTTTATGAAACTTTAGGCAAAAACCCCCAAATTTCACTTTGAAATCATCAATCAAATTCCAAAAACGAACATGGATTCATGAAATATAACCAAAACCGAGTAATGAACACTTACCCCAATCCACATGGTGAAAATCGCCTCCAAAATCGCCCAAATCCGAGCTTCCCAACTAAAAATATGACCAAATGAACAAACCCTTGTTTTATATATTTTCCTTGTGAAATTTTTGTCAAGTTAGGTTTTGAATCACTCCATTTGACCTTATAGTGAAGGAGATATGTTGGTTTCAGTATTTGCAAATAGTGCAGATTTTTAAATACGAATTTAGTGGCAATTTCGTAATTAATCTGAAAAATCTGGCAACCCAATTGTTAGTAAACTGACCATAAATTCCTCATACGATATCAAAATTCGATGATCTTTTTCGATATGTCTCCGTAATTACGATACGAATCTATTGCTTCAATCAAAACAGAAATCGGAGCTCATTTGCTTAATGTGGTACCATTTATACTTGAAGAAACGACGTCAAAACATAAGAAAAACGAGCGCAACGCAGCCCAAACCTTTTTGAAACTCACCCGAACCCCTCGGGACACCATCGAACATAGCAACAAGTCCTATAACATAACACGGACCAACACGAGGCCTCAAATCATGCATAACAACATTGAAACGACGAAACACGCCTCAAATCAAACTGAATGAACTTTCGACTTCAAAAAACTCGCGCCGAAACATATCAAATCAACTTGGAATGAACTCAAATTTTGCAAACAAGTCCTAATACATCAAACGGAGCTACTCGTGCCCCCCAAACTATCGAGCAAAATGCAAACGCTCAAAACGACCGGTCGGGTCGTTATATTCTCCCCCACTTAAATATACGTTCATCCTCGAATGTGCCAAAAGTTGTTCCTAAGCTGTCAAATCGCCATGTAACCTTACCATGCACATACCCGAGGGTGATCCTGTCACCCTATTCCGTATGGGCCCGACAACATAACATAACTGAAGATCATTACTTCAACCTTAGTCCGTAAACCACATAATCTAATTTTCAACATCAGGAATTTACTACAAGATCCAAACTTCGCATCTACACACTGTATAGGCCTGAAAGAGCTATATCAAGTCATAACCGCAGCCCAAGATGTAATCACCCAACATACCACACGACTCGCATCCTCGTAGTAAAATTTCTGATCACAGTAGCTGCTCAAAATAACCCAATACAGATAATAAACCTCATGTGAAACAAAACATCGTTCTAAAGCCTTTGTATACTTCTAATGATGAAAGAAACACGCAGGAACTCATGACCATTCATTAGATCAAACAGTTGTGAAACTCCCTCTCCTTCGATAGGAACTATAGCAAATTTCTAAGCCGATCACCAACAATATCCTTCCAAATATACCGCAATCAGATCATATAGCACATATTCTAGGTCCGATGACCTCATCTCATCTAACATAATCACTATAGTGACATGCCACATCCATACAATCTAAATCCACAACCCGTGCAATTCGTGCACCAGTAAGCAACAATCCCAATGTACTCAAATCACAGAAAATGACTCAAACGATAGGACTGTCTCGCAAGCTTAACAAGTACTGCCACAACAAAATGCCGAAAATCCATCACACACCGTAGGAGCATCAGACAAATCTAACACAAAAGTTCATACCTCAACATAACTCCGTTGCAATGCGTGACCCCATCCAAATACTGGTCCATGGCATATACCTCAAGCCACATTCCTCAAAATCAACAACCACGCAAAATTCGACATCAAGCACCCAAAGTGCATTACCATAACCCATGGAGAAGCAAATGACACAACGCCGCACAAAACCCGAAAGAGCGTAACCAATACGCAAGCAATCATGCAATACCCAAATACCCATCTCGCTCAAATTCCGATATAAGGCCCCAATAGAACCGCACCGTGTGTGCATACAACCAACGAATAACAACTCCTCGTAGCATAGAAGAGTAACTCACAGATCATACCAGAACACGAATGATCTCAACAACAACCGAATGGCATATCCCTCAACCATAGAAGTATGGAGCCAACCAATCTGACCCGGTGTAGAATACACATCCTAATTGGGCTTACCAGTGGACCCTAAATCAACTCTGGTCATCCAAAAATCGATAAATAACCCTCCGAAGGTCCACAATGGCCTAACCACAATGCATACCATCCTCTGACTAGCTTTGGACACATTTTCACAGTCCACAACCACAAAACAATTTGCTCCTGAGAACTCCTAGTCTCCAAATCCATAGAACACACGAATCACCATTTCTAATCCCCAACTCCACCGCCCGAATGTCTAACACATCTCTAATACATGATCATCCCATGAGGAATACTTCTAAAATTGTTCTGTTCCACAAAGCAAAATTTGAATATGAACAGTCGATCAACTAGACGAGTACCACAATACGTATGAAGTATCCATAAATCAAAGCACATTGCCCCTTCTGAATTATATACTCTCATCAAGCCATACCAAATAGTATTGCCATTTACCTAGTCATCTGAAACCATCTATGCTGCCTAAGATATTACGTCCTTCCCTTCAATACCGAATTGTGACCTTGCACTGGCCAATTCAATCCCACACAACACACTGCATATACCATGCCATTATATGAAAAATACGAGAACTTTATAATCCACTCCGAGTCACGAGCAACTACATACTCAATTAGCCAAGAACCTTACATTTGATCCCATCTAGGAGAAAATCACAATACGCAACTTGTCCCACACACCAGTAGTAAATGTACATCTCAAACCGTGGTAGAAACCATAAAGAACTCTCCGAAACCCATTTGCACTTAACCAAACCGTCAAGACTGAATCCCTCTAACTCAACCAAATTACGCAAGCCATCAAAACCCGAGGGTATCGCCACAAAACACTTGTAGAAACTCACTACATCACAAGAACCAAAAGAGCCAATCATATATGTTACCATGCTGATCCAACCCGTTACTAAGTTGTCCTAATTCTCTTAGTTCCTTTTGAATTGCCTTCAAATTGATAATTTTCCTTGCTAGAACACAACTATCCTTAAACCAAAACTTGCCCTACGAACTTTAGCATAGGACCACACTACTCTAAGACTCATAAGCCACTGAATTCCCTCTTAAACACCCCAAAAGTATCACAACCGAGATATCTACTTCGAAGAGACCTTCTGCGGATCTAAAGATGTTCCTCTTACCATCCTGATAATGAAATGTAGAATCCATAAGGATATAGAAATGTCGCAAGTCTCAACATCATCCAATGTAAATCTCAGTTTCTAGCCATATGCAAATCCTGAAGATTCCCAATTCCTACATATAATTCTTGAACTCATTAGAACCATTCTCGAGAGTCATCTACTCTACTCAAATCTCAATTAGACTGATCAAATGGACCGAACGACCTGTGCCTCATTAGCACACCAACGCCCAAGGAAGTAATCCTACCTTAATGCAACCAAATAAATTCCTTCCCCATGCACATTACATCCTTCACCAATAACAACTCAAATAAATATGTGATTTCCATATACCCATAGAGTGTAATACAACCCGTATCCAGAAATTCCCTTACTCGAGTCATCCTCAATCTCACCCTCTACAGAACATAACTCATTCACAAATATACCTCTAACCGAAACCAATACAACACATAACCGTGTAATCAACTTATCAATAACGGACTCCCCCACTTGGCTCAAAGCCATAGATAAAAACATACCATAAGTCACAATGCCCATACTTTATTACAACCATAATACCGCAGTGAGATTCAACTAAATCCTCCATAAGCTCGTATAACACAAACCATCTAGCATCTCAAATCATCTATAAATCTCGCATTCACCCTTGTTACAATCAAGCCAATACTCATAAGCGATCCAAACTCAAAATTGCAGCACGTATAATTCACCAGTAAAAGAGAACTCGCTATAAAACAACATTGGGATCAAGTTAGATAACCCACCTGATTAGCTTCAAACTAACATCTTTCCATACCCTTCCACAGTCATAATTACTACGAAATTACTTAATCTTCCTGATTCTGAACTCATCAATAAGACATGAGAATCTAATTCGTTCCGCAATTAAATAACATGAAAGATTCCGCAATGTGCTCATAACTCAATTCCATACGTCACATAAAGGTAGAAATCAGGCACCCAATAGTGCTTTTTACATTACGAGCAAACTCTTCTCGCCAAATCCAACCCATATGAACAAATCTTGCAGTCACATTATACTCATCATGTAGCCATCCAGCGACAAATTCCACTAATAGGGATATTATCGGACATATAAATCCAAAAGCACGTGCTCACACAATCATCACTTTTGTGCTCAAGCTACAGTCCAAACCCGACCTCAAGTCCTCCAGAGTAGCCCATCATCAACACACAGAAATCACATCTCGCACCTCATCTAGGGAATCACAAGCCGTCGATGCACAGCTGATACCGAGCGCTCATGTGCGCATACGAATGCGTGGAAGGAATTCGAAGGATTATGCTTCAAGCTGAATCAATGCCGCACGATAAGAAAGGAAAGATGGAAAGTATATCCTAAATGCATGTAGCCTCTTGAAGATAGGTATGGACGTCTTCATACCGATCCGCAAGACTCTACTAGACACTCGCTCATGACTTGTAGAATCTATGAACCTAGAGCTCTGATACCAAACTATCACGACCCAAATCTACTAGTCATGATGGCACCTAACCCAACTCGCTAGTTAAGCCAACTATACTATCCAATTCCCATAACAATTAATAAAGCAATTTAAACAAGAGAATTTTCTAAATCTTATAAACTTTCTCAAGGACTGGTAGTACAAATCATGTGCTTTTACGAATAGAATTTACAAAGCTGATATGAAGTAAATACATCTTCTATTTGAAAAGTATATAAATAGAGTTTTATAAATCTACGACTACCAACAAGAGGCAGCTACAACCGGAACGCAGGTACATCTTCAAATCCAGCAACCATCAAACACAGCAACAACAATAGACAACATCTGCACACAATGTGCAGAAGTGTAGTAACAGTACAACCAACCCCATGTACTGGTAAGTAACAAACCTAACCTTAGGTTGAAAGTAGTGACGAGCTGGAACATAGCTCGGGTCAAACACCAATAACCAACAGCAGTTCACAACAACGTAGAGCATATAAATGAAGAAGTAACTCAGAGATAAAATGCTAAGTTTTTTCATAGTTTTCCAAAAATAGTTTCGCTTTTCAAGAATATCAGCGAAACTCAAATACTTTACCGAAATTGTCGTATATTATGAGATAGTTTGAATACAGTAATTTTTCTAAAAATCCTTTTCACAATAAATAAGATGTTTAATTTTCTTTCCAGATAACAACTATGAAATACCTCTCTATGCCACATATTGATGTGTGTAAAAGTCATGAATGACGTGATACCGTACAGCACGAGGAAAAATGCATCTCTATCCCTATATGTCATGTGTGCATGCCAATACCATGTATCTCAGAGATGAATCATGTACTCACACTCTCAGAGTACTCAATCTCACTGTCTCACACTTTCCACTCATCATGCTCAACCACTCAGTACTGTATATGGCCCATTCGGCCCAAGGAAGATCCATCCCGAAATATATACATCACTGACCATCAGTCACTCAGTACCGAGGAAGGCCAATCCGTCCCCATGGAGACGAACCATCTCCAGGTATATCAGTGCTTCAGACAAGATCCATGTCCAGGGAAGATCCATCCCTCAATATAATCAATCGCGCTCAATAGGGGTGTGTACAGACTCCGGAGGGGCTCCTTCAGCCCAAGCACTATCACAAGCCAGATCCAGGCATAAATCAATATAACATGTTGCAGCGTGCAGCCCGATCCCGTAATTTTCACCAATAATCAGGCTCTCGGCCTCACTCAGTCATCAATCTCTCCAGTCTCACCCACGGGTCACAATTTCATGAAGTCTAACCCGGAACAATGATATGATGTCCCATTTAATGATAACTGAGACTGAGATATGATATAAATACATGAATATGACTGAGTACGAAATATCAATGAAAACCAGTGGGACGATAGCAAGAAATGACCACTATGGGTCCCAACAGTATCGGCATAAAGTCTAAACATGATATCTAGCATGATTAACAGCTCAATTACTTTATCGCAGGGTGAAAAAACATTTATCAACAAGATAGGGCCACTATACAGTGCCATGGAGAACAACAGAGTCACACTTCACAGGGTGCACGCCCACACGCCAGTCACCTAGTATGTCCGTCACCTCAACACCAATTACATAACACGTAATTCGAGGTTTCATGCCCGCAGCACTAAGTTTAGAAGAGTTACTTACCTCAAATAAGCCAATTCCAATACCGAGCAAGCCAAGCAATGGTCTAAAAATGCCATTTCGTGCGTCCCGACCTCCGAACGGATCAAAACTAACCAAAAACAACTCAAATACATCAAACAATGCAACCAATACCAATTGAAAAAGGTCAAATCATTAATCAAAAGCCCAAAATCGGCCAAAAAGCCCAACCTGGGCTCGCACCCCGGGACCCGACAAAACTCACAAAATTTGACAACCCATTCAGTTATGAGTCCAACCATACTAATTTCACTCATATCCGACTAAAACTTAAAAAATTCACTTTATGAAACTTTAGGCAAAACCCCCCCAAATTTTACTTTGAAATCATCAATCAAATCCCAAAAACGAAGATAGATTCATGAAATATAATCAAAAGCGAGTAAAGAATACTTACCCCAATCCATATGGCTAAAATTGCCTCAAAAATCACCCAAATCCGAGCTCCCCAACTCAAAATATGACCAAATGAACAAACCCTTGTTTTATATATTTTTCTGCCAGCTATTCTGCCTTTTTCTCGTGCGAAACAATCTCAAAACTCATTTTTTTTATTCCTCCAATGGATTCCTTGTGAAATTTTACTCAAGTTAGGTTTTTGAATCACTCCATTTGACCTTATAATGAAGGAGATATGTTTGTTTCAATATTTGCAAATAGTCCAGATTTTAAATACGAAATCAGTGGCAATTTAATTAATCTGAAAAATCTGGCAACCCGCCTCTTAGTAAATGACCATAAATTCCTCATACGATGTCCAAATTCGATGATTCTTTTTCCTATGACTCCGTAATTACGATACGGATCTAATGATTCTATAAAAATAGAAATAGGAGCTCATTTGCTTTATGGTACAATTTATCTTGAAGAAACGACGTTGAAACATAAGAAAAACAAGCCAGCCCAAACCTATCCGAAACTCACCCGAGCCCCTCGGAACCCCGTACGAACATACCAACAAGTCCCATAGCATAAAACGGACCAACTCAAGGCCTCAAATCATGCATAACTACATTGAAACAACGAAACACACCTCAAATCAAACTTAATGAACTTTTGACTTCCAAAAACTCGCGCTGAAACATATCAAATCAACTCGAAATGAAATCAAATTTTGCACATAAGTCCTAATACATCATACGGAGCTACTCGTGCCCCCAAACTACCGAGCGAAATGCAAATGCTCAAAATGATTGGCTGGGTCTTTATAGTAAGCCACTTCTCCAATCCTCTAAGTACCTCAAAAGGCCCAATGAACCGAGGGCTCAACTTTCCCTTCTTCCCAAAACTCCGAACACCCTTCATGGGTGAAATATTCAGCAGAACCTTCTTCCCAACAATGTAAGACACATCACTAACTTTTCTGTCAGCATAACTCTTCAATCTAGATGGCACCGTGAGAAGCTGCTCCTGAATCAATTTAACCTTGTCCAAAGCATCCTGAACCAAGTAAGTACCCAATAGCCTAGCCTCACCCGGCTCAAACCAACCCACCGGTGATCTACACCACCTCCCATATAAAGCCTCATACGGAGCCATCTGAATACTCGACTGATAACAGTTGTTGTACGAAAACTTCGCGAGCGGCAGAAACTGTTCCCATGAACCCCCGAAATCAATGACACAAGCGTGTAGCATGTCCTCCAATATCTGAATAATGCGCTCGGACTGTCCGTCCGTCTGAGGGTGAAATGTTGTGCTCAACTCAACTTGAGTGCCTAACTCTCGCTGCACGGCTCTCTAAAGCTGCGTCCCTCTATCTGAAATGATGGAAACTGGCACACCGTGAAGGCGAATAATCTCTCTAATGTAAATCTCAGCTAACCGCTCTGATGAATAAGTAGTACCAACTGGAATTTAGTGCGCGGACTTGGTCAGCCGATCCACAATTACCCAAATAGCATTGAACTTCTTCGAAGTCCGTGGGAGCCTAACTACAAAATCCATGGTGATCCGCTCCCACTTCCACTCTGTAATTTCTATCCTCTGAAGCAATCAACCGGGTCTCTATTGCTCATATTTTACTTGGTGACGGTTAAGACACTAAGCTACAAATCCAACTATATCCTTTTTCATTCTCCTCCACCAATAGTGCTGCCATAGGTCCTGGTACATCTTCGCAGCACCCGAATGGATGGAATACCGCGAGCTGTGGGCCTCCTCAAGAATCAACTCCTGTAGCCTGTCTACATTGGGGCACACATATCCGACCCTGCATCCTAAACACCCCATCATCTCCAATAGTCACATCTATGGAATCACCGTGCTGAACCTTGTCCTTGAGGACAAGCAAATGAGAATCATCCTAGGGCGCTCTCTGATACGACCAAATAAGACCGAGATACCACACAGGCTATAACCCGACTGGGCTCGGAAACATCTAATCTCACGAACTGGTTGGCCAAGGCCAGAATATCAACTGGAAGAGGTCTCTCACCAACATGAATGAATGCAAGGCTACCCTTACTCACTACCTTCCTACTCAAGGCATTGGCCACCACGTGAGCCTTCCCCGGATGATACAGAATGGTATTATCATAGTCCTTTAGTAGCTAGAACGATCTCCGTTGCCTCAAATTGAGATCCCTCTGTTTGAACAAGTGTTGGAGGCTCCGATTATCAGTAAATACCTCACAAGACACACCATAGAGATAGTGCCTCCAAATCTTCAATGCATGAACAATGGCAGCCAACTCCAAATCATGAACATGGTGGTTCTTCTCATGAGGCTTCAATTGGCAAGAAGCATAAGCAATCACTCTACCCTCCTGCATCAAAACACACCCAATACCGATCTGAGAAACATCACAATATACTGTATAAGAACCAAAAGCTGAAGGTAGATCTAGAATTGGAGTTGTGGTCAAGGTAGTCTTGAGCTTCTGAAAGCTCTCCGCACACTCATCCGACCACCTGAAAGGAGCATCCTTCTGGGTTAATTTGGTCAAGGGCAATGCGATAGACAAGAAACCATGCACGAAGCGACAGTAATAACTAGCCTATCCTAGAAAGCTCCGAATCTCTGTAGCTGAGGACGGTCTGGGCCAACTCTGAACCGCCTCTATCTTCTTCGGATCCACCTAAATCCCCTCACTGGACACCACGTGCCCTAAGAACGCTACTGAACTGAGCCAAAATTCACACTTGGAGAACTTGGCATAAACTTTCTCCTCCCTCAACTGCTGCAACACAACCCTTAAATGCTAGGCATACTCCTCTTGGCTACAAGAGTACACCAGTATATCATCAATGAACATAATAATAAACGAGTCAAGATAAGGCTGAAACACATTGTTCATCAGATGCGTGAGCGCAGGTGGGGCGTTGGTTAGCCTAAAAGACATCACAAGCAACTCATAATGACCATTGCGGGTCCTGAAAGCTGTCTTAAAAATATCCGAGTCCCGAATCTTCAACTGATGATACCCTGACCTCAAATCAATCTTGGAGAACACCCTCGCTCCTTGAAACTGGTCAAATAGATCATCAATACGTGGAAAATGATACTTGTTCTTGATTGTGACTTTGTTCAACTGCCTATAATCAATGCACATTCTCATAATGCCAGCCTTATTCTTGACAAACAGAACCGGTGCACCCCAAGACGACACACTAGGCCTAATAAACCCCTTATCAAGGAGTTCCTGAAGCTGCTCCTTCAACTCAGCCGGTGCCATACGGTATGGAGGAATAGAAATGGGCTGAGTGCCTGGCACAAAGTCAATACCAAAGTCAATGTCCCTATCAGGCGGCATGCCCGACAGGTCTGTAGAAAACACATCCGGAAAATCTCGCACCACTAGAACAGAATCAATAGTAGGGATATCAGCACCAATCCCTCACAAATAATAAATAAGGTAAAAAACCCTTCTGAACCATCCGCTGGGCCTTCAAGTATGAAATCACTCTATTGGGAACATAGTCTAGAGAACCACTCAATCCGTGGCAACCCCGACATCGCCAACGCCATGGTCTTAGCGTGACAATAGAAAATAGCGTGAAATGAAGACAACCAATCTATACCCAAGATCACGTCAAAATCGACCATACTAAGCAGCAAGAGAACAACTCTAGTCTCCAATCCCTCAATAGTCACTGCACACGACCGGTACACACGATCCACAATAATAGTATCACCCATCGACGTAGATACATGAACAGATGAAGCTAAAGACTCACGGGGAATATCCAGATAATGAGCTAAATACGATGATACATATGAATAGGTGGAACCAGGGTCAAATAATACAGAAGCATCTCGGTGACATACTAAGACAATACTTGTGGTCACTGTCTCTGAAGCAATAGCATCTGGTCTGGCAGGGATTGCATAGATTCAGGCCTGGCCACCACTTGATCGACCTCCCCTTCTAGGGCGACCCCTAGCTGACTGAGCTCCAGTTGGGTGCTGAAGTCATAGCCGGACTCCTCTGCTGAGCTGAACCTTCTGAAATGCAGGGACAATACCACTTGATATGACCCAAATCTCGACACTTAAAGCAACCTCTCCCTGTGAATGGGGTGTGGAGTAAAGGGAGCCCGAGCACCGGGATAACTTCTAGAAGGACCCGACATAGATGAACCCTGAGTTGATGGTGCATGAGACAAACTGTGAGCTCGAAGGGCACTAAGAGATGAGTGACCCTACAGAGAACTGTGTGAACCATAGCTAGATGATGCACCCTGGTGAACTGGACGAGCCGTCCGAGCATGCCTATAAGGACGGCCCCTGCCGTGGTAGAAATGACCTCCAGATGGAACACGACTAAAACCACCTGATCGACGAGACCTTTTGGCCTCCCTCTCAACCTGCTTCTGGTTGCGAACCATCTCTATCTGCCGAGCAATGTCAACAATCTCATCGAAAGTAGAACCAAATATCCTCTCTCAAGTCATAAGAAACCACAGCTAAAATGTTAGGCCATCAATGAACCTCATGATCCTCTCTTATCAGTGGGAACCAACCAAACTGCATGATGGGCCAACTCAGAAAACCTCATTTCGTATTGCGTCACAAATATGTCATCTTAACGTAACTAATCAAACTATCTGTGCATCTCCTCTGCGAGACTGTGGCACATACTTCTCCAAGAAAAGAACGAAGAACTCCTGCCATGTAAGTGGTGCTGCACCGACCAACATACGCCTCTCATAAGCATCCCACCAACTGAAGGCAGCCCTAGAGAACTCAAAAGTAGTGAACGAGACCCCACTGGTCTCCAGAATACTTGTTGTACGCAAAATCCTCTAACACTTATCCAAGAAGCGCTAGGCATCCTCCGCCTCTATACTACTGAAAGATAGAGGTTGGAGTCTCCCAAACCTCTCCGTTCTTTGATGCTCATCATAAGACATAACAAGGACCACATGGGCCTGTGCAGCTGCAACAGGCCGGGCTGGTAGTGCCCCTGGTGTCTGGAGTTCGTGCATCACTTGCTCTGGTGTACGGGCGGCGAGAGTCTGAGTACCTCCCCCTGCCTGAGAAGTGGCTGCTGCGGCTGGAACAGAGACCTCCTGAGCAAGACTGGTGCACACGGTCATAATTTGAGCTAAGGCCTCCTAAAGGCCTGGAATCACAATGTGCACAGGTGGTGCCTGAGCTGACCCCACAAGCGCATCCATAACTAGGACCTGCTCCTGAACTGGGGCAACTGGTGGATCTGCAGGTGCTGCCTTAGCTGCTGTACGAGCTGCACCTCTGCCCCTACCGCGACCTCGGCCTCTCGCGGCCCTGACTAGTGGTACTGGTGGTTGTCCGTCCTGCGTAGTAGTACGTGTCTTTACCATCTGTGAGAGAATAGAATAACAGAAGTTTACTTACCAGAATCAACAAATTTGCATGACAAGAATTCAAGAATGTGATGTTTTCCTAAGTGCTTGGCAGCCTCTCGAAGATAAGTACAGACGTCTCCGTACCGATCCACAAGACTCTACTAAACCACTCATTACTCTTGAGACCTATGTAACCTAGACTCTGATATCAACTTGTCACGATCCAAAACCAACCATCGTGATGGCGCCTATCGTGGAACTAGGCAAGTCACTACTCAACCATCTCAACACAGTAAAAGCTTTAAAAATATAGTCGGAAGCAATTAATATTAAGAAAAACCTTTTTGAAACAGAAAATAAACCACAACACGATACAATCTATCACAAAACTGTTGTGTCACCGAGTACATGAGCATCTATACCGAAATACAGTCTATTACAATGCCTAAGGAATAAGAACTGAAATATAGATAAAGATAATGAAGGAGAGTCAAGGCCTGCGAACGCCATGCAGCTACCTCAATAATCTCCGAGATCCTGACTCCTCAATCAGCAGCCGTCTGCACACGAGGTGCAGGGTGTAGCATGAGTACAACCAAATCAATAAGTAACAAATTCAACCTTTTGACTGAAAGGTAGTGACGAACTCTACCGGCACAGTTCAATATAGAAATAACAGTGCAGAAACGAAGGCATGCTTTGAAGTTCAATAGATAACTCAAAACAATAAAATGGATAGAATCTCAATGATATGAAGTATATAACTCCTCTAGTTCTACATGCCAATGCGCATGCTGTATGCGATGCACCATGCTGACAGCCTCATGTGCTCACACTCTCAAGTGCTCAATCAATCGAGACTGTATATGGCCCAACGGCCCAGGGAAGATCCATCCTGAAATATATACATCACTAACCATCAGTCACCTAGTACCCGAGTAGGGCCAGTCTAGCTTGTGGAGAAGATCCATCTCTAGGTATATAATGCTTCGGACAAGATCCATGTACAGGGAGATCCATCCCTCAATAACATCAACCGCGCTTAGTAAGGGTGTGTGCAGACTCCGGAGGGGCTACTTCAGCCCAAGCGCTATCATAAATTAGTATAACCACCGTGGCGTGCATCCCGATCCCATAAATGTCACCCATAATCAGGCTCTCGGCCTCATTGAGGCATCAATCTCTCCAGTCTCACTCACGGGCTCACAAATGTCATGAAACTAGCCCGAACATGATGATATGATGTATCAATAAATAACAATAGAGACTCAGACATGATATGAAATGAATGAACATGACTGAGTACGAAATATCAACGAGATTAGTAAGTCAATAGCAAGAAATGGCCAGTATGGGTCCCAACAGTATCAGCATATAGCCAAAACATGATCTCTAACCTGATAGACAGCTCAGTTATTTTATCACATGGTGAAAATACGGATATCAACAAGATAGGACCACATTATAGTGCCATGGAATCGACCAGGTCCCAATTCTCACGGTGCACGCCCGCACGCCCGTCACTTGGCATGTGCGTCACCTCAATACCAATCACATAACACATAATTCGAGGTTTTGAACCCTCATAACCAAGTTTGAAAGTGTTACATGCCTCAATCTAAGCAAAGCTCTACTCTAACACGCCTTTGCCTCTCAAATCGGTCTCCAAACATCCTGAATCTAGCCACAAGAAGTACAGTATAATCAATATGGGCTAAATGAAACAATTCCACAAGAAAGTTACGAATTTATAAGCCAAAATCTGAATTTGGCCAAAACCCGGCCCTCCGGCCCACGTCTCAAAATTTAACAGGAGTCACAAAACCCGAAAGCACATTCACTCACGTGTCCAACCGTACCAAATTTATCAAAATGCTACACCAAATGGCCATTCAAATCCCCAAAATTAACTCTCCAATTCCCTAGCCTCAAACCCCCATAATTACACCGCAGAAACACAACAACTATGTGGAAAATAAGTGGGGAAACATAATTATTAAAGAAAAATGCCCACAAGGAGCTTACCTCAAGAATCTCTTCAAAAACACTCTCAAAAACCTCCAAAATACGAGCTCAAAATGTTAGAAATGGAAAAAAATCTCGGAACCTTGCTTGTATAGGTTCTGCCCAGGCATTTCCGCACCTGCGCACCCGCTTGTGCGGAAAATGAGCGCTTCTGCGAAAACCAATAACCCCAGTTGCCTCCGCTCCTGTGACTCCTAGCCTGCATCTGCACGATCGCAGGTGCGGGAAAATCATCGCACTTGCGGCCTCTGCTGACCTTCATCACTTCAGCACCTGCGCTCCACCTACCGCACCTACGGCCAAAACCCTCGTAGGTGAGATCACACCAGCTGAGTCCAAACTTCAGCAGTTCCTTAAATCAATCTCCTAGTCCGTTAAACACCCTAAATCAGCTCGAGTACCTCGGGACCTCAACCAAATATGCCAACAAGTCCTAAAACACGATACGAACTTAATAGAACCCTCAAATCACCTCAAACAAAATCAAAAATGTGTATTGCACACGGAATGAACTTTGAAATTTCCAAATTTTACAATCGACGTCAAAACCTGTCAAATCACGTCCGATTAACCTCAAATTTTGCACACATATCACAAATGATCCCACAAACCAACTCCAACTTCCGAAAATCCAATCTGACCCCGATGTCAAAAATTCCACTCCCGGTCAAGCTTTCCAAAATTCCAACTTTCGCCATTTCAAGCCTAATTCTACTACGGACCTCCAAATCACAATCCGGACACACTCCTAAGTCTAGAATCATCCAATAGAGCTAACAGAACCATCAAAATTCAAATTCGAGGTTGTTTACACATAAGTTAATATCCGGTCAACTTTTCCAATTTAAGCTTTCAATTATGAGACTAAGTATCTCAATTCACTCTGAAATCTCTTTGGACTCGAACCAACTAACCCGGTAAGTCATATAGAAGTTGTAGAGCACAAAAGGAGAAAAAAATGGGGGAACGGGGCTACAACTCTCGAAACGACCGGCCGGGTCGTTACATCCCAGATGTGCGTGAGGTGTATCAGCTCGGATTGGCATTTTGAGACTCGAGGTAGATCTGTTGGCGTCCGTGGACCTTGAAGTCCCCTTCCTCATTCCTATTTACTGTTCTTTTCATTTAAGACAGTTGTATTTATTTCAAACCCTATTTGTAGAGACTCTAGAAGCTCATGTACTTGGGACTTCAGATCCGGGTTGTACTTAGATATTATTGGTATTTATGTCATTTCGCTCTCTGTTTTAGTTTTATTTCGGTTTAATTGGTTTTACTTATTTGAATTGATTAAAATTGGCTTAAATATACTCTAGAGTTGGCTTGCCTAGCAAGTGAAATGTTAGGTGCCATCACGGTCCCGAAGGTGGGAATTCCAGGTCGTGGCAAAATAATATCGGGTTCTACTTTCTTATGTATACTTATTATTTATTTCTATTATTCTACCCATGCAATTTTGGTGAAATTGAAACTTCAATAAATGTCAGGTTATATGTTTATTTGATGATCTCAAACGTATTCGATTTGCATACTGTGAAATTAATTAGTGAGTATACAATTTGGTAGCATGGATGAAATGATGTGACATTATTTTCATTTTGTAAGATATAAAGTAGGCTTACACTAATACTTGAAAGTAATTGTGGGATCATGGATATAATATATAGAGATGTACATATTATAATGGTTTGATTGGAGAAAGAGATCAACTATTCAAGTATTATAATGGCTTAGTTAGAAAACCATTAAAAAAAAATTAGAATCTTTCTGATTATCTAGCCCTATTTTGGAGATTAAAATCTTCATGATTTACTATCGCTACTTCTAGATTAAAATATACGTAATTTACTACTCAATCTTGAGATTAAAGTCATTCCTGATGCTCAATTCATTTTTCAGAGATTAAAGTCTAAGTAACTTTTTACTCATTTTGGATATTAAAATCTACGTGATTTTCTACTCTGATTTATTGCTTGGTTTGAAGATAAAAACATCACTGTTTAATAAATCTGATTGTGTCAAATACTACTTCATTTGAATATTAAAAATGTCATTGTTTATTAAATCTAGTTGTGTAAGATATTACTCCATTTGAAGATTAGAAATTTCATTATTCATTGGTTCTGGTGGTGTTAGATCGGTTTAAAGATTAAAAACTTCACCGTTTTATTAATTTTTGTAGTGTAATGATACAGACAACAGTTCCTACGGATGGCTCTATAAAACTAATAGGGGTAGCGAATATGAATCTCTTCTTGAAGAAATATATTTGGAATATGGCATTATTCATCAAACAAATGCACCTTACTTGCCAATTCTAATGGAATTGCGGAAAAAAAGAATAGTTAAAGAAGATCATGAATGCCTTGTTAATAAGTTCTAATTTACCAAAGGACATGTGGGAGGAAGCTATCCTTACGGCTCACGGAATACTCAATCGAGTGCCCCATAGCAAAACACAATCTATTACATATGAAAAAAATAAAAAGGAAGGAAGCCTAACTTGAATTATTTCAAAAGTGCGGGAGTGTTTGCTTAAAGTACAAGTTCCTAAACCCAAAAGCATAAACATAGGAAAAAAAATTGTTGATTGCGTTTTTATAGGATATGCAACTAATCGTAAGGCATATCGTTTTCTCGTTCATAAATCAGAACCACATTCACATTAACAAGATGATAGAATCAGATAATACTGAATTCTTTTAAAATATATATATCCGTATAAAAAAAGAATATGAGTTGTGTAGTGAAAAATCTGAATGACCTCGAGGAAAAGCAAAAGAAAGTACACCTAATGAGGAAAATCCAAGATGTAGTAAACGTCAAAAGGAAACTACTTTCTTTGGATCGGATTATCCGATATTCTTGTTGGAAAATGAGCTTCAGATTTTTAGGAAAGTTATGTCTTCCTCGGAAAGAGGCAATCAATAGTAAGATAGAATCCACATTAAATAAACATACTTGGGAGTTAGTTGATCTTACTTTAGAGAAAAAATTGTTGGGTTCCAAATGGATTTTTAGGAGGAAACTAAAAGCCGATGGCACTATTGACGTGTATAAGACAAGACTTATTGTCAAAGGTATAGACAATAAGAAGGCCTTGACTATTTTGACACATAATCGCCGGCTACAAGCACTATATACATATAAATGTTAGTAGCATTTACTATGGTGTATGGTCTTGAAATCCATCAAATTGATGTGAAGACGGCCTTTTTAAATTGAGATTGGAGGAAGAAATTATATAGAACAACCCGAAGAGATTGTGGTCCTGGAAAACAAAAGAAGGTGTGCATGCTTCTTAAGTCTTTTTATGGACTAGAACAAGCACACAAATAATGCATGAGATTTTACCAAATAATATTGTCAAATAGTTTCAAAATTTAATGTGTTTACATTAAGAATACTTCAAATTATATAGTCATTGTTTGGTTATATGTGGATGATATGTTAATCATGAATAACAAAAAAGGCACATGAAATATTTAAAATATGGGGGCATTTAGATTATGCATGACAAAAGTCAATGTTAGACATAATGTCCATAATATTTAGAAGAACTAGTGCGACGACCCGCCCAGTCGTCTCATGAGTTACCGGCCCATTTCCCCCATTTCTGCTTCTTGTTGCTTGTTTCATCTATGTTTTGAGGTATCGGGTTGGTTGGATTGAATCCGGGTTGATTTTGGTGAAGTTTGATACACTTAGTCTCTTCTAAGAAAGCTTAAGTTGGAAAAGTCAACCGGATGTTGACTTATGTATTAGAGGGCTCGGATGTGAGTTCCGGTGGTTCGGTTAGCTTCGGGAGGTGATTTGTGACTTAGGAGTGTGATCGGAATGGGTTTTGGAGGCTTGGAGTAGATTTAGGCTCGAATTGGCGAAGTTGATATTTTGGCGATTTTTGGTTGGTAGGCGAGATTTTGATATAGGGGTCGGAATGGAATTCCGAGAGTTGTAGTAGCTTCGTTATGTGATTTGGGATGTGTGTGCAAAATTTCAGGTTATTCGGACGTGGTTTGGTTGGGTTTTTGAACAAAAGCGTATTTCGGATGATTTTAGAAACTTAGGCTTGAATCTGATGTGTTTTGGGTGATTTGATGTTTTTTGAGGTATTACGATGATTGGAACAAGTTTGAATAAGGTGTTAGGATGTGTTGGTGCTTTTGGTTGAGGTCCCGGGGGCCTCGGGGTGAATTCGCATGGTTAGCAGGAAGATTTGAGACTTGGCAGATTGCAGAAAACTTGCTGCTTCTGGTGTTTTCGCACCTGCGGTTTGGGGGCCGCAGGTGCGGCGCCGCATGTGCGAGGGAGAAGCCGCAAAAACGGTTATGGAGGGGATTGTCAGAAACCACAAATGCGATTGTGGGGGCCACATCTGCGGAACCGCAAATGCGGAAGAAGGATCGCAGATGCGGCAATGGCCGGCTTAATGAATTTCCGCAGAAGCGGATGGCTTGACCGCATAAGCGGTACCGCAGAAGCGGGCTTTGGACTGCAGATGCGGAAAAGCCTGGGCAGAATTTTTTAATTTGTTTCATCTGCGATTTTGGGTCTATTTTCACCCATAGTTGATCATTTTGAGAGCTTTTTGAAGGAAGAGGGATTCAAAGGGGAAACGTTTGGAGGTAAGCATTTCGGACCTAAGACTCGATTCTATTGTGAAATCCCCCTAGAAAATCATGGAAACTTGAGCTAAAAATTGAAGAACTAGGGCTTGGAATTTTGGATTTTTGATTTGGGATTTGAAGAGTCATTTCTGGACGGAATTTGATGTTGTTGGTATGTATGAACTCGTGGAGAGATAAGGAACCTATTGGAGTAAAAATTTCTGAGTTTTGAGAAGTGGGCCAGGGCTCGAGTTTTGCTAATTTCGGAATTTTTGGTATTTTTCGATTGTTTTCGACTGGGTTTTGTTCCCTTAGCATATTATGACGTTCTCGTTCTGATTTTGGATAGATTCGATGCGCATGAAAGCCAATACCTAGGGTAAAGGCGTCGCGAGCTAGGGATTTAGCCGGTTCGAGGTGAGTAATGCTTGTAAATGATGTCCTGAGGGTTTGAAACCCTGGATTGCACATCGTAGTGCTATGTTGAGGTGAGACACACGCTTGCTGACGAGCGTGGGGTCGTACACTATTGGGGATTGTGACTTGGTCCGTCCCGGTTGATAATTTTACCGCGTATTTGATTGAGACTTGTTTGCTATCACTATGATTTGGGCTGAATGCCATATTTGGGCTGAATGCAAACTATTTGAACCCTTCGGGGCTTTTTATTGATATTTCCTCACTGTTTTGAATTACTACCTGAACTCAGTCATTTTATTTTCCACTGTTTTACTACTCCACCATTTTACTCGATTTTTGAGACATAAATGATATTTTAAATGATGTTTTGGACTGAGAAAGACTGTTTTACTATTGCTCGAGGGGCTTGTGAGTATTTTTGACTGAGTAAGGCCGAGGGCCTATGTTGTGAGGAGACATTGATATTCATTTGAGGCCGAGGGCCTGAGATATGTACGCCACGAGGTGGCTTGATTGATATGAGGCTGAGGGCCTAGATTTGATGCCACGAGATGGCTTGTTATTGCGCTTGGGCTGTAAGGGGTCCCTCCAGGAGTCTGCACACCCCCAGTGAGCGCGGGTACCTAGTGTGATGTGAGATTGAACCTGAGGGGCTGTTATTGTTCTGAGATTGAGCCTGAGGGGCTATTATTATTCTGAGATGTTGCTCGAGGGGCGGATGTGGTGATACTGTGCCCGTGGGGCGAGCTTTTATTTATTTACTATACCTTAATTATCTGTCTTTTACCTGTTTACTTGTTGAAAGAGGATTTTACTATATTCTCACTGATTTTTACTGCATTTAAATGATTTTTACTGCGTTTAAATGATTTTTACTGCTTCATCATAGAATGTTTTGTGCCTTGTGTGATTTCTTACTTTCAGTCATTATTTACATTTGTTACTCACTGAGTTGGAGTACTCACTTTACTCCCTGCACCCTGTGTGCAGATTCAGGCGTAGCTGGTTCCGCTTCGGAGTGTTGATTTCCTCCAGTTCCAGGCGGGCTTCTTCGGAGATTACGAGGTAGATGTTGACGTCCGTAGCCCCGTGTCTCTATTTCTCTATCTTTCCTGTTCTTTCCAAACAATTGTAGTAGTTTATGACTTTAGCAGACTGTATTGTGGTTCATAGTTGCTCGTGACTTGTGACACCTCGGTTAGGGCTGTGTCGGGTTGGATTTTCCGCATTTTTATTGTTATTTCCGCTATTCAGTGTTAGTAAATCATGTTTTAGACTATTATGTGTTGGTTAACTGTTTTAAAAGATGAATTGGGTCTAACTGGCTGGCCTTTTCTTCACGAGAGGCGCCATTACGACCAGGTTCGGGGTTTGGGTCTTGACAAGTTTGTATCAGAGCCTAGGTTACATAGGTCTCACGAGTCATTAGCAGGTTAAGTAGAGTCTCGCGGATCGGTACGAAGACGTCTGTGTTTATCCTCGAGAGGCTGCAAAACCTTTAGGAAAACTTCACATTCTTGAAATTCTTATCGTGCGAGTTGTTGATCCGAGTACTAAACTTTTGTTGTTCCATTATCTCACAGATGGTGAGGACACGCACTACCGGATAGGATGGACGACCACCAGTGCCACCAGCCGCGGCCACCAGAGGCCGAGGACGCGGTCGTGGTCATGGTCGAGGCAGAGCAACGAGGGCAACACCAGCAGATCCACCAGCTGCCCCAGTTCAGGACCAGGTCCCAGCTGTGGACCCTCCAACAGCACCAGCTCAGGCACCAGCCGTGCCTATTGTGATTCCGGGTGTTCAGGAGGCCTTGGCTCAGATCTTATCAGTTTGCACTGGCCTAGCTTGGGCGATTTCAGCTACTACAGCCGCAGCTACTTCACAGGCTGAGAGAGGCAGTCAGACTCCCGCCGTCCGCACACCTGAGCAGGTCGTGCAGGGACTTCAGACGCCGGGAGCACATCCAGCCCAGCCGGCCACGGCTGCTCAAGACTACGTAGTTCCTGTCATGCCAGAAGATGAGCAGCGTAGGTTGGAGAGATTTGGGAGACTTCAGCCTTCGTCATTCAGCGGAGTAGAGGGCGAGGATGCCCAGGGCTTTTTAGACAAGTGTTAGAGGATGCTTCGCATAGCCGGTATTCTGGAGACCAGCGGGGTCGCTTTCACTACTTATTAATTTTCAGGACCTGCTTTTACTTTGTGGGAGAATCTTGAGAGGCGTAGGCCTGCTAGTGCAGCACCCCTATCCTGGCAGCAGTTCTCCGTTCTATTTCTGGAGAAGTATGTACCGTAGTCTCGCAGAGAGGAGCTGCATAGAAAGTTTGATTGGTTGCGTCAGGGAGATATGACCGTGTCACAGTATGAGTTGAGGTTCTCTGAGTTGGCTCGTCATGCCATCTGGTTGGTCCCGATAGATCGAGAGAGGATCAGGAGCTTTGTGACCAGGGCGAGGGTGACTGGTGCTACATTCGAGGAGGTTGTGGATATTGCCAGGGAGATTGAGTCTGTACGTCGCCAGGAGCGAGAGGAGAGGGAGGCCAAGAGGCCTCAAGGATCTGGTTGCTACAGTGGTGGTCCTTCGAGGGGCCAGTTCCAGCACGGCAGAGGCCGACAGTTCCGTCAGGGTCAGTCTGATCGCTCAGGTTATCGAGGAGCATCGTTGGGTCATGGTTCCCACAGTTCATACCAGGGCCATTCTTCACTTAGTGCCCTCCAAGCTCAGTGCTCATCCCGTGCTCCATCTGTTCAGGGCTCTTCTATGCCGAGTGTATTTGCTGGTCACTCCGGTGCGAGGGCTTCCCATCAGTCCCCTTCTCCAGCACCTAAGATTTGTTACGAGTGTGGCTAGATGGGCCGCATGTGGAGGCAGTGTCCCCACCGTGTTGCTAGTTCATCCTAGCAAAGGGGTTAGTCATCAGCTTCAGCGCTAGTTGTTCCACCACCACCCGCCCAGCCAACGAGGGGTGGGGATCAGTCAGCCAAGGGTCGCCCCAGAAGGGGGTGTCGATTAGGGGGCGGTCAGGCCCGTTTCTATGCTCTTCCATGCATACCCGATGCCATTGCTTCTGATGCTGTCATTACAGGTATTATTTCAGTCTGCCACAAAGATGCCTCTGTACTATTTGATCCCAATTCTACCCATTCTTATGTGTCATCATACTTTGCTCACTATTTGGGTACTTCTCGTGAGTTTCTTGCTTTACCTGTTCATGTATCTACCCCGGTAGGTGATACTGTCATTGTAGATCGTGTGTACCGATCGTGTGTGGTGACTATTGGGGGTCTGGAGACCCGAGTCGATCTTTAATTATTGAGTATGGTGGATTTTGATTTCATTCTGGGCATGGATTGGCTATCTCCGTGCCATGCTATTCTAGATTATCATGCCAAGATAGTCACATTGGCTATACCGGGTGTGCCACGGATCGAGTGGCGTGGCGTGACTGATTATGTTCCTGGTAGAGTGATCTCTTTCTTAAAGTCCCAGCGTATGGTTGGGAAGGTTTGTCTATCGTATCTTGCTTTCGTGAGGGAGGTTGGAGTTGAGGCTCCCAGTATTGATTCTATCCCAGTTGTGAGGGATTTCCCTGATGCATTTCCTACAGACCTGTCGGGCATGCCCCCGGACATGGATATTGATTTTGGTATTGACCTGGTGCCGGGTACTCAGCCCATTTCTATTCCGTCGTATCGTATGGCACCAGCGGAGTTGAAGGAGTTAAAGGAACAGCTTCAGGAACTCCTTGATACGGGATTCATTCGGCCTAGTGTGTCACCTTGGGGCGCGCCAGTTCTGTTTGTGAAGAAAAAGAATGGCACTATGAGAATGTGCATTGATTATATGCAATTGAACATGGTAACAGTTAAGAACAAGTACCCTTTGCCTCGCATTGATGATTTATTTGACCAGCTTCAGGGTGCGAGGTTATTCTCCAAGATTGATCTCCATTCGGATTATCGCCAGTTGAAGATCAGGGATTCGGATATTCTTAAGACGGCCTTCAGGACCAGATATGGTCATCATGAGTTTCTGGTTATGCCTTTTGGGCTGACCAATGCCCCAGCAACGTTCATGCACTTGATGAACAGTGTGTTCTGACCTTATCTTGATTCATTTGTTATAGTTTTCATTGATGATATCCTGGTATATTCCCGTAGTCAGGAGGAGCACGCGGAGCATTTGAGGGTTGAGTTGCAGAGATTGAGGGAGGAGAAGCTTTATGCAAAGTTCTCAAAGTGTGACTTTTGGCTCAGTTCAGTGGCATTCTTGGGGCACGTGGTGTCTAGTGAGGGTATTCAGGTTGATCCAAAGAAGATAGAGGCGGTGCAGAGTTGGCCCAGACCGTTCTCAGCCATAGAGATTCGCAGCTTTCTTGGTTTGGCAGGCTATTATCGCCGGTTTGTTCAGGGATTCTCATCTATCGCATCGCCCTTGACCAAGTTGACTCAGAAGGGTGCTTCATTTGTATGGTCGGACGAGTGTGAGGAGAGCTTTCAAAAGCTCAAGACAGCTTTGACCACAGCTCCAGTGTTGGTTTTGCCATCAGCTTCAGGTTCATATACCGTATATTGTGATGCTTCGAGAGTAGGGATTGGTTGTGTGTTGATGCAGGAGGGTAGAGTTATTGCTTATGCTTCTCGTCAGTTAAAGCCCCATGAGAAGAACTACCCCGTTCATGATTTGGAGTTGGCTGCCATAGTTTACGCGTTGAAGATTTGGAGGCATTACTTGTATGGCGTATCTTGTGAGGTATTCACTAATCATCGCAGTCTTCAGCATTTGTTCAAGCAAAAGGACCTTAATTTGAGGCAGTGGAGATGGTTGGAGTTGCTTAAGGATTATAATATCACTATATTGTACCATCCGGGGAAGGCCAATGTGGTGGCCGATGCTTTGAGCCGAAAGGCAGTGAGTATGGGGAGTTTAGCATATATTCCAGTTGGGGAGAGACCTCTTATGATTGATGTTCAAGCCTTGGCCAATCGGTTCGTGAGGTTGGATATTTCGGAGCCCAGTCGGGTATTCGCTTGTGTGATTTCTCGGTCTTCCCTATATGAGCACATCAGAGAGCGCCAGTATGATGATCCACACTTGCTTGTTCTTAGGGATAGAGTTCAGCATGATGGTGCCAGAGATGTATCAATTGGAGATGATGGGGTATTGAGGATGCAGGGCTGGATTTGTGTGCCCAATATGGATGGGCTTCGGGAGTTGATTCTGGAGGAGGCCCATAGTTTGCGGTATTCTATTCATCCAGGAGCCGCGAAGATGTATCAGGATCTGAGATAGCATTACTGGTGGCGGAGAATGAAGAAAGATATTGTGGGATTTGTAGCCCGGTGCCTCAATTGTCAGCACGTGAAATATAAGCATCAGAGACCGGGTGGCTTGCTTCGGAGGATGGATATTCCAGAGTGGAAGTGGGAGCGGATCACTATGGATTTTGTAGTTGGACTCCCTCAGACTTTGAAGAAGTTCGATGCTATTTGGGTGATTGTGGATAGGCTGACCAAGTCCGCACACTTCATTCCTATCTGTACTACTTATTCTTCAGAGCGGTTGGCAGAGATATATATTCGGGAGATTGTTCGGTTGCATGGTGTCCCAGTTTCCATTATTTCAGATCGGGGCACTCAGTTTACTTCCCAGTTCTGGAAGTTTGCTCAGCGAGAGTTGGGTACTCAGGTACAGTTGAGCACAACTTTTCACCCTTAGACGGTCGGGCAGTCCTAGCGCAGTATTCAGATATTAGAGTATATGCTACGCGCTTGTGTTATTGATTTCGGAGGGTCATGGGATCAGTTTCTACCGCTTGCAGAGTTTGCTTACAACACTAGCTACCAGTCGAGTATCCAGATGGCTCCATATGAGGCTTTGTACGAGAAGCGGTGTAGATCTCCAGTTGGTTGGTTTGAGCCCGGTGAGGCTAGGCTATTGGGGACAGATTTGGTTCAGGATGCTTTAGATAAAGTGAAGGTAATTCAGGAGAGACTTCGTACAGCGCAGTCAAGGCAAAAGAGTTATGCTGACAAGAAGGTTCGAGATGTATCCTACATGGTTGGTGAAAAGGTCCTGTTGAAGGTTTCGCCCACGAAGGGTGTTGTGAGATTTGGACAGAAAGGGAAGTTGAGTCAGCGGTTCATTGGGCCTTTCGAGGTACTTCGGAGGATTGGGGAGGTGGCTTATGAGCTTGCTTTGCCACCCAGCTTGTCGAGTGTGCATCCGATTTTCCATGTTTCTATGCTCCGTAAGTATATTGGAGATCCGTCTCATGTTCTGGATTTCAGCACGGTTCAGTTGGAGGGTGATTTGACTTATGATGTGGAGCCAGTAGCTATTTTGGAGCGTCGGGTTTGGAAGTTGAGATCAAAAGATATAGCTTCGGTGAAGGTGCAGTGGAGAGGTCGGCCCATGGAGGAGGCCACCTGGGAGACCGAGCGGGAGATGCGGAGCAGATATCCTCACCTGTTTGAGGCTTCAAGTATGTTTCTTGACTCGTTCGAGGACGAACATTTGTTTTAGTTGGGGAGGATGTGACGACCTTGCCAGTCGTCTCATGAGTTACCGGCCCATTTCCCCCATTTCTGCTTCTTGTTGCTTGTTTCATCCATGTTTTGAGGTATTGGGTTGGTTGGATTGAATCCGGGTTGGTTTTGGTGAAGTTTGAGACACTTAGTCTCTTCTAAAAAAGCTTAAGTTGGAAAAGGCAATCGGATGTTGACTTATGTGTTTGAGGGCTCGGATGTGAGTTCTGGTGGTTCGGTTAGCTTCGGGAGGTGATTTGTTACTTAGGAGTGTGATCAGAATGGGTTTTGGAGGCTTGGAGTAGATTTAGGCTCGAATTGGCGAAGTTGATATTTTGGCGATTTCTGGTTGGTAGGCGAGATTTTGATATATGGGTCGGAATGGAATTCCGAGAGTTGCAGTAGCTTTGATATGTGATTTGGGATGTGTGTGCAAAATTTCAGGTTATTCAGACGTGGTTTGGTTGGGTTTTTGATCAAAAGTGTATTTCGGAAGATTTTAGAAACTTAGGCTTGAATACGATGTGTTTTGGCTTATTTGATGTTGTTTGAGGTGCTTCGATGATTGAAACGAATTTGAATAAGGTTTTAGGATGTGTTGGTGCCTTTGGTTGAGGTCCCGGGGGCCTCGGGGTGAATTCAAATGGTTAGCGGGAAGATTTGAGACTTGGGAGATTGCAAAAAATTTGCTCCTTCTGGTGTTTTCGCACCTGCGGTTTGGGGGCCGCAGGTGCGGCGCCGCATGTGCGAGGGAGAAGCCGCAGAAGCGGTTATGGAGGGGATTGTCAGAAACCGCAAAATGCGATTGTGGGGGCTGCATCTGCGGAACCGCAAATGCGGAAGAAGGATCGCAGATGCGGCAGTGGCCGGCTTAATGAATTTCCGCAGAAGCGGATGGATTGACCACATAAGCGGTACCGCAGAAGCGGGCTTTGGACCGCAAATGCAGAAAAGCCTGGGCAGAATGTTTTAATTCGTTTCATCCGCGATTTTGGGTCTATTTTCACCCATAGTTGATCATTTTGAGAGCTTTTTTAAGGAGATTAAAGAGGGATTCAAGGGGAAATGTTTGGAGGTAAGAATTTCGGACCTAAGACTCGATTCTATTGTGAAGTCCACATAGAAAATCATGGAAACTTAAGCTAAAAATGGAAGAACTAGGGCTTGGAATTTTGGATTTTTTATTTGGGATTTGAAGGGTCATTTGTGGACGGATTTTGATGTTTTTGGTATTTATGAAGTCGTGGAAAGATAAGGAACCTATTGGTGAAAAAATTTCTGAGTTTTGAGAAGTGGGCCCAAGGCTCGGGTTTTGCTAATTTCCGGATTTTTGGTATTTTTCGATTGTTTTCGATTGGGTTTTGTTCCCTTAGCATATTGTGACATTCTCGTTCTGGTTTTGGATAGATTCGACGCGCGTGGAAGCCAATTCGAAGGGCAAAGGCGTCGCGAGCTAGGGATTTAGCTGGTTCGAGGTGAGTAATGCTTGTAAATGATGTCCTGAGGGTTTGAAACCCCGGATTGCACATCGTAGTGCTATGTTGAGGTGAGACACGCGCTTGCTGACGAGCGTGGGGTCGTACACTATTGGGGATTGTGACTTGGTCCGTCCCGGTTGATGATTTTACCGCGTATTTGACTGAGACTTGTTTGCTATCACTATGATTTGGGCTGAATGCCATATTTTGGCTTCGTGCCAACTATTTGAACCCTTCGGGACTTTTTATTGATATTTCCTCACTGTTTTGAATTACTACTTGAACTCAGTCATGTTATTTTCTAGTGTTTTACTACTCAGCCATTTTACTCGATTTTTGAGACATAAATGATATATTAAATGATGTTTTGGGCTGAGAAACACCGGTTTACTATTGCCTGAGGGGCTTGTGAGTTTTTTTGATTGAGTAAGGCCGAGGGCCTATGTTGTGAGGAGACATTGATACTGATTTGAGGCCGAGGGCCAGAGATATCTACGCCACGAGGTGGCTCTATTGATATGAGGCCGAGGGCCTAGATTTGATGCCACGAGATGGCTTGTTATTGCGCTTGGGTCGTAAGGGGTCCCTCCAGGAGTCTGCACATCCCCAGTGAGCGCGGGTACCCAGTGTGATGTGAGATTGAGCCCGAGGGGCTGTTATTGTTCTGAGATTGAGCCCGAGGGGCAGTTATTATTCTGAGATATTGCCCGAGGGGCGGATGTGGTGATACAGTGCCTGAGGGGCGAGCTTTTATTTATTTACTGTACCTAAGCTATCTGTATTTTACCTGTTTACTTGTTGAAAGAGGATGTTACTGTATTATCACTGGATTTTACTGTGTTTAAATGATTTTTAGTACTTCATCATAGAATGTTTTGTGCCTTGCGTGATTTCTTACTTTCAGTCATTATTTACATTTGTTACTCACTGAGTTGAAGTACTCACTTTACTCCCTACACCCTGTGTGCAGATTCAGGCGTAGCTGGTTCCGCTCTGGAGTGTTGATTTCCTCCAGTTCCAGGCGGGCTTCTTCGAAGATTACGAGGTAGCTGTTGACGTCCGCAGCCTCGTGTCTCTATTTCTCTATATTTCCTGTTCTTTCCAAACAATTGTAGTAGTTTATGACTTTAGCAGACTGTATTGTGGTTCATAGATGCTCGTGACTTGTGACACCCCGGTTAGGGTTGTGTCGGGTTGGATTTTCCGCATTTTTATTGTTACTTCTGCTATTCTGTGTTAGTAAATCATGTTTTAGACTATTATGTGTTGGTAAACTGTTTTAAAAGATGAATTGGGTTGAAATGGCTGGCCTTGTCTTCATGAGAGGCGCCATCACAACCGGATTCGGGGTTAGGGTCGTGACAACTAGATGATATTACATTTGCACCGCACGGATCTTTAGTGGATATTGATATGGTAATCGACAAATTGATTACCTAGTTAATCTTAGTGATGACTAGTTGATGAAAGTACTAATTTGAAAGTTGTTTACATGCCTTTCTAGAAAGGTGTTCTTTCTTGTTTAGTTTGTTTATGAAAGCGTGTCACTTGGAAATTTGTGACTTTTCATAAAAAGATGTATTTGTACGTTTTTATAGACATGGTTGTTCATGAACTAATGTATTAATACATTGGTCTATAATGAGGTGAACCGATTGATGAAGATGAAAAAAATCCGTAGTAAGCTAGATTTGCTTCATAAATAAAGGTGCTATAATTTGCATATCACATAGGCGTATGAATAAATAGCATATAAATGCTAGAAAAAATACGGAGTGGTTGCGAAGTGTGCTATATGTTAAAAAGTGGCCACAACTGATGCCAACCATTCTAGCCGTTATTTTAATGTAATATTGATATATTAAATGTAGTCAATAATCGGATATGTAGTAGAAAGTCGAGACGTGCTAGTCTACGACATAAGAAAGTTTGCATTGAGCTATCATGGGCTTGGGATATTTGAAACATATCCAAGACTTTACTTTGCACTACAATAGGTATCCCGTGGTTATTGAGGGATACAATGATGCAATCTTATTACCGGATCAACTTAAACTAAATCCGCAAGTGGATATATTTTTATTATAAGTGGACTAGCGGTGTAACGACCCGGCCGATCATTTTAAACTTTTGCAGTCCATTAAGATATTTGAAGTCTTGAGTAGCATCGTATGATGTATTATGACAGTGTGAATCCTCGGTTTTGGTTTTCAGGTGATCCGGAGTTGATTTGGAAAAATGAATTTCATATTTGACGCTTTAAGTTGAAAGATTTGATCAATTTTGGCTTTTTAGTATTTGACCTCGGATTGGAGTTTTGATGGTTCCGTTAGGTCCGGATGGTGATTTTGGACTCGGCCGTACGCCTAGACTTTTTATGCTAATTGGCGAAAGATGGAAATTTGAAGGTTTGGAAGTTATAATTTTGATCGAGAGTTGACTTTGAGGATATCATACTTGGATTGTGGTTCCAGGAATTGGAATAGCTTTGTTATTTCATTTGGGACTTGTGCGCAAAATTTGAGTTCATTCCAAGTTGATTTGATATGTTTGGCATGAGTTTTTGAAGTTGAAAGTTCAAATTTCATTATATTTGATTTGAGATGCGATTTGTCATTTCGATGTTGTTATGCATTATTTGAGGCCTCGATTCGGTCCGTGTTAGGTTATGGGACTTATTGATATGTTCGAACAGGGTCCCGAGGGCCTCGGGCATGATTCAGATTGTGTTTGGACCATTTTTCTTCATTTTGGCATTGTTGGCTTCTGCTGAGTTTTGGGAATCTGGTTTCCTTGTTCGTGATCGTGTAGAGTTAATCACGATAGCGTAGAGTTGTTAAATGGCTGGGGAAAAATTATTCATCACGTATCAGAGTCCACATACGCGTTCACGAAGGTTGAGGCAAATGTTCAGCGCATTCGTGAGTCTAGCAACGCGTTCACATAGAATGAAGCAAGGCCTGAGGATGTCAAGCATTTGTCTTCACGGTCGCGAAGTGTTGAACGCGATCGCGTAGCTCTAGGAGAATGACCATTGCGTTCGCAACTATGGTGGTGCGTTCGAGAAAAAGAAATTTCAGCTGGTGGGATTTGTTCTATGCAAACGCGTGGGATTGTCCGCGTTTGCTAAGTGTAATAACTGGGCAGAATCTATTAATTTCCATTTCGAGGGTTAGATTCATTTTATCATATTTGAAGCTATGGAGCTCGGATTGAAGCAATTTTCACCATAGGGACTAGGATAAGTGTCCTCTACTCGGTTTTGATTTTATTTCATGAATCTATCTTCGTTTTGGTAGCTCGTTGATGACTTCAAAAGAGAAATTGGGGGGTTTTGTCTAAAGTTCATAGAGTGAATTTTTGAGTTTTGAACATCGATTCTGTAACGATCCGACCGATTGTTTTGAGCATTAGCACTTCGCTCGGTAGTTTACGGGCATGAGTAGCCCCGTATGATGTATTATGACTTATATGAATCGTCGGTTTTGGTTTTTAGGTTATTCAGAGTCGACTCAGAAGAATGAATTTCATTGTTGGAGCTTTAAGTTGGAAGAGTTGACCAAGTTAGACTTTTTAGCATTTGACATCAGACTGGAGTTTTGATGGTTCTGTTAGGTCCGAATGTTATTTTGGACTTGGGCATATGCCTAGATTTGCATTTGGATATTTCTAGAAGGATTCGACACTAATTGGCCAAAGTTGAAAATTTGAAGGTTTGGAAAGTTTATAAGTTTGATCGGGAGTTGACTTTATGGATATTGGATTCGGATTGTGGTTCCGAGAACTGGAATAGCTTCGTTATGTCATTGGGACTTGTGTGCAAAATTTGAGTCCATTCCGGGTTAATTAGATATGTTTCGATGCGAGTTTCGAAAGTTGAAAGTTCAAAGTTCATTTAAGTTTGATTTGAGGTATGATTCATCATTTTGACGTTTTTATACGTGATTTGAGGCCGCGAGTAGATCCATGTTGTGTTATAGGACTTGTTGGTATATTTGGACGGGGTCCCGAGTAGCTCGGGTGAGTTTCGGACGAAGTTCAGATTTGTTTGGATCAGTTTTGGCTAAGTCGCCGGTGGCAAATCTGGTGTGATCGCACCTGAGACTGGTTTGTGCAGGTGTGATGGTCGCAGAAGTGACAGAGGAGTCACATGTGCGAGAAGAGGCTCGATGAGGAAGATCGCAGAAGCGGAGAATTGAACGCAGGTGGTTCTTTTGTCATATTTTGAGATGTGGGACTCGGATTGAGGCGGTTTTTGGAGCAACTTTCATCACAATGATTGGGGTAAGTATTCTACTCATGGTTTTGATTTTATTTCACAAATATATTCTTCATATTTAGCAATTGATTGATGAATTTTAAAGAGGAAATTGGGGATTTTTTTTAAAACTTCAGAAATCGCGTTTTCGAGTTTTGAACATCTATTTGGAGTCATATTTGAGTGAAACTAGTATGGTTCGACTCGTAATTAAATATGTTGTTCGATTTTGTAATTTTTTTCGGGTTTCGAGGCGCGGGCTCGGGTGTGACTTTTGGCCGGTTTTGGATTTTGATTACTGATTTGATCTTTATCATTTGGAATTGTTTCCATTGGCTTTATTTGATGTGTTTGAGTTGCTTTTGACTAGTCTCGAGCCATTCGGAGGTCGGTACGCGTGGGATAGACTTTTTGGAGCAACGATTAGCATGCTCGATGTTGGATTTGGCTTGTTCGAGGTAAGTAACACTTCTAAACTTGGTGCTGAGGGTATGAAAATCTGAACTACGTGTTATGTTTTTAGTGCTGAGGTGACGCACATGCTAGGTGACGGGCGCGTGGGCATGCACCGTGTGAATTGTGACCCCGCTATTTCTGTGGTTCTGTTTAGTTACCTGACCTTATCTGAAACCATGAAATCTCTATGTACTAGAACTATTGAGTTGTGATCCATATTAGAATCCATGTCTAGGCTACATGCTTATCCTATTAGGAACCACTGAGGCATTTTAGCTATTGAGCTATCTGCTTTCATTGTATTACATACTCAGTCATATGCATTTATATACATATCATATCTCAGTCTCTGTTACCATTTATTGATACATCTCATCACTATTTTGGGGCTGATTTTTCGTGACATTGAGAGCCCGAGAGAAGTAAGAGATTGATGACTGAGTGAGGCCGAGGGCCTGATTGTGAGGATATTTATGGGATCGGGTTGCATGCCGCAATATGTTTTTATTGATTTATAATGGGAGCGGGCTGCACGCCGCTGGATGTTTTACTAATTTAAGCCATGATTGGCTTGTTATAGCACTTGGGCTGAAGGAGCCCCTCTGGAGTATATACACACCCCTAGTGAGCGCAGGTACCTATGGAGTGAGAGTGTCGAGTGATTTTGGAGGACTGAGTGACTGTGAGGACTGAGTGGCTGTGAGGACTGAGTGACTAGGAGGACTTAGTGATTGGGAGGACTGAGTGAATTGACACTCTCAGAGTATGCATATGGTTTTATCACTGAGTTACTTCACATTTGACATACAGGCATAGAGATTCATTTTCCTCATGTTATACGGTATCACGTCATTCATGACTACTCACACATATTGACATATAGCCATAGAGATGTATTTTTCTCATGACGTTTGAAAATGAAACATTTACCCATTGAAAGCCTTTGGGAAAGAAATTGATGTTTTAAAACTTACTCAGATTTTTTTGCGATTTCGGTAAAAGATTTGGTTTTCACTGATATACTTGTAAAGTTGGCCTATTTTTTGGAATTGCGAACGAGCCGAGCATTTTATCTCTGAGTTACTTCTTTTATTACTTTTATTATGTTGTTATGAACTGTTGTCAGCTATTGGTGTTGGACTCCGACCTTTGTTCAGCTCGTCACTACTTTCCACCTAAGGTTAGGTTTGTTACTTATTGAGTACATGGGGTTGGTTGTACTCATACTACACTTCTGCACCTTGCGTGCAGATGTTGGATGCTAATGTTGTTGTGATCGATGGTAGCTGGAATTGAAGACGTACATGAGTTCCGGATGCAGCTGCCTCCTGTTCATGGTAGCCTTAGATTTACATATTTTTATGTACATTTCGAACAGATTGTGTAATTAATTCATACCATCTTTGTATATTCTAATCTTAGAAACTCATGATTTTTACTACCAGTCCTTAGGGAACGTGTCAGATTCAGATATTTTCTTTTATTTAATTGACTTATTAATTTTATTGGAATTGGTTAGTGGTTAATATTCTTACATAGCGGGTTGGATTAGGTGACATCACGACTAGTTGGATTTTGGGCCGTGAGATATTCAGAGTCAGATTTGGATGAAACTAGTATGGTTGGACTCATAATTGAATGGGTTGTTTGATTTTGTGAGTTTTGTCAGGTTCTGAGGTGCGGGATCGGGTTTGACTTTTGGGTTGATTTTGGGCTTTCCATTAAAGATTCGACCTTTATCGATTGGGTTTGTTCCGGCATTATTTGACGTATTTGAGTTGCTTTTGGCTAGTTTTGAGCCGTTCGGAGGTCGGTACGCACGGGATGGCATTTTGGAGCATCGTTTGGCTTGCTCGGTATTGGAATTGGCTTGTTCGAGGTAAGTAACACTTCTAAACTTGGTGATGAGGGTATGAAACCCCGAATTACGTGTTATGTGATTGATGTTGAGGTGACGCGCATACTAGGTGACGGGCGTGTGGGCATGCACTGTAGTAACTGTGATTTAGTCGATTCCATGGAACTGTGTAGCTATCTTATCCGAACATTTTTACTGTACTCTATGTGTTAGAGCAATTGAGCTGCGATTTATGCTAGGAATTATGTTTAGGCTATATGTTGGTGCTATTGGGATCCACAATAGTCGTTCCTTGATGTTGAGTAATTTGTCGAATTCCAGTTATGTACTCAGTCGCATTCATCATTTCATATGATATCTCAGTCTCTATTATTGTAAATTGTCACATCTCATATCATTGATTTGGGCTACTTAATATGAGTGTTGCGAGCCCGAGAGACTGGAGATATTGATGACTATGGTAGGCTATAATTACGTATTTTACTCGCTTATTGCACTCTAATTTACTGCACTTTAATTGTATTAGAGCTTTAATCGCTAGTGTTTTGCACTTATTGTGTGTTTTATGCCTCTTTGAAGTGACTCCGAGTGACGTAGATATTACGGATCTAATTCGAGCTATTTGGAGTTTTGAAGTCTGAGTAAAAGCCAAAGGGATTAAGCCGGGATCATGTTCGGGTGTTGAGAACCCTCTGAGAAATGTCCACAGCCGCAGTACACAGGTTGCCTATTTTTCTGTTGTTGTCAAATTGCAAGCTCCCTGATAAGTCCCACTAATTCCCCACTTGGCGTGTCGCCCCATGCGGCGTGCCTGTGTAATTTTTACAGAGTGAAAGTTCTACTTCGGCTAGGAGAAGGTGTTTCCTTCTGCGCCTGATCGTACGTGGTATTTATACATGGAAAAACGTTATTTTATGGATTTTTGACATACTTTAGACCTAAGGAATCTAAGGAGGAGTGGGAGGAGCAAAACACAAGGATTTCATCATTCCTTCCTTACTCAAGACCCGAGTTTGGATTGAATTTATGTTTTCCTATCTTTTTATCATATTTGTGATGAATTACTCCATGTCTATGGAGTAGTTCCCTCTAGGGTTTGATGGATTTGGTGTATTGATATTTGTTTGTGGATTATAACTCTAGTTTTATGTATTGAGGCGTTTTGGATGACTAACTGTTGCATCTATATTCTCTAGTTCATGTAATCGAGAGAGGCATAACTTGTGATATCTTTGCATTATATTGTCGCTTGAATTCCTTAATTCTTCTTAGCAATCAAAAAAGGCTAGTTGAACCATTGATTAAACCTAGTTAGGAGGATAATCGAGAGAGGTTCTCCTAAAGACCAATCTACTACGCATTCTTGCATATCTTTATCGAATTTATATTGGTTCATCTTGTGAGGTTGATACTTAATCAAGAGAGGAGTTTCTACTAAACGTTTGAACTAATAATTGAGTGGATTCGAGAGACTCACTTGAACATTAGAAGTGAATTATTTAGAGTTAGATCTCAAACAAATATTTTGCACATATCCTATCAAAATCCTATCTTCCATTGATATCTTTCTTTGCTTATTCCTTGCGTCAATTGTCACTAGTCAACAATTCAGATTCTTAGTTAAATTTAGTTAGAAATCATATAATTTTAAACTATTGATCATCTTGGATAGCAATGAAACTAGGAACTACAAAATACTGTTTAAATCCAATCCATGTGGATACGATATTATATTATATTATATTCAACTAGCGAGCATATTTAAGTGTGTATTTTGCACTCATCAAATTTTTGTGTCATTGACGTAGATTGGCACTCAATAGTGTTTGAAATAGTTTGTAGTGCTAATTCAGGAATTTTTTCTGTTTATTTTATTTTTTTCCTTTTCACAATTGGTGTTCTTAGGTTGTGGGTAGGTTACAGTTTAAGAGTGGTGCATGACTCGAGCTTCTGCAAAGAAAGTGCAACCATACGAGCCAGAGATAAAGAACAACTGCGACAGTTGAGGAAAGAGAAAGATCTCACCGAAAATCTAGAAAAGGTTGGGCAATCCTCAACCCAAGAAACTATGGCAGGAAACGGTGAAGATAATGTAGATTTGGCTGCAAGAGAGGCAGCCCAACAACGAGAAAAAACTGCACGGGATGCTGAGGAAGCAGCTAATAGAGATGTACGGAACATCTATGAAGAAAAGAGGGGTCACAGACTTGATCAACATCAACATTTGGCTGCAGACCAGTTCAGAAATATAGCTCCCAGGCCTGGAGACCACTTGGCAATTATGCTCGACCGATCTACAATCAAGGATTATCAAGTGTTAGACCACCTTCAATAGCAGCAAACAATTTCGAGTTGAAGCAAGGGTTTCTTCAAACCCTTCAGAATTGTTTTGTCTTTAGAGAGAAGCCAAACATAAATCCAAATACACATCTTATAGACTTCGAGGAGATTATAAACACCTTTCAATACAATGGGGTTTCACAAGATGCAGTGTACTTAAGGACATTCCCCCTTTCACTTAAAGATGATGCTAAGGAGTGGCTTCGAAGCTTGCCCAGTGGATCGATTAGAACTTGGGAGGAGATGACCAGAAATATCCTTGATAAATATTTATCCTCAGCTAATACGGGAAAGATTAGAAGAGAAATCCATAACTTCTACCAGAAACAGACTAAAACTGTTTTTGAAGCATGGGAGAGGTTTAAGGAGATTGTTTAACATAGCGGAATTGAACTCTGGATGCAACTCCAGGACTTTTGGGAAGGATTGACACCTGCCTTGCGTAGAACATTGAATAATGCAGTGGGAGGCCTTTTGATGAAGAAGACTCCAGAGGATATAGTTACTATTCTTGATGAGTTATTTGAAGATGCTAATCAGTGGCCTCTGAGAGTGCTGAAAGAAGAAGATGAACTGGTGTTCACCAAGTTGATGTTAATACGTCTATGCAGGTGCAACTTGATGCTATGGCTAAGGAAATGCGGAAGCTGACTTTAGCCTCAAAACAAAATGAGCCTCACACAGTGTATCATATATGTGGAAGAGGACACCCTACTCATGAGTGTCAAGCCTCAACTGAGGAAGTGAATGTTGTGGGAAATTATAACTTTAATGCAATAGGAAAGAGGCACACCGGTTTTTCATGGAGTTCATATGGGGTACTACAAATGCATGGCAACAGAATAACCCCCAAACTCTAGGGACAAGCAGCTCTGGGTTTTATGAATCAGGAAAGACAGCAATTTCAGCCTCAATAGACCACTCAATCTGGCATGGAAGATCTAAAGGACTTCATTATCAAAACTGATGAGAGACTTGAAGCATATAGCTCAGCTATCAAAGAACTGGGCACTAGTTTTCGAAACCTGGAAAGACAGGTTGGGCAATTAGCAACAATATTATCTGAGATAATTCCAGGTACTCTTCCCGCTGATACTGAGAGAAATCCCAAAGAAACAGTGAATGATGTAACCTTGAGAAATGGCAAGTGTTGAAAGAGCCCACCCTAGTCCAAAAAGATGTGAAACTTGAAAAGGAAAGTGGGGAGCAGCTGAAAATTAAAGTTGATAAGAAGAAGAAAGGCAAGAAGGGAGATGAGAAAAAGAAGAAGGAAGAGAATTCAAGAAGGGAGAAATATGAAGAGAGCAAGCACATGCCTGCTTTACCTTTTCCCCAAAAGCTATATGGAGAAAAGCTGGATAAGGAAATTTTTGGATATGCTAAAATAGGTTCATGTAAACTTACCATTCACAGAAGTGCTCTCACAGATGCCTGCTTATGCCAAATTCTTGAAAGAGATCCTTAGAAAGAAGAGGAAAATATAGGACACCTCAGTGGTCAAGCTCACAGAGCACTGCAGAGCGAAATTGCAAAATAAGCTCCCACAAAAGTATGGAGATCCAAGGAGTTTTACTATACCTTACTCTGTAGGAACTATTCATTTTGATAAATCTTTATGCGATTCTCGTGCCTCAATTAATTTAATGCCTTTTTCTATCTACAAAAAGTTGGAGAAGGAGATTGGAGAGATAAGGTCTGCACCCATATCTTTGCAGCTAGCAGGCCAACCGACCATAATACCTAGGGGGATAGTGGAAGATGTGTTAGTTTGGGTGGATAAGTTCGTATTTCCAATGGATTTTATAGTGGTGAATATGGAGGAAAATAATGAGGTCCCTCTCATCCTAGGAAGAACATTCTTAGCGACGGGTAGAGTTATATTGGATATACACGAGAGAAAACTCATGCTTAGAGTGGGTGAGGAGACTGTGACTTTTGATGAATGTAGCAAAAGGGGCACAAAAAGACAAACCAACTACGAGTGTTGAGTAGAAGGTAAAGGGATTGAAAGAAAAAGATATAGTGAGTGAGAAGGATAAGTGTGGGGTGTACCCCAAGAAGGCTGAGAAGAAGTTGTCTGCATGGATGTGTGCATTAGTTCGGGCGCGTGGAATGGAGCCCGACTTCAACTCAGACCCCGACTAGATGTTCACGGATGTTTCCTTTACCTCACGCTTTTTAATTGTGTGTCATGGGGACATGCCACAACTTAAAGTGTGGGGTAAGGGATATTTGTATATTGTATGTATATTAATTTTAGTTTCTTTTTGTTAGTTGTAGTAGCTAGAGATAGAAAAAAACTGAAAAAAACATAAAAATTTAAAATTTTCGACTATTCCCGACGATGGATATCATTGACAGGTTTCTTGAGGGATAGAGTTGAAGGAAAAAGAAAAAAAGATTTCCTTTTGTTAGGTAGTGTAACAAGTCCCTCTTGGTTTTTCTTTGTACCGCAGTTTTTTTCCAAGGATTTTATTTGAACCGGGTGTAGTTAGTTTTTATTTTTGTTAGGAGTAGGAAATCTTGTGTTGTGATTTGAACTGGAAGCAATATATTTTGACTTTATTATACCTTGAGAATAATAAGTGCTTTAGTTTTGATGCTTAGGCTCAATATTTGACTCTTGTATAAGTACCTTAGATTGTACGATCTTAACTTTTCTTAACTGCTTTGACTAGAGTGTCATGATGGGTCCAATCGTGAGCGAGTTATGTGCCATGTGTGTGTGAGTTTTGTGATATTCTATGCATTGCATTTGATGTCTAGATCTTGCCCCGTGTCTTTGCAAAGTGAAATAGTAGTTTTATTCAGTCTTGGAAGTGATATAGGCGTTTCTTTGTTGAGCCAGTTATATGCTTTTACCCACCTAATTGTTATGTATCTTAGTTAACCCCTTTGAGCCTATAATCTTGTTTCTTTAGAAACCACATTACAAGCATTACCCATTCATTTGAATTGACCATCTATTTGAACCTTTTACCTCTCACGAGCACTTGAATTTGTTATGAACTTTGTAAAAGTTAAAATGTGGGGTATTGGTTTGGCTTTTGAGTGGAACTAATGTAATAAGGAGAAAGGTGCACTATTTTAAAAAAACTAAGAGCCACTTGAATTGGAAAAGAAAAAGTATTTGTATTGTTGTTAAAAAAATATTCCTTGATAGTGGTAACTTTTGATGTATTTGTGCTTAAAGAAAGGGAGTTGATGTATATTGATGTGAAGGTGGAGTTATGATTTAACATAAGAGTAGGGTTTTGAACGGTTAATTGTATGTATTAAATTGCTTGGGGAGGTGTAGTCACTCTTATATCTAAATGTATCCTACCCATCCCGCAGCCTACCCTACAACCAAACAAAGTCCTACTTGATCTTTGACTGAATAAGCTCGATTAGTAGAGTAATACACTATGGGAAAGCCTATGGTGCATTTTCTTTGGCATATGAATGTTGCTTCCAAGAGTGAGTAAATTCTTTCTATCTTGAGTTCCTAATTTTGCTTAAATTTTATTGTGTGTGGAACTACTCTCTATTGTTGTGTGAGGGCACTTGATTTATGAAGGAAAGGTAAAGTCATTGACCTCTGTGTTAGAGTAAGCGAGTTATGAATAATGCGTGGTACTTGTGAGTCAAATCTTGAGGCAAGGATGTTACAGTATTGTGGTTAATCTGTTTTAAATATTCTTGGTGTGATGAGTTAAAAGAGTTGTTTCAAAAGTTCAATTTTATATAAAGTGTAGTTTGATTGCTCGAAGACGAGCAATTGGTTAAGTGTGGGGAGTTGATGGTTGGCTATTATTTCGTGTTTTAGTCGCTTATTGCACTCGAATTTACTGCATTTTAATTATGTTTGAGCTTTAATCACTAGTGTTTTACACATATTGTGTGATTTACGCCTTGTAGGAGTGATTCTGAGTGATGTTGATGTTACGGAGCTAATTCGAGCTATTTGGAGCTTTGAAGTTGAGTAAAATCCCAAGGGATTAAGCTGGCATCACGTTCGGGGTTAAGAACCACATCTGGATATCAAAAATAAAGAAAATTACTGTATTCTAAGAAATGTCCACAGCCGTGGCGCATGGAGCAGCTCGCGAAACACCGTGGCTGCCTATTTTTCTGTTGTTGTCAAACTGCAAGCTCCCTGATAAGTCCCACTAATGCCCCTCTAGGCGTGTCGCCCCATGCGGCACGCATGTGCAATTTTTACAGAGTGAATGTTCTATTTCGGCTAAGAGAAGGTGCTTCGCATGGGCCTGACCCTACTTGGTATATATACATGAAAAAAAAGGTTATTTTGTAGATTTTTGACATACTTTAGACCTAAGGAAGCTAAGGAGGAATGGGACACAAGGATTTTATCATTTCATCCTCACTCAAGGCCCGAGTTTGGATTGAATTTATGCTTTCATATCTTTTTATCATATTTGTGATTAATTACTCCATGTCTATGGAGTAGTTCCCTTTAGGGTTTGATGGATTTGGTGTATTGATATTTGTTTGTGGATTATAACTCTAGTTTTATGTATTGAAGTGTTTTGGATGACTTAACTGTCGCATCTATATTCACTTGTTCACGTAATCGAGAGAGGCATAACTTGTGATATCTTTGCATTATATTGTTGGTTGAATTCCTTCATTATTCTTAGTAATCATGAGAGGCTAGTTAAAGCATTGATTAAACCTAGTTAGGAGGATAATCGAGAGATGTTCTCCTAAAGACCAATCTACTACGCATTCATGCATATCTTCACCGAGCTTAAATTGGTTCATCTTCTGAGGTTGAGACTTAATCAAGAGAGGAGTTTCTACTAAACGTTTGAATTAATAATTGAGTGAATTCGAGAGACTCACTTGAACATTAGAAGTGAATTATCTACAGTTAGATCTCAAACAATTATCTTGCACATATCCTATCAAAACCCTATCTTCTCCCATTGATATCTTTCTTTGCTTATTCCTTGCGTCAATCGTCACTAGTCAACAGCTTAGATTCTTAGTTAAATTTAGTTAGAAATCATATAATTCTCAATTTTTGATCATCTTAGATAGCAATTATACTAGAAACCACGAAAACACTATTTGAATCCAATCCTTGTGGATAAGATATTATATTATACTATATTTGACTAGAGATCATATTTAAGTGTGTGTTTTGAACTCGTCAATGAATGAGTGAGGCCGAGGGCATGATTGTGAGGTTATTAATACTATAGCGTGTGAGTTGTCCGTGCATCACGTGAGTTGTTCGTGCGGATCAAGATATTGATACTATAGCACATGAGTTGTCCGTGCAGCATGTGAGTTGTCCTGCGGATCCAGATATTGATACAATAGCACGTGAGTTGTCCGTGCAGCACGTGAGTCGTCCGTGCGGATTTGGCTTTATTGATTCATGCAAGGATTTGCTTATTATGGCGCTTGGGCTTGATCGGCCCCTCTAAGTCTGCACATCCACAGTGGACACAATTCTAGCATTGCTATGTTTGGGCTGGATTTGCTATGTTCAGTACTGAGTGACTGAGTGTGTCGAGTGATTGAGCGTGATGAGTGGAAAGTATGAGACAATGAGATTGAGTACTCTGAGAGTGTGAGTACATGAGTTCATCACTGAGATGTATAGCATTTAACATGCGTACTTGAGATACATGTATAGAGATGCATTTCCTTCTGCTACCCGGTTTGGTGACATTCATGATTTCACCTGTATATTGACATGTAGGCATAGATATGTATTTTCCTCATGCTATCCGAAAATGAAACATCTTATTTATTGTTGAAAGGTTTTTGGGAAAATCACAGTTTTCAGACTTACTCATATATTTTTTGGGGATTTTTGGTAAAATATTTGGGATCTACTGTTAAATTGAAAAGCATGCCTATTTTCTGTAACTATGAACGAGCTGAGTTATTTCTTGCACCATCATTATAATACAGCTATGAACTGTTGCTGGTTATTGGAGTTGGACTCTGACCCTTGTCCCAGCTCATCACTACTTTCAACCTAAGGTTAGGTTTGTTACTTATTGAGTACATGAGGTCGTTTGTACTCATACTACACTTCTGCACCTTGTGTGCAGATGTTGGATGCTGATGGTTCTATGTACGGAGGAAGCTGGATCTGAAGATGTACCTGCATTCCAGTCATGGCTATCGCTAGTACTTGGTAGCACTAGATTCGAATTCTTTTCATTTACATTTCAAACAGATGTTGTAATTATTTCATTTTAGTTTTTGTAAAGAAATCTAAATCCTAGACACTCATGATTTGTACTACCAGTCCTTGGGGAACTCATTGTATAAAAATTAAGTTGTCTCATCTTTGACTCACATCAATATTATTGTATTGTGTTTTATTTTTAATTGCCTTACCTATCGGGCTGGGTTACGTACCATCACGATTAGTTAGATTTTGGGTCGTGACAAGTTGGTATCAGAGCTCTAGGTTCATAGGTTCTACGAGTCATGAGCAAGTGTCTAGTAGAGTCTTGTGAATCAGTATGATGACGTCCATACCTATCTTCGAGATGCTACAGGGCATTTAGGATAAATTTCCCATCTTCTTTCCTTATCGTGCGACATTGATTCAACTTTATGCATAACTCTCTGAATTTATTCCATGCTTTCGTATGCACACATGACCGCTCGGTATCAGCTGTACCTCGACGGCTTGTGATTTCAAGGATGAGGTGTGAGATATGATTTCTATGTGTTGATGATGGGCCACTCTAGAGGACTTGAGGTTGGGTTTTGACTGTCGCTTGAACACAGAGATTTTGGTTGTGTGAGCACGTGCTTTTGGACTTATAATTACGGTAGTGTCCCAATGAGTGGAATTTATGGCTCGATGAGTGGCTGGATGGCTATATGAAGAGTATGACGTGACTGTGAGACATGTTCAGATGGTTTGAATGTGACGAGAAGAGTTTGCGTGACATGTAAAAAGGACTATTGTGTGCTTAGTTTCTGTCTTGATGTCACCAATAGTCTCGAGTTGTGAGTGTGTTGAGGGGTCTTTCATGTTGTTTAATTGTGGAACGAAGTAGATTTTCATGTCTCTTTGGCGAGTTCAGACTCAAGAAGATTTAAGTGATGGCATAGTAGTTGTGGCTGCGAAAGGATATAAAGAGATGTCAGTTTGAGGCTAAGCAGGTGGGTTATAACCTGCGAGGTAATCTATGAATGTGTGATCCTTATTAGGTTGTGTGTAGGCTTCCTTTTCTACCAGTGGGGTTATATTTGTGTGATCTGAGTTTGAATTGGTTGTAATAGTTGACCTGACCGTCACGGGGATGAATGCGAGATTTGCAAATGATTTGAGATTTTAGATAATTTGTGTTACATGAGCTTATGAAGGATTAAGTTGAACTTCGGTGTGGGATTATGGCAGTTATAGAGTATAGGTATTACGAGTCATCAAGTGTTTTGTTCTATGGCTTTGAGCCAATTGGGGGAGCCTGTTATCGACGATTTGTTTGCATGGTTGTGTGTTGTACTAGTTTTGTTTTGAGGCATACTTTTGAATCGGATATGACTTGCAGGGATTAAGGTCGAGGGTGACTCGAGTAAAGGAATTTCTAGTTACGGGTTATGTTACACTCAATGGGTATATAGTTCATAGAATGATTGAGTGGTTATTCGTGAAGGAGGTAGTGTGCATGGAGTAGGAATTTGCTTGGTTTTATAAAGGTGGGGTTACTTCTTTTGGTATCATGGTGCTAGTGGAGAACAGGCCGTTCGACCCGTTTGGGCGGTGCAATTGAGATTCGAGCAGAGTGGATGACTCTTGAGGTTGTTCTAAAGAGTTTAAGATTCATATGTGGCATTTGAGGATTTTCTGGATTTGTATACGGCTAAGATCTGAGATTGCTTTAGATGGTGCCAGGACTTGCAGTATTTCTATATCATTATGGATTTTACATTTTAGTATCAAGAAGGTGAAGGAAACGCTTCAGATTCATAAAAGGTCTCTTCAGAGTGGGAGTCTCGGTTGTGTTACTTTTTGGGTGCTTAAGAGGGAATGCAATGGCTAATGGGCCTTAGGGTGGTGTGGTTTTATGCTAAGATCTCTTGTGGTGAGCTTTGGGTAAAGATCGTGGTGTTCTGGCAAGGAGAAATGTCAATTTGAGGGTAATCAAAAATAGGGCAACTTGGTAGCAGCTGGATCAACACGGTAATGGATATGATCGGCTCTTTGGGTACTTATGATGTGGTGAGTCTCTACAGGCATTTTGTGGCAGTACTCTTGGGTTTGGCGACTCGCATGGCTTGGTTGAGTTATAGAGATTCAGTTCTGACGGCTTGATTTTGTGAAAATGGATACCAAAGTGTTCTCAGTGGTTTCTACCACGGTTCGAGGTGTATATTTCCTACTAGCGTGAGGAACATATAGCGTGTTGTGATTTTCTCCTGGATGTGACCAAATGGAGGATTATTAGTTAATTGAGGATGCAGTTTTCTTGTGACACGGAGTTGATTATGAGATTCTCGTACTTTTCATATGATGGCATGATAGATGTGGTGTGTTGTGTGGGGTTGAGATTTTCATGTGCAAGTACACGATTCAGTTCCAAAAGGAAGGACATGAGCTTATGCAGGCACAAACAGTTTTGGATGTTGGCACTGATTGGTAATTCCTGAGAAAGGTGCGCATTTCAGAAGGCGCACTGTGTTCTGACTTATTGATGCTTCATTGGTATTGCGGTACTCGTCTGGTTGATCGACCACTAATATTTATATTTTTTCCATGTGGAACGAAAGAATTATAGAAGTATTCCTCGTGGGATGATCGTGTGTGAGACATGTATTAGACATTCGGACGGTGGAGCTGGGATCAGATATGGTGGTTCGTGTGTTCTATGAATTTGGAGAACTGGAGTTCTCAGGAGCAGATTATTTCGTGGTTGTGGACTGTGAAAATGTGACAAAAGCTATCCAAAGGATGGTATGTGTTATGGTTAGGTCACTGTGGATGTTTGGAGGGTTATTTATCTATTTGCGGAGCCCATTGGTAGGCCCAATGAGGATGTGTATTCTACACCGGGTCGGATTGGTCGACTCCGTACTGCTACAGTTGAGGAATGTGCCATTCGGTTAGAGTTTAGCTTATTTATGTCGTGATATTTTCTATGAGTTACTCTTCTATGCTACGAGGGTTTGTGATTCGTTGTTTATATGCACACATGGTGTGGTTCTATTTGGGCCTTAATGGGGAGTTTGAGCGGGATGGGAATTAGGGTGTAGAATGATTGAATGGCATTTGTTTATGTTCTTTCCGGATTGTGGTATTGCGTTATTGGTTCCTCCATGGTTATGGTCATGCACATTGGGTACTTGATGTTGAGTTGCCCGTGGCTGTTGATTTTGGTCATGGTGGCTTGAGTGTTTCATATGGACCAGTGTTTGAATGGGGTAACATATTGCAGCGGAATTATGTTGAGATATGACCCTTTATATTAGATTCGTGTGTCTTGGTTCTACTATGTATGATGGACTCACGGCATTGCGGTTGTGGTGGTAGTGGTTGAACTTGCGGGACGGTCCTCTCATTGGAGTCATTTTCTATGTTTGTGTACATTTGAATTCTTGTGCATTAGTACCGCATTGCACGGTTTGTGGCTTTGGGTAGTATTGTTGTGGCATGTCAGTGGAGTAGCTTGTACTCTATAAGATGAGGTCGTCGGATCTAAAATGGGATCTATCGAATTTGATTGCGGTATATTTGGAAGGATAATGCTGCTGACCGGCTTAGAAAATTGGTTGTAGTTCTTGTCAAAGGAGAGGGAGCTTGATGACTTGTTGATCTGATGAATGGTTATGAGTTCTGTGTGTTTCTTTCATTATCGGTAGTGTACGAAGGTTTTAGAATGAGGTTCTGTTTGACATGAGGTTTATTATCGATATTGGGTTGTTATGAGCAGCTACTGTGTTTGGATATTTTGCTACGAGTACGCGAGTCGTGTGGTATGTCATGTGAGTATATCTTGGGTTATGTTTATGGCTTGATACAGCTTGTTCAGACTTATACAGTGTGTATATGCAAGGTTGGGGTCTTGTAGGAAATTCTAGATGTTGGAAATCGGATTTTGTGGTTTACGGGCTAAGGTTGGAATAATGATCTTCAGTATGTTGTGTTGCCAGGCCTATATAGAATAGGGTGACATGGGATCACCCCCGGTTATATACATGGTAAGGTGGCACGGTGATTTGATGGCTTTGGAACGACTCTTAGCACGTTCGAGGATGAAAGTATGTTTAAGTGGGGGAGAATGTAACGACCTAGATGGTAGTATTGAGCATTTGCAGTTCGTTAAGCTATTTGAAGTCTTGAGCAGCATTGTATGATGTAGTATGACTTGTGTGAATCCTCTCTTTTGGTTTTCAGGTGATCCGAACTTGATTTGGAAGAATGAATTTCATGTTTGAAGCTTTAAGTTGAAAGAGTTGACGAAGTTTGACTTTTTAGTATTTGACCTCGGATTGGAGTTTTGATGATTCTGTTAGGTCTAGATGGTGATTTTCGACTTGAGCGTATGCCCTGATTTGCATTTGGATATTCCTAGAAGGTTTTGGCGCTAATTGGCGAAAGTTGGAAATTTGAAGGTTTAGAAAGTTCATAAGTTTGACCGAGAGATGACTTTGAGGATATAGGATTCATATTGTGGTTCCGGGAAGTGGAATAGCTTAGTTATGTCATTTGGGACTTGTGCGCAAAATTTGAGTTCATTCCGAGTTGATTTGATATGTTTCGGCACGACTTTTAGAAGTTCAAAGTTCCTTATCTTTGATTTGAGTTGCGATTCATCGTTTTGATGTTGTTATGCGTGATTGGAGGCCTCGAGTCCATGTTAGGCTATGGGACTTGTTGGTATGTTTGGACGGGGTCGAGGGGCTCAGGCGTGATTCGGATTGTGCTCAGACCATTTTTCTTCATTTTGGCATTGCTGGCTTCTGTTGAGTTTTGGGCATCTGGTTTCCTTGATCGCGATCGCGTAGAGTTAATCGTAATAACGTATAGTTGCTTGATGGCTGGGTAAAAATTGTCCATCGCGTTCGCGAGTCCACAAATGCGTTCGCGAAGGTTGAGGCAAATGTCCAGCGCGTTCACGAGTCTAGCAACGCGTTCGCGTAGAAGGAAGGAAGGCCTGAGGATGTCAGGTGTTTGTTTCTTCGCGGTCGCGAAGTGTTGAACGCAATCGCGTAGCTCTAGAAGAATGACCATCACGTTCGCGACTGTGATGGTGCGTTCTTGAAAGAGGAAATTTCAGCTGGTGGGATTTGTTCTATGCGAATGTGTCAGATTGTCCGCGTTTGCAAAGTGTAATAACTGGGTAGACTCTATTAATTCCATTTCGAGGGTTAGAGTCATTTTATCATATTTGGAGCTATGGAGCTCGGATTGAAATGATTTTTGAAGCGATTTTTACCATATGGACTGGGGTAAGTGTCCTCTACTCAGTTTTGATTTTATTTCATGAATCTATCTTCGTTATGGCATTTGGTTGATGATTTCAAAAGAGAAATTGGGGGGTTTCTGTCTAATGTCTCATAGAGTGAATTTTCGAGTTTTGAACGTCGATTCAGAGTCGGATTTGGATGAAACTAGTATGGTTGTACTCGTAATTGAATGGGTTGTCGGATTTTGGGAGTTTTGTCGGGTTCTGAGGTGCGGACCCGGGTTTGACTTTTAGGTTGATTTTGGGCTTTTGAATAAAGATTTGACCTTTATCAATTGTGTTTATTCCCTTGGCATTATTTGATGTATTTGAGTTGCTTTTGGTTAGTTTCGAGTCGTTCGGAGGTCGGTACGCATGGGATGGGATTTTGGTTCATCGTTTGGCTTGCTCGGTATTGAATTTGTCTTGTTTGAGGTAAGTAACACTTCTAAACTTGGTACTGAGGGTATGAAACCCCAATACGTGTTATGTGATTGATGTTGAGGTGACGAGCGTGTGGGCGTGCATCGTACTAACTGTAATTTAGTCGATTCTATGGAACTGTGTAGCTATCTTATCTGAACATTTTTACTGTACTCTATGTGTTAGAGCACTTGAGCTACGATTTTTGCTAGAAATCATGTTTAGACTATATGTTGGTACTATTGGGATCCCCAATTGTCGTTCCTTGATATTGAGTTATTTGTCTAATTGCAGTTATGTACTCATTTGCATTCATCAGTTCATATCATATCTCAGTCTCTATTATTATATATTGTCACATCTCATATCATTGATTTGGGAAGCTTAGCATGAGTGTTATGAGCCCGAGAGACTGAAGAGATTGATGACTGAGTGAGGCCGAGGGCAAGATTGTGAGGTTATTGATACTATAACATGTGAGTTGTCCGTGTAGCACGTGAGTTATCCGTGCGGATCCAGATATTGATACTATAGCACGTGAGTCGTACGTGCAGCACGTGAGTGTGCAAATCCAGATATTGATACTATAGCACGTTGTCGCGCCTCTTTTTTCCTCGCGGAGTCTGGGTTTCGACATTCTGGGACAACTCCTTTTCCATTTGGGAATTGGGTATTTGAATTTGAAGAGTCGCCACCTAACGGATTTAAGGTGCATTAGGGCACCTAAAGCAAATAACTCATGAAACCGGTTTGCATTACTAGAGATTTGGGTAAGGGCTCGAAATAACCTTGAAGGGAAGGTGTTAGGCACCCCTCGCGGTCCACAACGGTAGGTCCCGGCAGAACTCAATTATGTGAATTAGTAATTTAGCAAATAGGCAGTCTAAGCACACATATAAGATAAGGGAAATTTGACAGATAAGCAGTCTAAGCACACATATAAGATAAAGGAAATTTGACAGATAAGCAGTCTAACCACACATATAAGATAAAGGAAATTTGACAAATAAGCAGCCTAAGCACACATATGTAAATAAGATGAGGGAAGTCCTAGGTTTGTTAGCCTATAGGATCCAATCTGTACAATAACCGGTAAGCCTTCCTCAAATAGAGGGGTTAAACGTGGCATTAGCGCACAGGTCATCATATCCTTTACTACCCGATTACCCTCCCCTTGGTCTAGCCTAAAGCGTCTAGCAACCTTAAGATGTATCCTATGCGTGCACTACCCGTCCCTTTACTTATATAGTTCAGAGGTATTTAGGACTTCTAGTTAAGGTGGATCTAGACTCTCCTACAGTAATTAAAAGGAGAAAACTCTAAGCGACAAACAAAACATGTAGGACGGTACCAAGGATAGAACAGTTAAAAGGCTCACGTTTTACCTCCACAAATAGAGCAAGTAACTGCACGTCTCAAACAACAAATTTCAGATATTTTAGAAAGGTCTTAGAACAGGATATCTAGGTAAGCATGACAAGCAGAGAATACGTAGCATTGTGTTAAGGCGAAGTGATAGAGGCCTATTTAGTTTGCCTACTGAACTTTTAGAACCTGTTGAATCTGGGCAATCACAAACAAGCAAAGCATAGTTTCATAGTTTTATTAGACCTTGATTACCTATAGGCTTGCCTAGGCGTGGATCTGTAATACCCTATAAACATGTTGTCTAAATACAATCAGAATTCTGGGAATCAGTTTAAAGCAAATTGAATATATTAAGTCCTATAGGCATGCTGGTCTCGATGCTGAATATTACATTACAGAACTGGTTTATACACACTTATTTTTGTGACATCTAAGTGTTGGGGTTGTTTTTAAACAATTTTTATAGACGAGATAGTTATTGATTTAGGCTATGTAGGCAGGGTTTAAAGCGAACACAACACAGTCCTAAGGCGGGATCTCTAATGCACAAAGAATGGACGTTTTTATTAGGCTGAATTATAGCATTAACTTAATAACAGGATTCCTAGATTGTCATGATTATGCAGAAAATAGAATTTGTAACAAATGCGGTAGCGAGCCTATAACATGTTCTCTAGTATGCCAAGTAATCCTAAGAGCATGGTTTCTGATGCAGGTAAGCATAGTGTAAACCTAAAGCATGATTTCTAATGCAGGCAAGCATAGAATAGACCTAAAGCATGATTTCTAATGCAAGTAAGCATAATGTAGACCTAGAGGCATGTTTCTACCCGGTTTCAGCACAAAAAATCATATAAGAATCCCTCCCTTTACTAATTTCCCCAATATCTATTTACAAAGATTATTATTACAGACCAACATTAATAAAGAATTATAGAAGTGAAATTGCTACAACTATAGGGAGCCTGAATATAGGCCCAAAGGACAAACCTGGCAAACCAGGCCTTCAACCCGTCAAAATGCCATAACCTCATAGTGCACCCAATGGTATCCTGGTGTGTCAAAGTTCCCAAGAGCCTCAGGGACCCCGGGCAATGCTCACACCAGAAAAACATTCAAAGTAACCCTTTGTGAGCAAGTTTGGAAAGCCAACTCCAGTGTATCAAAGTTCAGAGGAGCTCATGGACTCCTAAGCAATGCTTACACTAGAGGGGCAAGACCCTAGGTGCTCTAAGAATAGGGGTTTAAAACAGGAGGTAGTTTTTAAGAAAATAGTTTTGGATTCTCAGGACGTAAGGAGCAAACAAGGTCATTCAACCATTGTAACTCAAACAAAGGTCCCAGCAGTCAAATAATATACAGAAACAGGATAACTTGTAGTTTCAAATTAGCTTACTAGCTGTCACTAGGTGAGCATTCAGTCACATACAGAGGGATAGTAGGGCTGGGGAGTCATATTGGTCAGAGGTGAACATAAGATGCTAGTGAAGAAGAAATAAGCATGAGTCTGGTTCATATGGAAACACAGAAGTCTAACTAAAGCAAGAATAAACAGATTGAGTGTAGGACACATATGGGTTCAATCAGAAAGAAGTAGACATGTTATTACAGTCAACATAGAAGTAAACACGTTATTGCAGTAGACACATAGGTTCGATTAAGACAGAAGTAGGCATGTTATTATAAGGAAGCATATAGGTTAAGTTGAATAGCAGGAAGCATGTAGTCCAATTGAATGGCAATACACATACTGACTAGGAATAATGAGCATGAATCACATAGGTCTAGTTAAAGATAAACGGGCTGATATAAAGATCCTACTGATTTAGCAACATAAAATGGACATGCTGGGAATAGGGAATACACAGATCAAATCATACGGAGGTTTGCATGATAGTAAAGTGAGAGCATACCAATTAAAGAAGCGAAAGCAGAAAGTAAAGTAGGCAGGATTCAACAGTCTAGTACTGGCTTTCAGCCGACTAGACAAATAATGAACACAAGTAGTAGAGAGATGAGAGCAAAGTTTGTGGGTGAGTGTATTTTTTTGTAAACTGTTGTCTGTGTTTGACGAATCAGAATGAGAGGGTATATATAGCACTTAGTGTGGTAAAACAAATAAGGTAAAGAAGAAATCACAATCTGTATAACAATCAAATAAAATCAATCAGCCAATTAGGGGATCAATTCTAGTGGAAAATCCTGAAGAGACCCCTTAAATTGAGGAAATCAATTAACGGTGCAACTAGGGCTCAAATAAGCAAGTGATCAATATCGCACCATATAGGGAGTCGGTCAAATCCCCAAACCGTACTGATAATTAATTAAGGCAAGTATCATTAATCAAGGTCACAAATAAGGAAACAAGTAAAAATCCCAGAAAATATCAATTTTAACAAGAAATTATTCGAATCCCTAATAGAAATCTATCAGTAAAAATCCCAACGAATACTGATTTTACCAGGAAAGAATTATTCAAAACTTAAAATAGAATCAGTCAATATAACTGGTTCACAGAAATAAACACAATAACGAAAAAAATTGAAGAACTCGGTGTCACAAACAAGAATATCTAGGGTTTGAGCATATACATGAAAATTAATCAAACATGTAAAGAGATAGTCAGATTCAACACTTGAAAGTTAAAAACCTTTTGAAGAAACTCTGGACGAACCCTAGTTTTTCGAAGAAGGTAAATGAAATCGAAGCAGTTAACCAAATCAAAAGATTTTTTAGGGAAACACCAAATAACGCTCGAATCATTTCAGATCTACAAAGATCTGGATGGATTCATGTTCAAAGATAAGGGTTCTGAGGAAAAGGGGAGGGGTAAAGAGAATTTGGCTTTGAACCAGAGATTTGAACAATAAAACATCGAGAGAGAGTAGCACTCACAAACCATAGACGGACTCTTAGAGAGTTTTGAACAAGATCTGGACTAGATCTCTTCGAGATCTTTCCATGAAATCAGAAAATCGAGCAACTAGGGGAAGTAGGAGGCCAGTAGGTGTCTTAAACACCCATGGAAATCCATGGATCGAGTGAGAATTAGAGGGATTAGGGCTAGTTTTGGGTGGTGGCGGCTAGGGTTAGAGTTTGGTCTCAGAGAGAACTAGAGAAGAGAGGGTTTCAGGGCGGTCGGTGGTGACAAATGACTAGGGTTTAGGGGTCTTTAGGGATAAAAAAGGAAAGGGGTGATATGGACCGTTGATCTTAGGGATCAACGGTCACGATTGGTTCTAGGTTGGGGCGGGTTGGACTTAATTGGTTTGGGCTGGGGTGGATTTGGGCCGGTTTTAATTGAATTGGTATTGGGGGAATTGAAATTGGGCTGGTTTAATATGCTAGGTCCCAAAAATAAAAAGGGCTATTTGTTAAATACCCATTCAATTGATAAAAATAATTTTTAAAAATAAATAACATATTATAAAAAATATTTTCATGCCCAAAAATGTTTTAAAACAATTACTTAGTATTTTAAAAATATAAAAAGCTATTTTCTAGTAAAATAATGTACTAATGCATGTATGGGCTATAATTGCAAAGTTATTGTAATTATAACCCCAAAAATGCAAATATGGCTATTTGTGAAATAACTAATACTTAGTACAAATGTAAATGATAAAATTAAACCACAAAAATTATTATAAAATTATTTGTGATGCAATTATTAATTGTTTGCATAAATAAAAATACTGGAGTAAATTAATTAAAACCCTTAAAAATGCAGAAATTATGGAAAAATATTAATTGATGCTAATGCATAGTTTTGGAGGTATATATGCATTTTTTAATAATATTGTAGGGAAAAATTGGGTATCAACACACGTGAGTTGTCCATGCAGCACATGAGCTGTCTGTGCGCATCAGGCTTTATTGATTCATGCCAGGATTTGGCTTATTATAGCGCTTGGGCTGGATCGGCCTCTTCGGAGTCTGCACATCCACAGTGGGCGCATTGCCATCATGGTTATGTTTGGGCGAGAACTGCCCTGGGTCGGATCAGCCCTACTCACTACTGAGTGACTGAGTGAATTAATCCAACAACCTAGGGCGATAGTGAGGTGATTAAATACCTTAAGGAAACACAGTTTTCTTTTGGGCTCGAAACTTTTTATTTTTTTATTCATCAGCATTTCTATCTCTTTTATGTTTTTTAGAATGCAAAAACTTTATGTTTTCGAACATAGTTTTACTAGCAGTGTGCGCGACTAGCAATAAAAGAAACACCCAACTTTATTTGGTAGTTATTACTTAAATAATATTGTGTATATGTTGTGAAGAAAAAGAAAAAAAGTTCGAGGTGCTCATACCTTTTATTTAAGAGAGTAGAAAATGTCACGTGCTTCAACTTCTAACTAAAAGCAAACAACCGGCTTTGCAAGCAAATAGAAGCCCTACCCATTAGAGCGGGAAAGTGTACTGGCTGTTTATGTAATGACTCGGTCGGTCGCTTCAAGAGTTTAGCCCCGTTCCCCCATTTTCCTGCTTCTATTGTGTTATAAAGGTGTATTATGACTTACCAGGTTAGTCGGTTCGGGTCCGAAGTGATTTCAGAGTGAATTGAGGCACTTAGTCTCTTAATTGGAAGTTTAAGTTGGAAAAAGTCGACCGGATGTTGACTTATGTGTAAACGACCTCAGATTTAAATTTTGATGGTTTCGTTAGCTTCATTAGCTGATTTTGGACTTAGGAGCGCGTTAGTAATGTGATTTGGATGCTCGTAGTAGAATTAGGCTTGAATTAGCGAAAGTTGAAATTTTGGCGAATTTGACCGTCAGTGGAAATTTTGATATCGGGGTTGGATTTGATTTCCGGGAATTGGAGTAGGTTTGTGGTGTCATTTATGACTTGTGTAAAACTTGAGGTCAATTGGACGTGGTTTGACATCATTTGTGGAATTTGGAAGTTCAGAAGTTCATTAGGCTTAAATTCGAGTGTAATTCATGTTTTTGATGTTGTTTGAAGTGGTTTGAGGGTTTGATTAAGTTCGTATTGGGTTATAGGACTTGATGGTATATTTGATTGAGGTCTCGACGACCTCGGGTTGATTTCGGGTGGTTAGCGGAACAGGTTTGAAGTTTGAAGATTGCTGAAGTTTGGACCCGGCTGGTGTAATCGCACCTGCGGTATTTTCGTCGCAGGTACGAGCCCGCAGAAGCAGAAAGGGAGGTCGCAGGTGCGGGAAAGGCCAGGAAGGTCAGGGGTCGCAGGTGCGAAGGATATCAAGCACATGCGGTAGCGCAGATGCGGACAGGAGGGCACAGGTGCGAGCCTTGGAGATTTAAGTGACTTCTGCAGAAGCGGCTATTTTACCATAGATGCGGAGCCCGCAGGAGTGGAGTATTAGCCGTAGATGCGGGAAAGCCTTGGCAGAACCTATAAATCGAGGACTTTGAGATTTTTCACCATTCTCATCATTTTTTAGCTCAGATTTTGGGGATTTTAAGAGGGATTTCGAAGTAATCACTGAGGTAAGTTCCTTGTGCCTATTTATCTTAAATGATGGTGTTTCCCCACTTATTTTCTAATTAGTGAGATTTTGAAGTGAAATTTGGGAGTTAAGGGCTTGAGAATTGGAGAGCGAATTTTGGGTGTTTGCACGACCAAATGGTGTCGAATTCTGATAAATTTAGTTCGTGAGTGAATGGGCTTCCAGGTTTTGTGACTTTTGTCGGATTTAGAGACGTGGACCCGGGGGCCGGGTTGAGCCAATTTCGGATTTTGGGGTCTAATTTAGTAGTTTTCTTGTGAAATTGATCCCTTTAGCCTATATTAATTGAATTGCACTGCTTGTGGCTAGATTCAGGACATTCGGAGGCCGACTCGCGAGACAAGGGCATTTTGGAGTAGAGTTTCGCTCGGATTGAAGTATGTAACAGTTATAAATTTGGTCCTGATGGTATGAATCCCAGGATTTTGTGTCGTATGATCAATTTGGAGGTGACGCACATGCTACGTGACGGGCGTGTGGCCGTGCACCGAAGGGATTGTGACTTGGTCCGTCCCGTGAGACTGTAAAGTCGATTACCTTACTGTTAACTACATGTTCCCTCTATTTTATGGAAACTTGACTGCAATTTATGTAGAAATCATGCGTAGGACATATGATATCACGGTTAGGACCCATTGGGGTCGTGTACTTGTTTAATTAGCTGATATTCGTTGTCATACACTCAGTCATAATTTTACTTGCGTATTATACCTTCGTCTTTCTGGTTTCTTGTTGATATACGTTTTTTATCTCTGTTTGGGCTGAATTATATTATTTCTAAGAGCCCGAGGGACTGAAGAGGTTGGTGACTGAGATAAGGCATGCGTGCCGAGCTATGAGCTATGTGAGTATATATTGGATCAGGTGGCACACCGCAACGAGCCTTATGGCTATTTATATATTGGATTGGGTTGCACGCCATAACGAGCCTTATGGCTATTGTGTTCTACAGTTGTATTATGACTTACCGGGTTAGTCGGTTCTTGTCCGGAGTGATTTCGAAGTGAATTGAGGCACTTAGTCTTTTAATTGAAAGTTTAAGTTAGAAAAAGTCGACCGAATGTCGACTTATGTGTAAATGACCTTGGATTTGAATTATGATGGTTACGTTAGCTCCATTAGGTTACTTTAGACTTAGGAGTCGTCTGGAATGTGATTTGGAGATCCGTAGTAGAATTATGTTTTTATTGGCGAAAGTTGGAATTTTGGCGAATTTGACCGGCAGTGGAAATTTTGATATCAGGGTCAGATTTGATTTTCGGGAATTGGAGTACGTTCGTGGTGTCATTTATGACTTGTGTGCAAAATTTAAGGTCAATCGGACGTGGTTTGATAGGTTTCGGCGTCGTTTGTGGAATTTGGAAGTTTAGAAGTTCATTAGGCTTGAATCCAAGTGTAATGTGTGTTTTTGATGTTGTTTAAGGTGGTTTGAGGGTTCGATTAAGTTCGTATCGGGTTATTGCACTTGTTGGTATATTTGGTTGAGGTCCCGAGGGCCTCTAGTTGATTTCGGGTGGTTAGTGGAACTAGTTTGAAGTTTGAAGACTGCTGAAGTTTGGACCCAGCTGGTGTAATCGCACCTGCGGAATTTTCATCGTGCGAGCCCGCAGAAGCGAAGAGGAAGGTCGCAGGTGCGGGCAAGGCTAGGAAGGTCAGGGGTCGCAGGTGCGAAGGAGTTCATGCACCTGCGGTAGCGCAGGGGCGAACCGTGGGGATTCAAGTGACTTCCGCGGAAGCAACACTTATACTGCAGACGCGGAGCCCGTAGGAGCGGAGTACTAGCCGCAGGTGCGGGAAAGCCTGGCAGAACCTATTAACAGAAGACTTCTAGGTTTTTCACCATTTTCATCATTTTTGAGCTCGGATTTTGAGAGGGATTTAGAAGTAATCACTTAGGTAAGTTTCTTGTGCCTATTTATCTTCAATAATGGTGTTTCCCCACTGATTTTACACCTAATTAGTGAGATTTTGAAGTAAAATCTTAGAGTTTAGGGCTTGAGAATTGGAGAGTGAATTTTGGGAATTTGGATGACCAAATGATTTCAGATTCTGATAAATCTATGGTTAGACTCGTGAGTGAATGGGCTTTCCGGTTTTGTGACTTTTTCCGAATTTCGAGACATGGGCCGAGGGGGCGGGTTGAGCCAATTTCAGATTTTGGAGTCTAATTTAGTACTCCCTCCGTTTCAATTTATGTGAACATGTTTGACTGGGCACGGAGTTTACGAAAAAATGAAGACTTTTAGGATTTGTGCTACTAAACAAGTCAAAAAGGGGCCCAGAGTATTTGTGTGGTTATAAAAGCTTCTCATTAAGGGAAGAATTGTGAGTTTAGAAAGGGATCATTCTTTTTAGAACGGACCAAAAAGGACCAAAAAGGAAATAGGTTCACATAAACTGGAACAAAGGGAGTAGTTTTCTAGTGGAATTGATCCCTTTAGCCTATATTAATTGTATTGTACTGCTTGTGGCTAGATTCGGGACATTCGGAGGCCGATCGCGAGGCAAGGGCATTTTGGAGTAGAGTTTCACTTGGATTGAGGTATGTAACAGTTATAAATATGGTCCCAAGGGTATGAAACCCCGGATTTTGTGTCGTATGATTATCTTAGAGGTGACGCACATGCTAGGTGACGGGCATATGGGCGTGCACCAAAGGTATTGTGACTTGGTCCGTCCCGTGAGACTATAAAGTTGATTAGCTTACTGTTAACTACATGTTCCCTCAATTTTATGGAAACTTGACTGCCATTTATGTAGAAATCATGCTTAGGCCATATGATATCACGGTTAGGACCCATAAGGGTCGTGTACTTGTTGAATTAGATGCTATTTGTTGTCTTGCACTCAGTCATGATTTTACTTACGTATTATACCTCCGTCTTTCTGGTTTCTTGTTGATATATGTTGTTTATCTCTGTTTGGGCTGAGTTATATGATTTCTGAGAGCCCGAGAGACTAGAGAGGTTGGTGACAGAGATAGGGCCTGAGTGCCGAGCTGTGAGCTATGTGAGTGTATATTGGATCGGGTTGCACGCCGCAACGAGCCTTATGGCTATTTATATATTGGATCGGGTTGCACGCCGCAATGAGCCTTATGGCTGTTTATATATTGGATCGGACTGCGCCGCAGCTATATAGCGCTTGGGCTGAAGAAGCCCCTCCGAAGTCTGTACACCCCCAGTGAGCGCAAGTACCTAATGAGTATGAGTACTGAGGGCTGAGAGCCGAGCGATTGAGCTGTTGATGAGTTGAGCAGTGTGGCCTTGAGAGGCTGTACTTGCTTTCATTTGTTTTTGTACTTAGTTGAGATCTCTCATTGTTGTGCAAATTTCTTGAAGATTTTATATCTAGTTTACTTGAGCCCGAACTGATTGACTTAAACTGCCTGATTTGAAAGCATGTCTATTCTTTACTGAAATTTCTGAAATGAACTATATTACATAGCTTGTCACTACTTCTCAGTTCCTTATTTGTTTCTGTTACTTATTGAGTTGGTTGTACTCACGCTACAACCTTATCAAGAAAATTATTCACTCCACCTATATACTCATCCGTCCATCTAAGGAGATTCATCCAACTTTTATCACCATAATCCAAGGATATCCTATATAATATATTCAAATCACCGAAATTAGTATTCAAGGTAAGCAAGGTCCAGGGATCAACAAGTACTTGGAGGTAAAAAAAATAAAGAATCTACCTTTTTAGAGAAACTATACAATGCAGAAACAGATGTATGATAAGGAATTGTGAATAAAAATTATTCAATTGAGATTGTGAGATTGCAAAGTTAATTACATAATTCACTTTTCTCTATCAAAAGAAAATTTGACACCTAAAGGATAAGATCTCCTAGCCCTTGGTTGAGATTGAGCGGAAATTGGAGATATGATATTTAATTTCACATCGAAGGCTGAATAATTAGAACGTGAACAACATAATATATTGGTTCAACAAAAGATCATACAAAATATTATTGATAGGTCTAATACTGAAACAGATTTGCATGACAAAAACAAACATATTTATAGATTTTAGGATATATTCACTATCGCGCAAGGAATTCTTAATTGTCAATACAATTTTATCAGTTATAACATATTACCACTCTATTTTTCAGGTTACCCTACTATTAGACTTGATCCGGAAACTGGCATGTTGTTGTGGGTCAATTTAACATGTTATTGCAAAAAATTACATTGTCATTGCACAAACCATAAACTTACATTTATATATGTAGTAGTATATGTATATATCATTGTCACACCTCCTTTTTTACACACCACCCCGGAAGATAGTATATAAGGGTGTTTTTCCAATTTAAGTGACATTATTCGAAATGGGATTATTTATTTAGCAGAGTCGCAACTTGGGATAGTTTATTTGGTGTCCCAAGTCACCGATTTATTTTAAATCCCAAATCGAGGAAATTTTGACTTTCCTTTTGAAGTCTGCGAACCAGAAATTCTGAATAAGGAATTCTGTTAACCCGAGGGAAGGTGTTAGGCACCCCCGGATTCCATGGTTCTAGCATGGTCGCTTAAACTATTATAATTGGCCCATTATCTGATTTTAATACATGTTTTAGCCTATGGTGAAATTTTAAACCTTTAACCGCTTTTATTCATTTTCTAAGGAAAATTACAACTTCATTTAAAATATGTCTTGAACCACGTCACAAAAATGCACCCGCAGTCCGCAACACATTTTATCTAACGTTGAGATTTGGATTTGGGTCACATAAATGCGCACCCGAGTTTAGGAAAGTAACATAATTAAAATAACGCGCCTAAAGAAACTACGCGTTTTTAACTTTGCGAGGGCCATGGAAATTTGCTAAATGGCACGCCTCGAAGTCTAAGGATTTTAAAAGAAATAATTAAGGGAGGGCCACGCATTTGAGATTTTATTTGGCGCGGCGCACCTCAATTCCATTTTAAAGGGTATTCAAACTAAATTTTGGAGGGACATAACCATTTGTGCTATCTACTACGGCTCACCTCCACTAGTTAAAAGTCTAATTAATCATGATGGCTTATATGGACCATGATGGCTTATATGAGAGAAAACGAATTTATTGCATAGAAAGGCCTGAGCCAACACAAGAGGATTGGTGGCCCAACAAAGAAATGGCCTGGCTTTGATTTAAAGAAGCCTTCAGAACTCGGCCTCAAAAACAGGCCCGAATTCAAAGCCCCTGCAGCTGCTGAGTCAAAACCCAACATCGAATCCCTACTGCATATCCTGCACCAATGAATCAAAAGAGCTTGAGTAAACTCTAACGATCGAATCAGCACATTGTAATAAAGTAAATGTATATCCTTTTGAAACATTTTTATTAGAAATAGACACCTGGGATTCGAACCTGCTAAGTAGTCAATCTCATACCACACTCAATGCCTATCCAACTTAAATATGCAATGCTCACAAAATATGTAATTTCCTGCTCGAATTATCATTCCCAAAACTACGCAAACTCAGAACCAAGTTCTAAAAAAAACAGGAAGAAGAACTCAAAACAATGTAATCATGCTACATACTGATCATGAACTAGAATTTAGACATTTAACTTAAACGAATTTGAACCAAACCATCATGATATGCCCTACAGATTTAAACCTATACTAAAGAAGCATTCACATCCTTAAGAGGTCCAAATACAAAAATTCTTCGACTTAATTACAGAACAACATGATTGACTAGAAGTCCAAAACATACTTTGAAGATGAACATAAGAGTACCAACACAATAAAATAGACAACTCATGAAAGAGCTTAAATTATCACAAAGACAAAGAAAAAACTCTATTTGAACAAAGACTAATATTCAACAAAGTTGAGATTCATTCTCAGATCTTCTATTTTTGTTACATGTTTTCGGATTTGAACTCCATATGCCACTTAATAGAGCCAAGGAAATACCTGGAAGTGAACAAAGATAAGAAAATGAAGTATCAGCAGGTGCAGCAGTAGAAATCGGCACTAAAACAACCAGCAAAACAACTCCAAACCCCAGAAATGATGTATAACAGCTCAGTATATCAAATTCAACCAAATATAGCCCAGCAAAACCTTAAACCAAACTTTGACGACCAAGTTCAAACCATTTCACACTCGGATGAGTTAAAATAGTTTCAGAAGTTGAAAAGAAATCAAAATCACTGAAAATCCAATGAAACAGTAACTTTTTCTCCAATTCTCAGCCATTTTCCTTTTGTTCTGGGTTTTTCTCTTCAAAATCAGAATTGGTCTTTCCTTAGCAATGCCTTTATAGGCATGCTATTAGGGTGGCCTTAAAGTGTTCAGTTTTGCATCTGAGCCCTTTGTGAATTTTTATTTTTGCTTAAAAGTCCTTGAATTACTGACTTGCTTGCCAAGCAAGTCTGTTTTCAGCTTCTAAGAAGCTTCTTCAGGTGGTTATTGCAAGATTCACTAGCCGAATTACCCAAATTACCCCTTAGTTACCTTGTTTTTACACTTATGGAAAATCCCCTAGGCCAAAATAAACCGGGCTTCTTTTGAATCAGGGCACAAATGACTCAACATGACCAAAGCTGATTTTAAACCAGTCCAATGAGTATTCAAAGCTCAATTTCTATCCCAAACCTTACCAAAGCTAATTGACAATATAAGAAGCAACCAAGTGATCATTTTCTGACTATTAAATCGCCACTTATGAAAAACAAAAGACAAAAGATCAAAAATAACAAAATTAACATAACAGAATTGACCCTAAGTTCGTTTGACAATACTAAACAAAATTACTAACAAGTTCATGCCATCTAATTTTACTAAATGGTCAAATGAAACAAAACAAGCAGAATGAGAAAGAGAAAAAAGGAGACGAGGAAAAGAGAACAAAAATAAAGAAACGAGAGGAAGAGAACAGAAATACCTAAAGCAAATAGGCGGATGGTTGGTTTGAACAGACCTCCAGTACCCTCCGATTTTGACCGGAATGGGTTTTAATCACGTGTTCTCAAATGAAAACACATGCATAAACCCCTTCCGGCTTCAAATCTTCAACACGACCACTGATTTACATTTTTGAAACTTAGGTCTCAGAGCTTCGATTTAAAATTCGAAAGGTTCTGAATGGTTTTGAAGCAGACGGAGTGGGTATTTGGAATGAGTGAGGCTTGGGGGTTATTTCATGTTAGTTTGGGGTTGAACAGAGGTGTTTGGAGATTTGGGATGGGGAGGTGGAGAGGGTTCAGGGGTGTATTTTTTTTGTGGTGATTCGTGGTGGCGCCGCCACCGGTGGCAAGTGGAAATAAGGGCGGCTGCTAGGGTTCATCGTCTCTGAGGGAGACGAGTTTGAGAGATGAGACGTAGGGGGTTCTGAGGGGGGTAGGGTTCGTTCGGACAGTTATATACTAGGGGGTGGGCGAGTTGAGGTCCGTTAGATCAACAAAACATCGACGGCTCAGATTTGTTCTAAATCAAACGGGGTCGTTTCGGGTGGGCGAAAGTGTACTGGGTATTTAATGGATTTGGGTCGGGTTTGGGGGTTTGGACGGGTGTAAGGGTTTGGGGCTAGGCGATTTGGCCCACTAAATCAGCCTTGCTTATATTCCTTTCTTTTTCTTTTTATTTCTTCTTTTCTTTTCCTTTTCAAATTAAAATAAACCAAAATTAACTCTTAAAACTAAATTAATTTACTAAAATAAGCTAATTATCCTTCATAGAATTTATAAAATTAATTAAGTCCTAAATTAAGAGAAAACTATAACATTTCGAAAATTAAAGAGTAAAAACGCAAAAAAACATTAACTATTTTTGTGTTTTCTTTATTTTTGTAACATTAATAACTAATTATCCTAAAAATAGAAAATTGGATCCTAAATGCAAATGCAATGTATTTTTGTATCTTTTCATGAATTACATAAATTAAACATGCACACAAAAATACAAACAAACACAAAATCATGCAATAATTCCTAAAAATCGAATAATTAAAAGAAAAATCCTAATTTTGAGAATTCTGTAGGAGTAATTCATGTGAGGCAAAAATCACGTGCTCACAGCTGCCCCTCTTTGCTCAAAGACTCGAAGGGTTTTCGGGCAAAGATAAAATGAGCAATTATGAGGGATTTTTGCCTGCTTGGCACTCCATGAGAAGCATTTTTTGAAAAGTGTCTGACCGAACCTTGCTTCAGAGGTTGCCTACATATCCTTGGCTATAAAGGAATCAGGTCAGTGTAGTTCTGGAAGTTTTGGTAGTTAGGACTACCGGGAGCTGTGATTTCACTTCTGCTGCTGCTGCTATTTCTTGCTGACTTCCTTATTACACCAAAAGGAAAATCAAAAGCTAAGCTAGCTAGGCCTATCAACTACGAGTTACAAGATTCCTATCTATAAATCTCTTGAAGCTTGATCTCGAGTCTTAGTTGATTTTGTTGTGCATTCCGATCTGAATCTTGATGCTCGCAAGTTGCAGGTGTTGTTTCTTTCTTCAGCATTTGGATCAAAGCGGGACATGTGACGCTTGGGACTTCAATCAAATTTTAAGCAGTCTGCATCTTTGTCTGCTCCAGCACCTTGAATTCACTTCTTTTTGTTCTTTTTCTTCTTTTCTTTATTCTGGTTGAGACTCATTCTTTTGGTCATCTCGAACCCTGTGCCTCGAGGTAAAACCTGCTCAGACACCAAAACAAACAAACGAACGAAATTCTTCTGCCCCAGTTTTCACTAGAAAAATTTCGTGAGATATTTGTAACTAAGATCTAAACTTTTTTTTTTTGAATGCGATAAAATAAGGATTGTGTGTCTTTAGGAGGCAAGATTAGGGAATGGAGTCCTATATCTAAAATTCTCAACTAGGGAATGGATCCCTATGTTGGCAAAAGGCAACTAGGGGATGGAGACCCTACGTCCAAAATCTCAACTCAGGGATTGCAGCCCTAATGTTGTCCAAAAGGCGACTAAGGAATGGAGGCCCTATGTCTAAAAATTTCAACTCAAGGATTGGAGCCCTAATGTTGGCAAAGGGCGACTAGGAAATGGAGGCCCTATGTCTAAAATCTCAACTCAGGGATTGGAGCCCTAATGTTGGCAAAAAAACGACTAGGGATTGGAGGCCCTATGTCTAAAAATCTCAACTCAGGGATTGGAGCCGCAATGTTGGCAAAAAAAAGGCGACTAGGGAATGGAGGCCCTATGTCTAAAAATCTCAACTCAGGGATTGGAGCCCTAATGTTGGCAAAAGGCGACTAGGGAATGGAGGCCCTATGTCTAAAAACTTAACTCAGGGATTGGAGCCCTAATGTTGGTAAAAAGGCGACTAGGGAATGGAGGCCCTATGTCTAAAAAGCTCAGCTCAGGGATTGGAGCCCTAATGTTGGAAAAAGGCGACTAGGGAATGGAGGCCCTATGTCTAAAAAGCTCAACTCAGGGATTGGAGCCCTAATGTTGGCAAAAGGCGACTAGGGAATGGAGGCCTTATGTCTAAAAACCTCAACTCAGGGATTGGAGCCCTAATGTTGGCAAAAAAGGCGACTAGGGAATGGAGGCCCTATGTCTAAAAATCTCAACTCAGGGATTGGAGCCCTAATGTTGGCAAAAGGCGACTAGGGAACGGAGGCCCTATGTCTAAAAAGCTCAACTCAGGGATTGGAGACCTAATGTTGGCAAAAGGCAACTAGGGAATGGAGGCCCTATGTCTAAAAAAAAGCTCAACTCAGGGATTGGAGCCCTAATGCTGACAAAAGGCGTCTAGGGAATGGAGGCCCTATGTCTAAAAAGCTCAACTCAGGGATTGGAGCCCTAATGTTGGCAAATGGCGGCTAGGGAGTGGAGGCCGTATGTCTAAAAAGGCACAACTTAGGGATTGGGGCCTTAATGTTGGCAAAAAGGCGACTAGGGAATGGAGGCGCTATGTCTAAAAAGCTCAACTCAGGGATTGGATCCCTAATGTTGGCAAAAGGCGACTAGGGAATGGAGGCCCTATGTCTAAAAAGCTCAACTCGGGGATTGGAGCCCTACTGTTGGCAAAAGGCGGCGAGGGAATGGAGACCCTATGTCTAAAATTCTCAACTTAGGGATTGGAGCCCTAATGTTGGCAAAAGGCGACTAGGGAATGGAGGCCCTATGTCTAAAAAGCTCAACTCAGGGATTGGAGCCCTAATGTTGGCAAAAGGCGACTAGGGAATGGAGGCCCTATGTCTAAAATGCTCCACTAATGTTGGTAAAGGCGACTAGGGAATGGAGTCCCTATGTCTAAAAAGCTCAACTCAGGGATTGGAGCCCTTATGTTGGCAAAAGGCGACTAGGGAATGGAGGCCCTATGTCTAAAATCTCAACTCAGGGATTGGAGCCCTAATGTTGGTAAAAGGCGACTAAGAAATGGAGGCCCTATGTCTAAAAACTCAACTCAGGGATTTGGAGCCCTAATGTTGGTAAAAGGCGACTAGGAAATGGAGGCCCTATGTCTAAAAACTCAACTCAGGGATTGGAGCCCTAATGTTGGTAAAAGGCGACTAGGGAATGGAGGCCCTATGTCTAAAAACTCAACTCAGGGATTGGAGCCCTAATGTTGGAAAAGCATAAAAGATTGATATTGGGGATTCGAAACTACCATTTTTTTTGAATTTTCTTCTTATTTCTCCCTCTCTTTTTTTCAATTTTCATTCCTTTTTATTTTAGTAAAAATGCAGGAAAGAATTTGGAGTAAACTTCCCTTTTGGGTTGATTCCTTGCTGCAAAGCTGTTTCTAGCACTTGTGCATTTCTTTTCCTTTTTGGTTGCACCTGCTTCTTGCACGGTTGCTTGGATTGCACCTGTTTCAATTTTTTCGAACAAAGAACAATTGTTAGTTTGAAACAGTGGTTGGTTTTGTGGCCTTGATTAGTTTTGATCACTCGATCCCGGCCCAGCTTCTTTGATGAAGATCTCAACTGCAACTATTTGCTCCCTGAGGATCGATTCATTTCAAGCCTGGGGAACCTTTGATTTTTCCAGACATTTCCATGATGGTTGGTCGGTGGAACTCAACTTTCAACTTTATTACGCCTTCGTAGGCCTTTCCTTTCTGATTCTTTTTTTTCTTTTTCTTTTCTTTTCTTTTCTTTTCTTCGGAACATTGGGGAACTTTTGTCTCCTCAAACTTTGCTGCAATGGCTAGTCGCGTGGGACTTAACCTTTTCCATCTTTATTTCGCCTTCGTAGGCCTTTCATTTTTTGACTTCTTTCTTCCAACTTCAATTTCAGAACATTTGGGGCACCTTGGCTTTTCAAACCTTTGCCGAGATGGTTAGCCACGTGGGATTCAACCTTTTCAGCTTCATTTGCCTTTATAGGCACTTCAATTTGATTTTCTCCTTCCAAGAGTTTTGATTTTGAAGCATCGGCCGCCATGGCTAGTCGGGGTCGACTTGATGACCCTGGCGAGAATGGGTGCCCTTCTGAACATTGGCTCGTGTCAAACGAAAGCACTGTAAATCAGTCTTGACATCCCTTCTTTGTCTTAGTTTCGGAACAGCGTTAGACCGAAAGGGATTCAAAGAAAACAAACAATGGAATGGCGAATGAGTTTAAAAAGAGAAGTGTCGCTTTCGGGGAAAGGAAAGAAGGACTTATCTGGAGTACATGCGGACTTCAATGAACATGACATGCCTTTTGGACTGGATGCGTGATCTGTGTAAACCGTCCGACTCTCAAAAATTCATCACAACTTTTGCTTCAAAATTCGAGAAACCTTGCCAAGTCTTTGTCGGCGTCGATGGCTGTGAGGATCCTCTTTTCAATCAGGGGCGCCCTTTGCGAGTTTTCACGAGCTGACCTCTCTCATTTCTCTTCTCACCATCGCCTTATAGTGCTCTTTGCGAGTTTTCACTAACAAGACTCTCTCATTTTTCATTTCTCTGCTTACCATCGCCTCATGGTGCCCGTGTGGGTTTTCACCAATAAGACTCTCTCATTTCATTTCTCTCATTTTGTTGTATCAGATCCAAGTAACTATATTCTTCGGTCCTTGAACATTTTCACCGATTGATCGGAAGGACTTGAACAGGGTTTGGGTATAAAGGATTTGGACTGAATTACAACTTTGGAACCATTCAGGCGGGATCATCGCCGAACCATTATAACACCTGCCCCAGTTTCACTTTTTGGGGGACTTTGGATTTTTATTTTGGTGTGACTGAACCCCAGAGAGAGAGAGGCTGCCTACGTATCCTTTCGGCATCAAGTCGAACGTAGTTCAGGGAAACTTTGTTTTTGATTCTGCTTTGTTTTGTTTTCCTTTTCCTTTCTTTTTCCTTTCCTTTTCCACTTCTCTTTTTTTCATTTTTTCATCGTTTCATTTTTTTCATTTTCTTTGTCTTTTCTTCCCCCATTTCATTTCTCTTTTTTTTTTTTGCATCTTTCTTTTCTTTTTCTTCTTTTTTTTCTTTTTTTTCATTTCATTTTTCAATAACACTTTCAGGTTCCAAATAGGGTAATCAAAGAATGGGAGCCGGCTCAAAGGGTTTGTAAAAGGTTGATAGTGTTTGGGTAGCGAGAATGAAAGCCTTCGTCATCCCAACCAGAGAATATTAGAACTATATGGAGGATCCAACATAGTACCTTTTGGTTGCATTTCCATTGACAGTTATTCCAAGGATATTTCCTTCGATGCATCCCAAGTACAACGCACTCATTTGGCAGTACTCTTGTTGTTTACCATGTATGGATCTTTCCCATCTGGAGCCAATTTTTCTCTAGCCGTTCCAACTCTTTGTTTTATTTCCTTAAACTTATCTTCATTGCAGTCTAATTCTTGATTCATTATTTCGAAGTCTGACAACGTTTTGGGATCTGGGCATGAAGTCCGCAAGCATGTCATGTTATTGAAATTTGCATTTAACAGAACTGAAAAGAGAATAAGAAAAGCAACAAGATTAAGAAAAGAGACATTCCTGGACAATGGAATATTAATTTCATATGATTTTTTGATTTTTGATTTTTTGAATTTTTTTTAAGAGAGAAGGGTTTACATCAGAAAGTAAGACAATAGAGTAAAACATCCGGATCATACCCTGAGATAATCCGGATGCAGAAAGGATAGCAAGACTGGCTACCGAGACTCCCGTCTGATTGGGAACTTTTAGGCTTGGCCACCGTTTTTTGACTTTTCTTCTGTCTTGGCAATGGCTACAATGGCCTTCAGTGCCGAATCAAATTTCTTATCTTCACAAGTCATTCCGACTACTGGACCATTGGTGTGAGTAGGCAAAGGATTGTTCATCATGTTAGGAGCCTCTTCGTCCCGAAAAATGATTCTTCCAGCTTCAATCAAATCTTCAACTGCCCTTTTGAGGGTCCAACAGTCCTCTGTATTGTGCCCCACCGCTCCAGAGTGGTATTCACATCTAGCATCAGCTCGGCGCGAGGGGACTCGGGGTTTGGCCGGTTTGGGGCCACTGGCTGCAAGAAAACTCGCCTAACTAGCTTTTGGAACAAACTCGAGTATGATTCACCAATAGGGGTGAACTGATTCCTTTTGAAAGGCTCTCTTGGGCGAGGATTGTACTGGGGAACATTTGATTGGGGATTATATGGAGCTTGGTAAGGATGGGCATTTCTGGGAGGTAGAGCTCGATTTTGTGTATAATGTTGTGGCCACGTGCAAGGTTGTGCGTTCATCACCGCATACCAACAAAACCAACCACTTGAACAGAACCTGGCTAATTTGCTCACACCAGCAAACTTGTTAGTTTTGGGACATTTAACAGATAGGAAATCGCACGTTTGGATGCAATGCACCTAAACAGTTAAACGTTTCTACCATGTCTTATGAACGGTTGCATGTTTCATCCCGGCCTTAACTAACCCTTTTAATATGTACCTCTTTTCTTTTATTTTTGCCTCTCTTTAATCACTCTTGATCTCGTTTTTGCCGCTCTTTTATTTTCTGCACTCTCTTTTCTCTTTTGTTTGTCACTTATTTTTTCTTGTCGCTCCCTTTTTTTTCACTCTCTATTTTTTTTCAACTTATTTTTCACTCAACTTATTTTATGGCTATGATCGAATCCGATGGGGATTGCCTACGTATCATGACCCCGCATTAATCAGATCTTGCGTAGTTCGGGAAGATTGGGAATGGAGTAAGTAAACTAACTCTTTTTTTTACTTTTATAAAACTCAAACCATGAAAGCTTTAAGGCAAAAGAAAAATATTTTTTTTTACAATTCTTTTTTTTTTAGAATTTTTCGAAAGTAAATGCTTTTAAAAGAAGTAAAGGAAATATTTTTTTTGGATTTTTGATTTTGATTTTTCTTTTATTTTTTGAAAGAAAGACTTCTAAAAATTCCTTTTCTTTTGATTGGAACTTTGGGAATTTCAAAAGTTAAAAAGAAAATATATTTTTCTGTTTGAATTTTCATTTGTTTTCTCTTTTTCTAAAGAAGAAAGAAAATATTTTTGGATTTTGGATGTTGCCTCTTAATTTTCGAAAACGGACTTTTAAGAAAATGTTGCTTCTGGGCCTTGAGAACCGACTTCGGATTTGCTCCTTAGATAGTGAGTTTTGAATTTATGAGCTTTTATTTATTTACAAAAGTACTTCCAAAGAAAAGCGAAAAATATTTTTGGACTTCAATTTTTCAACTTTTTTTTTATTGACATTTATGAAAGAAAGATATCTAAGGAGTATTTTTTTTTGGATTTTTGTTTCTGATTATATATTGGATTTTTTGGAAAAATACTTCACAATGAAGGAAACCCGTATTTTGGATTTTGATTCTTTTTTATTTTTCTTTTTTCATATGAAAGACATTAGAAAGAAGGAAATCATTTTTGAGTCTAAAAACTTCTTTTTTTTTTTTGAATTTTCTAAGGAAAAATTTCTAAAGAAATAACTAAAAGAAAATATTTTTGGATTTTTTGAAAATTGGGGTCGTAACCGATGACGTTTACCTACATATCTCATATCCGGTGAAAATCAGACCCGCATAGTTCGGTCAGTTTTGACGGAACACGGGAAACATGGCACTTGAAAATTTTGGCTCATTTTGAAATGACTTTTCTTTTTTTTAGAGTTTCAGAATTTTCTAAATACCTACCTCTCACTCTTATTTTTGATTTTTTTTATTTTCTTTTTTCTTTTTCTTTTTTTGATTTTCTTCCTTTATTCTAGAAGTCGATCAACATGCAAGCCGGAACAAACAGATGCACAAGTAGCACGTAAGATGCATCAGGATGGTCATTTTAATTTGGGTATACCTGTCCTAGACGGACGCAACCCCTGTGTTGAGTCCCCAAAGTCAAATGCACATGATGCAAACAAACGTTCCTACTAGGGATCTGGCATGAGGCTGAGTTATTCTAAGTATAAAACCTGGGTATACTATTCTAGACTTGTGTACCGAGCGGACAACTCGAGCCGAGGAGGGGGCTACGTACCGGGAACCAAAAGGCCATCCGGCTTTGTAACTTGCCCGAGCCTCTTTCTTATTTCAAGGTATGACTCTAACAGAAAGACGAGTCACGCCAGCGTGCACATCCCCGAAGATGAGAAGAGAAGGATTTCGTAACAGTTTATGTACAATTCAAATAATATCGAAGCGGTAAAAAGCGGCATTTAGCATATTAGGCTCAACATGTAAAAATCAGATAATAAATAAAGTCAACTATAACACTTATGCTAAGCTCAAATTCTTGAACCCTGAACCGAAGTTCTGGGTTTGGATCCCCAGCAGAGTCGCCAGAGCTGTCACACCTCCTTTTTTACACACCACCCCGAAGGATAGTATATAAGGGAGTTTTTCCAATTTAAGTGACATTATTCGAAATGGGATTATTTATTTATCAGAGTCGCCACTTGGGATAGTTTATTTGGTGTCCCAAGTCACCGGTTTATTTTAAATCCCAAATCGAGGAAATTTCGACTTTCCTTTTGAAGTTTGCGAACCAGAAATTCTGAATAAGGAATTCAGTTAACCCGAGGGAAGGTGTTAGGCACCCCCGGATTTCGTGGTTCTAGCACGGTAGCTTAAACTATTATAATTGGCCCATTATCTGATTTTAATACATGTTTTAGCCTATGGTGCAATTTTAAACCTTTAACCGCTTTTATTCATTTTCTAAGGAAAATTGCAATGTCATTTAAAATATGTCTTGAACCACGTCACATAAATGCACCCGCAGTCTGCAACACATTTTATCTAACGTTGAGATTTGGATTTGGGTCACATATATGCGCACCCGAGTTTAGGAAAGTAACATTATTAAAATAACGCGCCTAAAGCAACTACGCGTTTTTAACTTTGCGAGGGCCATGGAAATTTGCTAAATGGCACGCCTCGAAGTCTAAGGATTTTAAAAGAAATAATTAAGGGAGGGCCACGCATTTGAGATTTTATTTGGCGCGGCGCACCTTAATTCCATTTTAAAGGGTATTCAAACTAATATTCGGAGGGCCATAACCATTTGTGTTATCTACTACGGCTCACCTCCACTAGTTAAAAGTATCATTAATCAATACTAGATGTAATTAAAGGTTTTATTTAAACTAACTAGGATGACTTATATGAGGGAAAACTAATTCATTGCATAAAAAGGCCTGAGCCAACACAAGAGGATTGGTGGCCCAACAAAGAAATGGCCCGGCTGTGATTTAAAGAAGCCTTCAGAACTGGGCCTCAAAAACAGGCCCAAATTCAAAGCCCCTGCAGTTGCTGAGTCAAAACCCAACATCGAATCCCTACTGCATATCCGGCACCAATGAATCAAAGGAGCTTGAGTAAACTCTAGCGATTGAATCAACACATTGTAATAAACTAAATGCAGTATTTTGAAATTTCAGCGCCCTAAAGGCATGTTGTATATCCTTTTGAAATATTTTTATTAGAAATAGATACCTAGGATTCGAACCTGCTAAGTAGTCAATCTCATACCACACTCAATACCTATCCAACTTAAATATGCAATGCTCATAAAACAGGTAATTTCCTGCTCGAATTATCATTCCCAAAACTATGCAAACTCAGAACCATGTTCTAAAAAAAATTAGGAAGAAGAACTCAAAACAATGTAATCATGCTACATACTAATCATGAACTAGAATTCAGACATTTAACTTAAACGAATTTGAACCAAACCATCATGATATGCCGTACTGATTTAAACGTATACTAGAAGCATTCACATCCTTTAGAGGTCCAAATACAAAAATTCTTCGACTTAATTACAGGACAATATGATTGACTAGAAGCCTAAAACATACTTTGAAGATGAACATAAGAGTACAGACAAAATAGAATAGACAACTCATGAAAGAACTTAAATTATCACAAAGACAAAGAAAAAACACTATTTGAACAAAGACTGATATTCAACAAAGTTGAGATTCATTCTCAGATCTACTATTTTTGTTACATGTTTTCGGATTTGAACTCCATATGCCACTTAAAAGAGCCAAGGAAATACCTGGAAGTGAACAAAGGTAAGAAAATGAAGTATCAGCAGGTGCAGCAGTAGAAATAAGCACTAAAACAACCAGCAAAACAACTCCAAATCCCAGAAATGATGTATAACAACTCAGTATATCAAATTCAACCAAATACAGCCCAGCAAAACCTTAAACCAAACTTTGACGACCAAGTTCAAACCATTTCTCACTCGGATGAGTTAAAATAGTTTCAGAAGTTGAAAAGAAATCAAAATCACTGAAAATTCAATGAAACGGTAAATTTTTCTCTAATTCTTAGCCGTTTTCCTTTTGTTCTGGATTTTTCTCTTCAAAATCTGAATTGAGCTTTCCTTAGCAATGCCTTTATAGGCAAGCTATTAGGGCAGCCGTAAAGTGTTAAGTTTGCATTTGAGCTCTTTGTGAATTTTCATTTTTGCTTAAAAGTCCTTGAATTACTGATTTGCTTGCCAAGCAAGTCTATTTTCAGCTTCTAAGAAGCTTCTTCAGGTGGTTATTGCAAGATTCACTAGCTGAATTACCCAAATTACCCCTTAGTTACCTTGTTTTTACACTTATGGAAAATCCCCTAGGCCAAAACAAACCGGGCTTCTTTTGAATCAGGCCACAAATGACTCAACAGGCCCAAAGCTGATTTTAATCCAGTCCAATGAGTATTCAAAGCTCAATTTCTGGCCCAAACCTTACCAAAGCTAATTGACAATATAAAAAGCAACCAATTGATCATTTTCTCACTATTAAATCGCCACTTATGAAAAACAAAAGACAAAAGATCAAAAATAACAAAATTAACATAACATAATTGACCCTAAGTTCGTTTGACATAACTAAGCAAAATTACTAACAAGTTCATGCCATCTAATTTTACTAAATGGTCAAATGAAACAAAACAAGCAGATTGAGAAAGAGAAAAAAGGAGACGAGGAAAAGTGAACAAAAATAAAGAAACGAGAGGAAGAGAACAGAAATACCCAAAGCAAATAGGCGGATGGTTGGTTTGAACAGACCTCCAGTACCCTCCGACTTTGACCGGAATGGGTTTTACTCACGTGTTCTCAAATGAAAACACATGCATAAAACCCCTTCCGGCTTCAAATCTTCAACACGACCACCGATTTACATTTTGGAAACTTATGGCTCAGAGCTTCGATTTAAAATTCGAAAGGTTCTTGTCACGATCCAATTCCCAAACCCGATCGTGATGGCGCCTCTCATGGAGACATGGCCAGCCAGAACAACGCAACACCTCTTTCAAAGCAATTAATTAATATTAACAGTTCTAACACATGCTTAATATAGTCATTAATGCGGAATCAGCGATAAAACAAAGGAAAACCATCCCGACACAGCCCAAACCGGGGTGTCACAAGTCATGAGCTACTATAGAGTTTACTATCAGTCTACAAAGAGTAATATCTGATGGAGTAGTCAGAAGAAAACATAAATGATATAAGATAGGTGAGACAAGGGGCTGCGGACGTCAACAGCTACCTTGTATCTCCAAATCGCTGCCTGGTCTGGAAGGAATCAGTGCTCAGGTGCGGACTCTGGTATGCCTGAATCAGCACACATGGTGCAGGGAGTAATGTGAGTACTCCGACCCAGTGAATAATAATAATAAATAATAACCGAAGGCATGAAAACACATAACTGCATAAAGCAATTCTATATCAGGCAGTAAAAACAGTAAAACAGTGAAACAGTAAAGAGTCGAATGAAATCTCCTTTTAAAATCAGGTAAATCAGGTAAAACAACAAGTAAATAGTGAGTAGGAATCTGCCCCTCGGGCCCAGTATCAATCGCTCAGAACAGTATCAGCCCCTCGGGCTCAATATCAATCACTCAGCATAATATTAGCCCCTCGGGCTCACTCTCATATCACATGGGTACCCACGCTCACTGTGGGTGTGCAGACTCCGGAGGGGCCCCTTACGGCCCAAGCGCTATATCATCACAAGGCCTGAAAGCCTTCTCACATCACACTCGAGGCCTGAAAGCCTCCTCACCATCACTCGAGACCTGAAAGCCTCCTCACAATACACTCGAGGCCTGAAAGCCTCCTCACAATACACTCGAGGCCTGAAAGCCTCCTCACAATACACTCGAGGCCTGAAAGCCTCCTCGCATATCACTCGAGGCCTGAACGCCTCCTCACAATACACTCGAGGCCTGAAAACCTCCTCACAATACACTCGAGGCCTGAAAGCCTCCTCACATATCACTCGAGGCCTGAAAGCCTCACTCAGGCCAGAAACATCATAAGCCCCTCGGGCATCAATAAAATGATAGTTCTCAGCCCAAAACAGTAGTAAAACTGTCATTTAAACCTCAGAATTCAATTAAAGCGGCTGAGTTTGCAAAACAGTATAATTATAAGGACTGAGTTCAAACAACGTATAAAAATAGTAAGGAAACAGTGATAGCAATCCCTGATGGATTCAAGTAATCGGCATTAAGCCCAAAACATGGCAACAAGCCCAAATCACGATGATAAACAAATCAGCTTAGTCAAATACGTGGTAAAATATCAAACGGGACGGACCAAGTCACAATCCCCAGTAGTAAACAATCCGGCGCTCGTCATTAAGCGCGTGTTTCACCTCAATATAGCACTACGTTGTGCAAATCCAGGGTTTCAAACCCTCAGGATATCATTTACTATCATTACTCACCTCAAGCCGGCCAAAATCCTAGCTCGCTATGCCCTTGCCTCGCGAATCAACCTCCTCGTCCGTAGAATCTGATCAAAACCACAAGGAATACGTTACAATAGGTTAAGGGAACACAACCCAATCGAAAAGACTCGAAAAATATCGAAATTCACGAAGTTCGCAAAACCCGAGCCCCGGGCCCACTTCTCGAAAAATTAGAAAATTCACATCACCGGACTCCTCATCTCGCCACGAGTCTATGCATATCAAATTTACTAAAATCGGAGTCCATTTGACCCCTCAAATTCCATTTTAAAACACCAAATTCCCAAGCCCTAGCTTTACCCTCTTTTGTTGAATCTCAACCAATTTCCATGTTAATTCTACCATAATTTCATGTATTTAGGCCAAGGAACTTACCTCCAATCACACCTTGTCGAAATCTCCCTTCAATTCCGTCCAAGAGCTCTCAAGTTTGCTTAAAAATGGTGGAAATGGACTAAAACTCGTGGAACAAAATAAGCTTAGAAAACCATCTGATAATAGGGATTTTCGCATTTGCGGTCCCCCACCGCATCTGCGACTACCGCTTCTTCGGATCCTCACTTCAAGAACACGACCGCTTCTGCGGTCCCCTACCGCATATGCGGACCCCGCTCCTGCGGAATACGGTCCGCTTCTGCAGAAATTTCCAAATCCACCTCCTCCGCTTCTACGACACGAACACCGCATCTGCGGCCTCGCAGATGCGACTACCCTTCCGCATCTGCGGAAACTTCTAATCGAGCCATGGACCGCACCTGCGACCAATCACCCGCATCTGCGGAACCGCATATGCGGCCCTTATTCCGCAGATGTGGAAACACCAGATACCAGCAAAACTAGCAATGTCACCAAGTCCAAAATCATCCCGATGGCCATTCGAAATCACCCCGAGGCCCCCGGGACCTCAACCAAAAACACAAACATGATCCAACACCTTATTCAAACTTGCTCGAATCATCAAAACACCAAAAATAACACCTAAACCATCAAATTACATCAAATTCAAGCCTAAGTTCATCCAAATCTTCCGAAACTCGCATTCGGTCAAAAACCCAACCAAAACACCTCCGAATGATCTAAAATTTTGCACACACATCCAAAATTACCTAACGAAGCTACAGCAACTCTCGGAATTCCATTCCGACCCTCGAATCAAAATCTCACCTATCAACCGGAATTCGCCAAAATACTAACTTCGCCAATTCAAGCCTAATTCTACACCGGGCCTCCAAAATGAATTCCGATCACACTCCTAAGTCACAAATCAACCCCCGAAGCTAACCAACTCACTGGAAACCACATCCGAGCCCTCTAACTCATAGGTCGACATCCGGTTGACTTTTTCAAAACAAGCCTTCCTTAAAGAGACTATGTGTCTAATTTCCATCCAAAACCAATCCGAATCGACTCATTCACCCGAGACTCTTGTAATAAGACATAATGAAGCACAAAATAGGGAAAACGGGGCGGTAACCCACGTGACGACGGGTCGGGTCGTCACATCCTCCCCAACTAGAACAAACGCTCGTCCTCGAGCGGGTCAAGAAACTTACCTGAAGCCTCAAACAGGTGAGGATATCTGCTCCGCATCTCCCGCTCGGTCTCCCAAGTAGCCTCCTCCACGGGCCGATGCACCTTTACCGAATCTATATCCTTTGATCTCAACTTTCGAACCTAACAACCCAAAATAGCCACTGGCTCCACATCATAGGTCAAATCGTCATCCAACTGAACAGTGCTGAAATCCAATACATGAGACGGGTCCCCAACGTACTTCCGGAGCATAGATACATGAAATACCGCATGCACGCCCGACAAGCTAAGTGGCAAGGCAAGCTCATAAGCCACCTCCCCAATCCTCCTAAGTACCTCAAAAGGTCCAATAAACCGCGGACTCAGCTTCCCTTTCTTCCCAAACTGCATAACACCATTCATGGGAAAAACCTTCAGCAAGACCTTCTCACCAACCATATAAGACACATCTCGAACCTTCCGGTCCGCACAGCTCTTCTGACGCGACTGTGCTGTACGGAGCCTCTCCTGGATCAACTTCACCTTCTCCAAGGCATCCTGAACCATCTCTTTCCCCAATAGCCTAGCCTCACCGGGCTCGAACCAACCAAGAGAAGATCTACACCGCCTCCCATGCAACGCCTCATACGGGGCCATCTGAATGCTCGATTGATAACTGTTGTTGTAGGCAAACTCTGCAAGCGGCAAAAACCCATCCCAAGAACCTCCAAAATCAATAACACAGGCATGCAACATGTCCTCCAATATCTGAATAGTACGCTTGGATTGTCCGTCCGTCTGAGGATGAAATGATGTGCTCATTTAAGTCTTTTAGTCAGTTTCAATCAACCTGTAGGGGTTTAGCAAGGTTTAGGGTCTTCTATGTGATAGTACAACATCGAAACATAAGCAAGAGTGTGAGTAATTATAGGAGTTTAGAATAACAGACTATTTCACATTGAGTAAGCATGCTTCAATTGTGCAAGTTAAGTATGAATAATGTTTGATTGTTTATTTGCAGAAATGTCTGAAACCAATATCGAGAATCGAAAAAAGTTGAAGCATCCACACACTGCTGGAAAAACAAGTTTTGCTCAAATCATCGAGGTTTGATTTTTTTCTCTTATTTTTCTTTAAGTATGAACTTGCTAACTTTGAATGAAAACATTATTATACCAGTTTTCTTTTTTACTAGGAAAAAAAGAAGGAAATGGCTGATACTTCGGATACTCTATCAAGTAAAGATATCTTTGTGGCTACAAGAAAAAGAAAACCGGATCGAGTATACAAAAGCTCTTATGACAGTACAATGAGTAAAATTGTAAGAAATTTCTAGTTTAAAGATTATCGTGATTATTTATTTGTTCTTAATTATCGACTTAGTTTTATTTTTACTTATACTTTATTCTCTTGCATTTGGTTTGTAGGCTGAAATGGAGAGAATACAATCCACTCAAGAAAGTGGAGATGATATTGATTCAGTTGACGCGTTTGCATCAGTCATGGGACTTGAGCACCCAGGTCGGGCAAGATTGTATGGACGAAGAGTCAACAAAACTGTCTTAAAAAAGAAAAAAGGAGATTTTGGATCCTCTGTAAATGCTACTGATGAGAGAATGGAACAAAAAATGGAGGAAATGGAAGAGAGGATGCAACAAAAATTGTTGGAAAAGCTCAATGCACAAAAGGAAAAATTGCTGGAAGAGCTCAATGCACAAAAAGATGCTATGGAACAAGATATTACGATGAACGTCGTTACACGACTTCAACCTCTCAACCCCGATTTAAGACTTGATCCTGACATGCTAATATTCAGTGCTCGTGCACCTGGCGAAGCTACTTCTGCACAACAAGGTGCTATTCAACCAATCAATCGTCCATCCGCTGGCAGTAACAACCAAGGTTAGTCCGTAGCAAATATTACACGTCTTCTCTTTCCTCTTCTTCTCCTCTTTTTTATGTTGCTTCTCACTGTGCGCTCTCTCGCTCTCTCTCTTTATCAGTGCGCAAGAGTTCGAAAGAGTACTGTCATTCCCTATTATCTTTGTTGATTTAGATTTCATTACTTCTTTCACAATAATTAAGGCTAGGAACAAAACCATGAATGGCATTAGTTCATGGTTTTGCTCTTTCCGTTATATGCTCTCCAGTTTTAGCTATTTTGAGTTTTGAATGGCATTAGTTCGACACCTTCAGTGTTGATATCAATGTCAATGTTTTCAACAAGTTGAATTTTGTCTTCCCATCTACTCACATGGTTATTGATGTCTCCAATCTCCTGTCTAGACCACTTACTTAGCCTGTTGCTTAGATTTTTTAATTTAGATTGAAGGATCCACATTGAGTTACTTTACGTTCCAAACTTCCTTGACAATGTCCAAAAAATCTTTTTACCAGCTATGCTGGAATTTTACTTTCCCCTGCCTTGTATTCCCTGATAAACCTGATCGACATTTTCACTGATGTCCTGTTCTTCATTATTTACTTTCCCCTGCCTTGTATTCCCTGTGGTCTCATTAGAAGAATTCTTCACTTCCTTATCTTTGATGTTTTCATCTGTTGTAGAGTGATCTTGCTGATTTTGATTCTTACTGTTGAGTTTTTCTTGCATCTGAACATCTTCTTCCACAACCGCTAGAGAGTGCTCGTTTTGAATAAAGCTAGATCTCCTAGTCTGGTTTTTTCTGTTACTTTCATGAGATTGCACTTGTTTCAATATGACTTTGCTCTTCTTTTTTGGCATTTTTTTAATTTTCTGTTTCTTCTTCTTCAATCTTTCACCCACTAATGGTTCGGATATATTTTTTGCAGTCTTATTGGTGTGAGCTAAGGTTATTTTAGTTGTTTGGAGGTTCTCATTTACAGTAGTATCCTTTGCTTCCTTTGCAATTATATGATCATCTTTTCTTTTTGATCCAGCTTTTTCAGTTTATCTTTGGTATCCTAGTTAATTGGCTTTTTTTCCAATCCTCAAGGACCTGTTATTCCAGAATTATCCTACTTTGGGTTTTCTCAGCCTGTTCAGTAAATTCTTTGTTCTCTACTCCACATGATCTTTTAGAGATGCAAATCCTGAAAATATAGTTGTTTGCTTCAACTCTGACACCAACTTAAGCAGTGTATCAGCTACTTGGACATGTTGTTTATGCATCCAATACCATTATATGAGATACCAAGGGAAGTGTAGAATCAGAAAAAGGAATATAAGAATAGGACAATATTGTTTTTGAAGTATTTTTGTTGTTCATGTCTTGTTAGAGTTAAAGAGCAAATGTTTTCTTTAATCCATTTTGCAAATCTCACTTTATATTACTCTTTTGTAGGTGGAGTAGATGAAGAGATGGAAGACGGAGGGAGTGATAAAGATTTAGACCTTACTTGAATTTTGAATTGTTGATTGTTGTAGATGCATGTGGTGGTTTCTAGGAATGTTTGTTATCAAAACATTTTAAAACTTTATGTTGAAATATCAAATGTATGTTATTTGGTTTCATCACTATCTATGGATTTATAATTAACTTGTCGGACAATTTGAATTATCAAAAGTTTCATTTTGTGTTTATATAAATTTTAGTGTTTTATAGTTTATTGTATATATATATGTAAAATCTTTATTTACAACAGGGGGCACTATTTTTAATTCAATTAAATTGTTACGGCTAACAAAATCGTTGCCATAGGATCTGAAAATCGTTCCAAAATCATATAAAAACCGTTGCAATAGGTAGATAAACCGTTGTCATAGGACCTGCAAACCGTTCCAAAATAATCTAACAACCGTTGCAATATGTTAGTGAACCGTTGCCATAGTATCTACAAACCGTTTCAAAATAAATCTACAAACCGTTGCAATAGGTAGTTCAACCGTTGCAATATCTTAAAGAAATCGTTGCCATTTCTATTATACCTGTAACGGTTTTGATAGATATAGTAACGGTTTATGGCCGTTGCATTTAACTTTATGGTAACGGTTATTAACCGTTGCAATTGATAAGAATAATCGTTCCAACAGGAAGAGGGAAAACCGTAACGATAGACTATTCTATAGCAACGGTTATTGGAACCGTTCCAAAATCCATTCCATAAACTCTATAGCCACGACAGCTCGTGGAACGGGCACTGAACCGTAGCAGTACATCTATGGCAACGGTTGTCTTACCTATTGGAACGGTTTTCCCTGCATAGCCATAGGTGAATTTTCCACTAGTGCCACCTGAGTACCCAACTCCCGCTGAAAAGTCTTCCAGAACTGAGAAGTGAACTGAGTACCCCTATCTGAGATAATACACACTGGAACCCCATGCAATCGGACAATCTCCCGGATAAAGATCCCTGCCAGCCGCTCCGAAGAATAGGTAGTACATACTGGAATGAAGTGCGCGGACTTGGTCAGCCGATCCACAATCACCCAAATCGAATCAAACTTCCTCGAAGTCCGAGGGAGGCCACTCACGAAATCCATAGTAATCTTCTCCCACTTCCACTCGGGAATGATCATCCGCTGAAGCATACCACCCAGTCTTTGATGTTCATATTTTACCTGCTGACAGTTGAGACACCGAGCCACAAACCCTACAATATCCTTCTTCATCCTCTTCCACCAATAGTGCTGCCTCAAATCCTGATACATTATCGCGGCACCCGGATGAATGGAATACCGCGAGCTGTGGGCCTCTTCCAATATCAGCTCCCGAAGCACATCTACATTGGGCACACAAATCCGGCCCTGCATCCTCAACACACCATCCTCGCCAATGGTCACATCTCTGGCATCATCATGCTGGACCCTGTCCTTAAGGACAAGCAAATACGGATTATCATAATGTCGCTCTCTGATGCGATCATACAAGGTAGACCGAGAAACCACGCAAGCCAACACCTGATTAGGCTCCGAAATATCTAATCTCACCATCCGATTGGCCAAAGACTGAACGTCAACTGCAAAGGGTCTCTCCCCAACTGGAATGTACGCCAAACTCTCCATACTAACCGCCTTTCGGCTCAAAGCATCGGCCACTACATTGGCCTTACCCGGGTGATACAGAATGGTAATATCATAGTCCTTATGTAACTATAGCCACCTCCGCTGCCTCAAATTAAGATCCTTTTGCTTGAACAAATGATGAAGACTGCGATGATCGGTGAATACCTCACAAGATACGCCATACAAGTAGTGCCTCCAAATCATCAAAGCATGAACTATAGCAGCCAACTCCAAATCATGAACAGGGTAGTTCTTCTCGTGGGGCTTCAACTGACGAGAAGCATAAGCTACATCAATACACATCCAATCCCAACTCTCAAAGCATCACAATATACAGTGTAAGAACCTGAAGCTGATGGCAAAACCAATACTGGAGCTGAGGTCAAAGCTGTCTTGAGCTTCTGAATGCTCTCCTCACACTCGTCCGACCATACAAATGGAGCCCCCTTCTGAGTCAACTTTGTCAAGGGCGATGCAATAGAGGAAAATCCCTGAACAAACCGGCGATAATACCCTGCCAAACCAAGGAAACTGCGAATCTTTGTGGCTGAGGTCGGTCTAGGCCAACTCTGCACTGCCTCTAGCTTCTTCGGGTCAACCTGAATACCCTCGCTGGACACCACGTGCCCCAAGAAAGCCACTGAACTGAGCCAAAACTCACACTTGGAGAACTTTGCATAAAGCTTCTCCTCCCTCAACCTCTACAATACAACTCGCAAATGTTGCGCGTGCTCCTCCTGACTACGCGAGTACACCAGGATATCATCAATAAAAACAACAACGAACGAATCCAGATAAGGCCGAAATACAGTGTTCATCAAATGCATGAACGTTGCTGGGGCGTTGGTCAGCCCAAAACACATAACAAGAAACTCATAGTGCCCATATCTAGTCCTGAAAGCAGTCTTCATAATATCTGAATCCCTGATCTTCAACTGGTGTTAGCCCGAACGGAGATCAATCTTGGAGAACACCCTCGCTCCCTGAAGCTGGTCAAATAAATCATCAATGCGAGGCAGGGGATACTTGTTCTTCACTGTTACTTTGTTCAATTGCCTGTAGTCAATGCACATTCTCATGGTGCCATCCTTCTTCTTAACAAACAGAACCGGTGCACCCCACGGTGACACACTAGGCCGAATGAACCCCTTATCTAGGAGTTCCTAAAGATGATCCTTCAATTCTTTGAACTCCGCTGGTGCCATACGATATGGCGGAATGGAAATGGGCTGAGTGCCGAGAACCAGGTCAATACCAAAATCAATGTCCCTGTCCGGCGGCATGCCCGGCAGGTCTGCAGGAAACACATCTGAAAACTCCCTCACAACCGGGACAGAATCAATGCTAGGAGTCTCGGCTCCAACATCCCTCACAAATGCCAAATACGAAAGACAACCCTTCCCAACCATACGCTGAGCCTTTAGGAATGAAATCACCCTGCTAGGAACATAATCAGTCACACCGCGCCACTCGATCCTCGGAACACCCGGTATAGCCAGGGTGATTGTCTTAGCATGACAGTCTAGGATAGCATGACACTGAGATAGCCAGTCCATGCCCTAAATAACATCAAAATCCACCATGCTCAATAGCAGTAGGTCAACTCGGGTCTCCAAACCCCCAATAGTAACCAAACATGATCGGTATACATGGTGTACAACAACAGTATCGCCCATCGCGGTAGATACATGAACAGGTAAAGCAAGACACCCTCGGGACATACCCAAATGATCAGCAAAATATGAGGACACATAAGAGTAGGTGGAACCGGGATCAAATAAGACTCTGGCATCTCTGTGGCAGACTGAAATAATACCTGTAATGACGGCATCTGAAGCAATGGCATCTGTCCTGCCCTGAAGAGCATAAAAGCGAGCTTGACCACCGCCGGATCGACCTCTACCTCTGGGGCGACCCCTGGCTACCTGACCCTCACCCCTAGCTGGCGGGGCGGGTGCTGAAGAAACCGGACCTGAAAACAAGGGCTGACCCTTCTGCTGAGATGAGCTAGCAGCACGGCGAGGACATTGCCCCCACATATGCCAAAACTCTCCACACTCATAGCAGCTCCCAGGTGCTGGAGACTGGGACAGAAGGGAACCCCTCGCGCCGGAGTGACTAGCTGATGTACTCGGCCTAGAAGAACCCTGGGCATATGGGGCACGAGATGAACTCTGTGCTTGAAGAGTGCTGAGTGAAGGCTGACTCTGCTGAGAACCATGATAACCACGACCTGAAGATGCCCCACGATACTCGGGACGAACCGACTGAGCGGGCCTGGAAGAACAACCCTGTCCCTGCTGGAACTCGCCCCTCGAAGGAGCGCCACTGTAACTACCAGATCCTCGAGGCCTCTTGGCCTCCCTCTCCTCTCGATCCTGATGGCGAACCGCCTCAATCTCTCGAGCTATATCGACCACCTCCTAGAATGAAGCACCCAGTACTCTCTCTCTAGTCATAAGAACACGGAGATGGTAGTTGAGACCATCAACAAACCTCCGGATACGCTCACGATCAGTCGGAACCAGCCAAACTGCATGACGAGCCAACTCTAAAAATCTCATCTCGTACTGAGACACTGTGATAACTCCCCGTCGTAGCCACTCAAACTGTCTGCGCAGCTCCTCTCTTCGGGACTACGGTACGTACTTCTCCAAGAAGAGAGTGGAGAACTCCTGCCAAGTCAAAGGTGCTGCACCGGTCGGCCTACGCCTCTCATACGCCTCCCACAAGTGAAGGCAGCCCCAGTAAACTGAAAACTAGTAAAAGCCACACCACTGGACTCAAGAATCCCTACTGTACGGAGCATCCGCTGACATCTGTCGAGAAAACCCTGGGCATCCTCGCCCTCAGCACCACTGAATATCGGAGGTTGGAGTCTACCGATCCTCTCGAGACGACACTGCTCGTCCTCGGGCATAGCTGGAACCCTGTACTCCTATACCGATGCAACTGGCTGAGCTGGAGGTGCCTCTAGAGTCTGTAATCCCTGCACTACCTGCTCAGACGTGCGAGTAGCGGGGGTCTGATTGCCTCCCCCGGCCTGCGAAGTAGCTACTGCTGTGGTGGCTGAAACTGCCTGAGCCAGGCCAGTGCAAACTGTCAAAATCTGAGCCAGAGTCTCCTGAAGACCTGGAATCACAATGGGCACAGCTGGTGCCTGAACTGGTGCTGCTGGAGCCTGGTCCTGAGCTGGGGCAACTGGAGGATCCATAGGTGCTGCCCCTGCTGCCCTTCCACGACCACGACCGCGTCCACGGCCTCTGGTGGTCTTAATGGGTGGTACTGGTGGTCGTCCGCCACGTCCGGTAGCTCGTGTTCTCACCATCTGTGAGAGGATAGAATAAAGAGAAATTTAGTACTTGGATCAACAAGTTCGTACGACAAGAAATTTCAAGAATGTGGAATTTTCCTAAAGGTTCTGCAGCCTCCCGAGGATAAGTACAGACGTCTCCGTACCGATCCACGAGATTCTACTAAACCGGCTCATGACTCATGAGACCTAGTAACCTAGGCTCTGATACAAACTTGTCACGACCCAATTCCCAAACCCGGTCGTGATGGCGACTCTCGTGGAGAGAAGGCCAGCCAGAACAACGCAACACCTCTTTCAAAGCAATTAATTAATATTAACAGTTCTAACACATGCTTAATATAATCATTAATGCGGAATCAGCGATAAAACAAAGGAAAACCATCCCGACACAGCTCAAACCGGGGTGTCACAAGTCATGAGCTACTACAAAGTTTACTATCAGTCTACAAAGAGTAATCCGATACAGTAGTCTGAAGAAAACATAAATGATATAAGATAGGGGAGATAAGGGGCTGCGGACGTCAACAGCTACCTCGTATCTCCAAATCGCTGCCTGGTCTGGAAGGAATCAGCGCTCGGGTGCGGAGTATGCTATGCCTGAATCTGCACTCATGGTGCAGGGAGTAATGTGAGTACTCCGACCTAGTGAGTAATAATAATAAATAATAACCGAAGGCCTGAAAACACATAACTGCACAAAGCAATTCTATATCAGGCAGTAAAAACAGTAAAACAGTGGAACAATAAAGAGTCAAATGAAATCTCTTTTTAAAATCAGGTAAATCAGGTAAAACAACAAGTAAATAGTGAGTAGGAATCTGCCCCTCGGGCCCAGTATCAATCGCTCAGAACAGTATCAGCCCCTCGGGCTCAGTATCAATCACAGCATAATATCAGCCCCTCGGGCTCACTCTCATATCACATGGGTACCCGCGCTCACTGTGGGTGTGCAGACTCCGGAGGGGCCCCTTACGGCCCAAGCGCTATATCATCACAAGGCCTGAAAGCCTTCTCACATCACACTCGGGGCCTGAAAGCCTCCTCACCATCACTCGAGGCCTGAAAGCCTACTCATAATACACTCGAGGCCTGAAAGCCTCCTCACAATACACTCGAGGCCTGAAAGCCTCCTGACAATACACTCGAGGCCTGAAAGCCTCCTCACATATCACTCGAGGCCTGAAAGCCTCCTCACAATATACTCGAGGCCGGAAAGCCTCCTCACAATACACTCGAGGCCTGAAAGCCTCCTCACAATAAACTCGAGGCCTGAAAGCCTCCTCACATATCACTCGAGGCCTGAAAGCCTCACTCAGTCCAGAAACATCATAAGCCCCTAGGGCATCAATAAAATGATAGTTCTCAGCCCAAAATAGTAGTAAAAATGTCATTTAAACCTCAGAATTCAATTAAAGCGGCTGAGTTTGTAAAACAGTATAATTATAAGGACTGAGTTCAAACAACATATAAAAATAGTGAGGAAACAGTGATAGCAATCCCTGAAGGATTCAAGTAATCGGCATTACGCCCAAAACGTGGCAACAAGCCCAAATCACGATGATAAACAAATCAGCTTAGTCAAATACGTGGTAAAATATCAAACGGGACGGACCAAGTCACAATCCCCAGTAGTAAACAATCTCGCGCTCGTCATTAAGCGCGTGTTTCACCTCAATATAGCACTACGTTGTGCAAATCCGGGGTTTCAAACCCTCAGGATATCATCTACTATCATTACTCACCTCAAGCCGGCCAAAATCCTAGCTCGCTATGCCCTTGCCTCGCGAATCAACCTCCTCGTGCATAGAATCTGATCAAAACCACAAGGAATACGTTACAATAGGCTAAGGGAACACAACCCAATCGAAAAGACTCGAAAAATATCGAAATTCACGAAGTTGGCAAAACCCGAGCTCCGGGACCACTTCTCGAAAAATCAGAAAATTCACATCACCGGACTCCTCATCTCTCCACGAGTCTATGCATATCAAATTTACTAAAATCGGAGTCCATTTGACCCCTCAAATTCCATTTTAAAACACCAAATTCCAAAGCCCTAGCTTTACCCTCTTTTGTTGAATCTCAACCAATTTCCATGTTAATTCTAGCATAATTTCATGTATTTAGGCCAAGGAACTTACCTCCAATCACACCTTGTCAAAATCCCGCTTCAATTCCGTCCAAGAGCTCTCAAGTTTGCTTAAAAATGGTGGAAATGGACTAAAACTCGCAGAATAAAATAAGCTTAAAAAACCTTCTGATAACAGGGATTTTCGCATCTGCGGTCCCCCACCGCATCTGTGACTACCGCTTCTGCGGATCCTCACTTAAAGAACACGACCGCTTCTGCGGTCCCCTACCGCATATGCAGACCCCGCTCCTGCGGAATACGGTCCGCTTCTGCAGAAATTTCCAAATCCACCTCCTCCGCTTGTGCGACACGAATACCGCATCTGCGGCCTCGCAGATGCGGCTACCCTTCCGCATCTACGAAAACTTCTAATCGAGCCATGGACCGCACCTGCGACCAATCACCCGCATCTGCGGAACCGCATATGCGGCCCTTATTCCGCAGATGCGGAAACACCAGATACCAGCAAAACCAGCAATGTCACCAAGTCCAAAATCATCCCGAAGGCCATTCGAAATCACCCCGAGGCCCCCGAGACCTCAACCAAAAACACAAACATGATCCAACACCTTATTCAAACTTTCTCGAATCATCAAAACACCACAAATAACACCTAAACCATCAAATTACATCAAATTCAAGCCTAAGTTCATCCAAATCTTCCGAAACTCGCATTCGATCAAAAACCCAACCAAAACACCTCCGAATGATCTGAAATTTTGCACACACATCCAAAATCACCTAACGAAGCTACAGGAACTCTCGGAATTCCATTCCGACCCTCGAATCAAAATCTCACTTATCAACCGGAATTCGCCAAAATACTAACTTCGCCAATTCAAGCCTAATTCTACACCGGGCCTCCAAAATGAATTCTGATCACACTCCTAAGTCACAAATCAACCCCCGAAGCTAACCAACTCACCGGAAACCACATCCGAGCCCTCTAACTCATAGGTCAACATCCGGTTGACTTTTCCAAAATAAGCCTTCCTTAAAGAGACTAAGTGTCTCATTTCCATCCAAAACCAATCCGAATCGACTCATTCACCCGAGACTCTTGTAATAAGACATAATGAAGCAGAAAATGGGGAAAACGGGGCGGTAACCCACATGACAACGGGCCAGGTCATCGCAGTTCTTAATGGTTTTGAAGCAGACGGAGTGGGTATTTGGAATGAGTGAGGCTTGGGGGTTATTTGGTGTTAGTTTGGGGTTGAACAGAGGTGGCGCCGCCATCGGAGAACATCGTGGCGGCGCTAAGCTTTCTGAAATTCGAGGCGTTTTAGGAGGATTTGAGAGGAGGTGTTTGGAGATTTGGGATGAGGAGGTGGAGAGGGTTCAGGGCTGTATTTTTTTGTGGTGATTCGTGGTGGCGCCGCCACCGGTGGCGGGTGGAAATAAGGGCGGCTGCTAGGGTTCATCGCCTCTAAGGGAGACGAGTTTGAGAGAGATGAGATGTAGGGGGTTCTGAGGGGGGTAGGGTCCGTTCGGATAGTTATATACTAGGGGGTGGGCGAGTTGAGGTCCGTTGGATCAACAAAACATCGACGGCTCAGATTTGTTCTAAATCAAACGGGGTCGTTTGGGCTGGGCGGAAGTGGACTGGGTATTTAAAGGATTTGGGCAGGGTTTGGGGGTTTGGACGGGTGCAAGGGTTTGGGGCTTGGCGATTTGGCCCACTAAATCAGCCTTGCTTATTTTCCTTTCTTTTTCTTTTTATTTCTTCTTTTCTTTTCCTTTTCAAATTAAAAATAAAACCAAAATTAACTCTTAAAACTAAATTAATTTACTAAAATAAGCTAATTATCCTTCATAGAATTTATAAAAATTAATTAAGTCCTAAATTAAGAGAAAACTATAATAATTCGAAAATTAAAGAGTAAAAACGCAAAAAACATTAACTATTTTTGTTGTTTTCTTTTATTTTTTGTAACATTAATTAACTAATTATCCTAAAAATAGAAAATTGGATCCTAAATGAAAATGCAATGTATTTTTGTATCTTTTCATGAATTACATAAATTAAACATGCACACAAAATCATGTAATAATTCCTAAAAATCGAATAATTAAAAGAAAAATCCTAATTTTAAGAATTCTGTAGGAGTAATTCATGTGAGGCAAAAGTCGCGTGCTCACAATCATATATGAACATCTCATCAAAGATATATCAAAACTAGTATTCCATGCACTCGAAAATTGATTGTTTACTGCAACTTTCAAATATCACCTCACAAAATGTATTATTAACAAGGCTGAAATATTAATGACCAAAAACTAGATCTAGAGAAACTAATTCATGTCATTACATCACTCTTATATAACTGGTCAACACAAACACATATTCCTTTTCTTCTGCAAACATCTAAAAATATGCATCCAGAGAAAAAAGTTCTCAAGTTTAAACTTCAATGGATCAAGCTTACGTGAATTCTAAAGTGCCAAAACATATTCTTATCACACAAAATTAATTTTGGAAACGTATATTTACTATATAATTTATTTTCTTTTTGTAATTTTGCTATAAATACTAACAAATTCCAACCAAATATAAAAATCGAATGTTGGTGGGTACAATTATCAACAAAAATCTCCATCTAGTAAAGAAAATTATTGATGAACTTATCTGCAATTTACTGACCGATCATTCGTTGCCCAATTCTAAGGTATTCAGATCCATTGGTAAATACTAGCAACGAACTTATTTTAGCGATTACGAACAGATTTATCCATTGGTATATGAATTGCATTATCAATTAGTGACAAGCGTGGAAAATAGCACATTGCAAGCACAAAGAGATTTTTCAGTGCTTGTAACAGGCAAAATGGAATCAAGGATCGGCTACGATTATATTAGCTTATAAATATCCCCCTCCCCAACATTGTAACAGACATAAGCATAAACATACTATACTACAATTCTATCAAGTTCTCTACGATACTATATTATTTCTTTTCTCTGAAAATGGTAAGAAGAAAAACACCAAAAAGGAAAAAAGCTAAATAGTCGTCTTACTGTAGCAATCTTTCCGGAACATAAAGAGCATATGGCAGAGGATAGTCATCTTAAAGAATCAGAGGAGTAGAGAAGAGAAGAAATGCTCGATTCATATGCATTTATATTTTCACCAAACAAAAGATCCTACTTTAGAAACACATTACACACATCTAGCAATCACTTCAGTATACTCCCATATTTAGCAAAGCTTAGATTCTACAAGAAGTCGGTAGTCACATTTATCAACAAAAAAAAGGGAATGAGAAACAGATTCAGAGAAGAGGAAGAAAAGGTCAACTGGTCATTTTTCTCCATCACCCAATGGTCCCGGGGAACTAGCTCAGAAAAAATGGACCATCCGCTATCAAACTCAAGACACACATGCAGTCTGGTGCAAGGTATATATGTTTGCTTCAATCTATATGGGAGACAGGATAGAAGAATTTCCAAATTGAATTGCTTAACAGATGATTAGTAACAAGGCAAAAAATGGAATCGACATAGCAAGTCTACTCAAACATGTGAAAGAAAATCGCGGAGTTAAAGGTTTCCATGGCGCGGATTCAATAGAACCTAATTCTATACTGGTAGAAGGCTGTGATGTTCTTATACCAGCTTCCCTTGGCGGAGTAATTAACAGGTTCTTCTCATGTTATTTTTATGAAACTAAGTAGTTATTAACAAGCTCTTGTCATTTCAGATTTATGATACATTTAAATCTATTTAAAGGGATAATGCAAAAGACATTAAAGCCAAATTCATTATTGAGGCTGCTAAGAATCTAACTGATCCAGAAGCTGACGAGGTCAGTGTTTTAGTTCAGTTATTATATGAAACACAGGACAAGAGAACAACAAAAGCTAAACTAATTTTGTTCATGCATATTTTCTCATGGATTCACAGATAATGAGACTGGAATGGTCAAGGTAAGTACAACAGATTTGAAGTACCCAAACATTTAAATGTTTACCTATTATTAAAAGGTACCGCAGTGTACTAAACTCTCACTATACCGACATTCGTGTAAAAAAGGACACAGATTTAGCACCTCATTTCATCAACTACAAACTGAACTTTGTTTATAACTTTATAAATACATGTTTCTAAAGGTCTTAAAACTGTTTAGGAACAGGAAATTACAGAAGAAGCCTCGAAACACTTCTTCAAATAGTAGAAATTACAGAAATTACAGGAATTACAGGCAAATACTTCTTTCAAACACTAGATTGGTGGAAATCTTAGCAATACCATTGCTTTGGCCATAGAATTTTAAACAAAAACCAGAAATTTAAGCCTTCAACCCAGAAATCTAAACAAAAACAGATTAAAAAAACCAACCCAGAAATTTAACAAAAACTCAAGTTGAGCTGCTAAAACCAACCAAAAAATTTAAAGAAAAACAAATTTAAAAAGCTGCTAAAAATTAAAAAAGCTGCTAAGAATATATTTACCGATTCAAATTTGGAGAAATCTAAAGGATTTGCACGCCACCTCTGGTGTGGCTGATTGTGGAGGAGTTGTTGAGCCTAGAGGCAATTTTCGATCATCGGAACAGATGAGTTTTTCGATTATGGATGAGCTTGGAAGAGATTGTCGATTTTTCGGAGCCTGGTAATTTCCGATGATTTTTCGGAGCCTGGAAACTCGATCGATCTCCTCAAAATTTCCGATGAAAATATGGAGGAGGAGCCTGGTAATTTCCAATGAAACTAATCGGAGGAGCCTCGTAATTTCCGATTTGAAAGAATTAGGGGATTTTTTCGATGGAGTTTAACATATTTGGTATATTTTAGGGGTTTACGCATATATATTTTCGATGAAAACTAGATATAAAACTAAAAAAGAATAATAATCAGATTGTGGTCCCCAACTTATTTTAGCGGGTATTAAAAATATTTGGTGGAAAATAAGGAGGGAACTAAAATGACCGTAACAATACATCCAACCGTTACCATAGATGTATCTATTGCTACGGTTATATAAACTGTTTCCATATACACATCTATAGGAACGGTTATTGAGACTATTGCAACGGTTCAGTTGCTAAGTGTCCCGGTAGTTCCAACAATTGTTTGTAACAGTTATAACCATAACAATAGAATACCTATCACAACGGTTATGGATCCGTAGCAATAAAAACCGTTGCCATAGCTCCAATTTCTAGTAGTGGATCATGTGCAGATCTAGGTGTGACCGGTCACGGAGGTCGTTGAGTTCGTGCGCGGTCGATTATCGGAGATTCACGAGGTAGCTGCCGGCGTTTGCAGTCCTTGTCTCTCCTTTCTTATTGCCCCTTTTAATCTGTATTGGCATTTTTGCACAAACACTCTGTTTCTAGGCTAGTTGTAGATGCTCATGACTTAGTGACAGCCCGATGTCGGGCTATTATTCTGCACTTGTGTTTTGGATTTTACCCCGTTATTGTGTAAACCTCTGGTTAAGTTTAATTGTCCTAACTCATTTTCGTTATATAATGAAAGTATTTTAAAAATGTAGGCTTGCCTAGTTCCACGATAGGCACCATCATGACGGGTTAGGTATTTGAGTCGTGACAGTTTGCATCGTGAAATGGTCGCATCACCTTATACTGCAGACCCATGGCAAACTTGATACATTGTCATCAATCACTGTTGTAAGCTACGTTTATACATAATTGACTTGTCCTTGACCTTTTGATTTTGAAACACAACAAACAAAAATTCATTACTAATGAAAATACAACGAAGTATTAAATTCATAGGTAATAAGTTTTCTAATAAATCCCATTTATATAGTAGGGTAATAAAACCCAAAATACTAGGACAAAAATTCATATAGAAAAATAAAAGGAAAAGTCTAATATGCTAAAACATAAACCAAAAACCCTAAAGATTACATAAAGGAAGACATAATTAAGTCTTGTCAAGGGATTCATCGAACTCTTCTCCTTCAAATGCCCATTCATTTTCTTTTCGAACGGCATCTTCTTCCTCTTGAGTGTAATCACATTCAACATTGAAAAAATTTCGAACAGCCACGTGCGACTTGTTCTTTATCTTGTCAGCAATAGCTGAGCACAAAGATTGAGCAAAGCCTTAATGTCAAGGAAATTCACAGCCAATATGATGTTGAAGAGTTTTTGCATCTTAACGCTAACGAATTCCTTATCGAAGTCCTTGCGTTTTGTTTTCTTAATTTCTTTTTCGTCTGAACCCGAGATCTCTGCATGCTTGTGAGGTACTCGATAATCTTGACTAGGGTTTCAGTGTCAACGTTGGGTAGTGGTATGATGTTGGATGCACCATCATGTTCTACCATGTTCTTGAATGTTATAGACAGGGCCGGCTCCAATGTTATGGAAGGTAAGGCTTGTGCCTTAGGCTGGGGCCCTATTTTTTAAAAATAATAGGTTTACAGGTATTTAAAAAATAATATTTAGTATTTTTAATATAAAAGTAGAGTTATTAATATAAAAAGAAAGAATACTTATTAGATATATAAATAAAGTAATAACTTAACTTACTTAAAAATGGCAGATGAATAGTTTTCCTAACGTTTCAATTTTTCACTTTTTAGCCCTTCATTAGATAATGTGTAAAAATCTTACTCTCTTCCTAAGTTTCTCCAAGTCAATCTTTCTTATTTCCAATCGCTTCATATTTCAGGAACCCTACATATTTTCTGTCTTTTTCTTTGATATTCTTACTTATCTTCTTTCTCCAAGATTTCATTACTTCAAGTGCTCAATAATACTTTTAAGCTTCCAATAGTTCTATAAAATCTTATTTAAGATCAACAATTTTCAAAAAAGATTAAATGATGAATTGGTTATATTATCAATTGAAAAGGAATTATTAGGAAAAATCGATTATAAAAATGATTATTAACAATTTTGTATCTTAAAAAGTTAGAAGAATAGACTTCAAATAAAAACAATCTTATAACTTGTTTTTAAAAATTTAGGTCTCATATTAAATTTTGACTTTAGGCCTCACATGTTTTTGAGCCGCCCCTGATTACAGACCCAATGGCGATGGCCATTCTTCTTGTTGGAACTCGTCGCCATCGCTACATGAAGCCATGAGAAAGTTTTCGGAGGAGAAGATTGAGAAAAAAGTTCCAAAGAAGTGAATGATGAGAAATTGGTATTTATAGGGCTAAAGCTAAAGCAAAACATATTTGGCTTTAGTTCTTCGTTTTTCTAAACCAACTTGGTCTCGGAAACCAACTTTATAACTGACTTCAGCCTAAAATAGTTTTACATNAAAACTAGTTTTTTTTTCCTTTTCATTTTTCTCAAACCAATTCAGAACTGAATATTCAAAACCAAATTCAAACACGTTCTGGAAAGAAAACTAAAACCAACAAAGATGCCCAAGTTTGAGTTATTTCTTTACTATTTTAGATCTATAAAGACGGCCATGATTTCCTCCTTTTTTTTTTTGGTTGCCCACCCGGTGTTCGGTATCCGTATTGGAGCCCGACTATATCCGGATTCGCGCCGCGTAGGGCTCCTTTCGGGGGGAAGCGTTCCCTACCAAGGATTTTTCCATACCCAGAGCTCGAACTCGAAACCTCTGGTTAAGGAAGGAGCATGATTTCCTCCTACTACTTATGCAGAAAAACAAAACCTCATATTTTCTTAAAATGGCCTTTCATTAGTTATGCCCTTTTAGGATCATTATTATAACTACCAACAGGGGCGATCCTTCCATTAAGCAAGTAAAGCAACTGCTTTAGGCATCACATTTGTGGAGGCCCCTTTTTTTGTTACGCCTAATAGGCTATGTATATGTTTTTATAAAAGGTTCTGTGAAGTGAAAAAGTTTGATTTCCTTCTTTAACAAGTATAGAGAAGAAGGATTTGCAACTGCTATGATTTCTGCCAAGAAAATTGCACTTGAAATGAATATCGAACCCGAATTTTGTAAGAAACATGTGATATATAGGAAGTAACAGTTTGATGAGTATGATGATAAGAAAATCTCAAAATCTTTCGAAAAGTCCTCTGGAGTTGATTACTTTATACATAGTAAAGCTATTTTTTTCAATTCAAAATAGATTTGAACAATTCTAACCATATGAAAATAGTTTTGGCTTTCTATTTAGTCGTGAAAATTAAGATCACTACATGATGAATTTGAAAAATATTGCCTTAATCTTGAATGTTCCTTAAAGCATAATAATCAATTCGATATTGATGGTTTAGATTTATTTTCGGAATTAAAAATATTAAGAAAAATAGTGCAATTAGAAGATAGCAGTTTAATTGATGCACTCGGTCAAATAAAAAAATTTGATTCTTTTTTCAATGCCTATATTGCTTATGGAATAATGTTAATAACTGTTTTACCGTCGCTTCAGCGGAAAGAAGTTTTCAAAATTAAAATTGATCAAAATCTTGCCTAAGATCATCAATTTCTCAAGAACGGTTAAATAGATTAGTTATATTGTCAATTAAGAAAGACTTATTAGGAGTTATTAATTATAAGAAAATTATTAATAACTTCGTATCTAAAAAATAATTTAAATAAAAAAAAAAAGTTAAGGCCCCTCATAAAATTTGGCTTTAGGCCATAAAATTTGTTGGACCGCCCCTGACTTCCAATGCCTTGGGAAATGCTTAAAGGAGAAATATATATATGAATTTTCCATTCATCACATATTTATTGCCATACATGAAAACCATAGGAGTCGTAAGTATGAGGAATTAGAAAATTTGATAATAAAGTAAAGTCGTAAAGTATGAGAAATGGAAGAAATATAATGTTCGATTCAATTTCTTTAATCCCATAAAGTTACCCAAATAATACAAAAATCAACCCCCAAAAATGCTAGCACTACGCACCCTTGACATAACATCACTAATATATTTCCCCTATTTTTATCTAACTTCACTAATATATTTCCCCTATAACATCGCTAATATCACTAAATATATTTCCCCTATAGTATCTCGGGTCGATTATCCAGCAGGGTAATGGGGAGATTGACGAAGATGTCGTGCATCGCATTGGAGCAGGATGGATGAAGTGGAGGCCCGCTTCCAGTGTTTTGTGTGATAGGAAGGTGCGCTAAGACTTAAGGGTAAGTTTTATCGAGTGGTGGTTCGACCGGCTATGCTGTATGGGGCTGAGTGTTGGCCAATCAAGAACTCCCACGTGCAGAAGATGAGAGTAGCAGAGATGAGGATGTTGAGATGGATGTGTGGGTGTACCAGGAGAGATGGGATTAAGAATTAAGCTATCCGGGATAGAGTGGGAGTAGCCTCCGTGGAGGACAAGATGCGGGAGTCAAGGCTGAGATGGTTCGGACATGTTGCTCCTGTTAGGAGGTGTGAGAGGTTGGCCATGGAGAGTTTGAGAAGAGGTCGAGGTAGGCCTAAGAAGTATTGGGGAGAGGTGATTAGGCAGGACATGGCGCTGCTTCAGCTCACTGAGGACATGACCCTTGATAGGAGGGTGTGGAGGTCGATGATTAAGGTAGTAGGTTAGTAGGTAGTTTATAGTTGTTCACCCATAGTCTTAGTAGCATGCATGTCCCTTCATATTCTTAGATTTTTATTACGTTATGTGGTTTTGTTCGCCTCAGGTATTGTATTCTCTGTTGCTATTATTTGGTACCACTTATCATTTATCTCTCCCTTCTTCTTTTATCTTCCATATTTCTTCCTTCCTTACTTTCCTCTTCTTCTTCTTGCCCTTCCTGAGCCGAGAGTCTATTGGAAACAGCCTCTCAACCTGTATTAGGTAGGGGTAAGGTCTGCGTATAAACTATCCTCCCCAGACCCCACCTGTTAGAATCAAACTGGGTTTGTTGTTGTTGTTGTATTTTTATCTAAGATGGTCAATCTTAGATTAAATAGTGAATTGAACAGAACCCTCGGCAGCTACTGTTTGCAGCAACCTTCAAATGGGATTTATGAACTCAAAACTTATGTCTGAATTTGTTTGCATCTCACATCTGCAACAAATGGCGGATATGGGGCGCATACCATTTCACCCTCTCGACGTGTTCTTTTTCTTTTTGATAGCCGTCGTTGGACCAAGTTTGCGTATACCTGAATTTATTTCACAAGAGTACCTGCTAAACATGTCTTTTCTTAAACATGACAGATTTCTAGTGTAGATACCGAAATTTTAACGGATCAAGCTAAATCCTAAATTCAAGATACTACATAACTCTTGATATCCTATGAGTCTATATATTAGGGTTGCTTGGAAGTTAGTCTACCCTAAACCCTAACCCACACCTATATAAAGGGATACATATTTCCTTGAAGAGGCGTCTCAAAAATCCCATAAACTCTTGGGATATTCACAAAAAGATCAAAATATGGCCGGATACTTCTTGACAATCAAATAGTTCAAGAAGCTGGAGATCAAATATATCCCTAGGAGGTCTGCATCATCCTACATTCAAGAAATACACTGCTTCAACCCTCGAATCACGGAAAATCAGGAGAGAAGAATCAAGGGAGAAACAGAATTGTAGTCACAATTGATTAGTAAAATATTTTTCTCTTATTTTGTGATTGCAGTTTATTTTTCATGTCTTGAAAATTTATTGCAAACATCTTTTTTTTTATTAAAGCCAATCACCCAGGTTCTCATTACCTGAGGTGTTGGGGGGGTTTGGCGAGGCCCCTACCATGTCTATTCTCACAAAAAAAGATTATGTATAATGGAGGAGGACATTGGCCTTACCTCCTGAGATAATGATATGAAAGGCAAGGCAATGAAATATATATCATGCCGCTCATATCTACAAAAGAATATATATCAACTAACAAAAAAATTGACTTTTTCATACCTAATTCTAAAACTAGGTAGTTGCCATTTATCTAGCTTGAAAGGTCCTTTTACATTTCCTGGGAGCTGCTGGAAGGTGTAGTAAAAGCCACTGTTTCTGCTTTTTGCTGCATTTTTTGCCAACACATCAGCCACTTGGTTTGCTTATCTGAACCAGTGCATAATGTTAACTTCGACATGGTTCATGAGCCTAGTAATGTCTTCAATCATACCTTTAAGCTGAAGGTTGTCGGTGTTCCTAGCAATGAGCATATTGGCTACTATCTGAGAGTCAATCTCCAGATATAAGTCATTATACCCCTATTGTATACACCATTGAACTCCTACATTAGCGGTTTGCTTCAGTGCTATTGTTGGTGTTGCTTTGGACTGGCAAAGAGAAGGCCATTATCAAAACACCTTGGTCATTTCTCACTGCGCCTCCTATTCCATCTCTTCCAGTATCTTTTAGAAAGCTTTCATCTGTATTGACTTTAATCTTTCCAATGGGGGAGGGGGGGGGGGGGGTTGCTAGGTTACTTGATGCACTATTGGAGTCGGGTTCCAATGCTCTACTTTTTCACAAAACATAGGCCATGGACATGTAACTTGCATTTGGGGAAGGCCATACTCAGAGTTGCTTGGATAGTCCACATTACTAGTCGTCTTCTTTTGTTTAACAGAACTAGGGATGAAATTATTGAGAATCGTCGTCATATATGAGTGTGATTATATATGCAAAATATTTTGTGGTGACTCTCTGATATATAATGATTTCTAGAGTGAAACTTTAATTTATATTCAACGACATATTATAAATTATCCTTTTTTTAGGTATACTGAAATTGGTATCAATTTTTCTTGATCAAGAAAGTATTCTCCAACGTCTACAATACTCATCTCAAGAGGCCGCAGAGATGAGAAGCAAAGCTTATACCATGGCCCTATCATTTTTGTCCATTTTATGGACAATTAATGTTGTCATTGCTTCATCATTGTTAGCTTCTCCTCTTTCACTTTTCTAACTTGTTGGTTTGTTATTTAAATTTTGTTAATCGGCTCCCTCATAGATGTATACTTGTTTAATCCTGAGAAAACATTCACGTTATTAAAATAGTTAATTTCTTAGTTAGGATATAGTACCTAGGATGACTCAAGCTCTTCCAGTATTCGCTCTTTTTTACTAACAAAAAAATTCCACTATTTCTAACTATCTAAGAGACTAAGCAGACAACACATGCTCTTAAAACTAGTGTTTAGGCTACCAAATGTGTGGCTGTTGCGCCTTCTGCCACCGCCCAGGGACGGATTTAGGGGGTGTAAGGAGGTTCACCCAAATCTTCTTCGCAGAAAAATTACACTATACATATAAGGCAAAGTACATATTGTGCCTCTATATATTATATTTTGAATCTCCTTAACACAACCCAAAAGTATAGCTCAGTGGTCAAAGGGGTTCAAAACTTTTGTGAGGTTGTTAGTTCAATTTCAATGGCCACAGTCTCTTTTAATTTTATAACTTTTTCTTTTTTAAACCCCCTTAACGATTTTTCAATTTTTTTTTGAACTCCCTTAGCGAAAATCCTGTCTCCATCACTACCACCGCTATTTCGATTCCAGTCGTCCTGACATACGCCAAGTCACATCCATAATGTGTCAAACATTGAAAACATCAACAGTGGCAACAACCTTTTTTTTCAAAACTCTTTACCGGAAACAGTCTCTCTACCCTCCCCAGGGTAGGGGTAAGGCTGTGTACATTCTACCCTCCCCAGACCCCACTTGTGTGATTATACTGGGTCGTTGTTGTTGTTGTTTTCCATAATGTTGCGCAGTGTTGTCCAAGCACGTTTTAGTACAAACTAAAGTTTCCTTAATGTCTGTTGTAAGTTATAAAATGCGAAGCCTTAGAACAAAGCTTATAAAGAAAATATAACCTTATACCTTGACAGCTTGTTTGGATGGTTGTTACATATCGTTCATAATGTATCGTATTGTATTGTATTGTATAGTATTGTACTGTCGTTTGATTTGATGAATACCATATTTGGATAGAAAGTGTTGTTCACTGTCATTTCATTATATCACGCACCAGCAATATGAAGAAACTCGCAATATTATAAAGAAAAATTATGCTACTGGGTACAATTACTATATAAAAAGGTAGGATAAGTGATAAAATAAAATCATTTAATAATAATGAAGGGTGAGATTGAGAGAAAAAGATAAGGTAACAGCGTGACTATACCAATCGATTGTTACATAAACGGCACACGACGGTTTTGACGACACGATACAATAAAATTTAAGTAACAATCAAAACAAATATCGAATTTAAAGTAACACTACGATACGATACCATCCTAATAAGGGGTGACGGAAAAACCTTAAAGTTAAAGCCTACTCTAGAAAGTCTGTATCTCCTTCAAAAGCCCATGCATGTTCCTAGAAAATCGTTTTCTCTTTCTCTGGGGTGAAATCACTTGTAATATTGAAAATCGTATCTGCAACTGCCTCCAATTAGCTAAGGCAAGTAATGTAGCGATAATTCGATCAAGATGTTGCATTAACATGTTAACCTGAATTCTGTGCGAGCTATGGAGGATTCGGGGAGAAAGGAATCCTACATGAAAGAGAGGAGAAGAGAGAAATGAAGATGAGATAATGAGTCGGTCTCTTTCATTTTGACCAATCTGACTTATTCATTGTTCATGTGGGCCTGTATATACATTTGTTTATTGAACTCAAAGATAGAAAAAATATCTACAGCCTAAAATACAAATAGTACAAGTAAATTGGATCGCCTCTCTTAATGGGTCTTCTGCTTTCCTTTATTAGCTTGGGCCGGAGGCACATCTAGGTTAACATAACAGAAAGTGCTAGTTACATGAACCAATAACTAATGTATGTATTCAAAATAATCACTAAAGTGGCCAAACTAGAATGTTTAATACAATTAATAGTCGCCCATAAAAAAGTGATTAAATAGAGTATACTAGAGTTCTATCAAGCAATTTTTAGGGAGGAAGCGGTGACTTATCTTTATTGAAAGACATCTATTGTGATCTAGCGGACCATGGAATTCAAAGTTGCTATTAAAAACCAGCTTGGGACTTTCTAAATCTCATTAGCAATAGTCAAGGATTGAGAGACTTCATGTGCAATTAGTGTCCTTACATACTAAGTAGGGTGATTTTTTCTAAATTAGCACCTGCCTTACTCGAAGTCAAAGATGTGACTTAGTATTGAAAATACTTTCTTAAAGTGGCGAATATTCGGCTTCTCCCTAATAACGCACTCTATGCATCTACTAGCTTTCCCTCGTTACCTATTATGTAGCCGCAGTCTTTTCCTTAACCCTAATCATTCTTAAGACAAGAAATTGAATGCTTCTCACCCCCAAAGTCAATAAATAGAAGATTAAGGAGGAATATTTTTGGCAGAGCAAGACTGATTAACTCATCTGCGCATTGTCAGTGTCACGACCCCAGTTCGCCCTCCGTGAACATGTCGCGATGGAACCTAGTCCCCTACGACTAGGTAAGTCTAACAATGTGGAAAAACAACATAACTTGCGGAATAATTAATTAAAACTGAACAACTAAACGGAACTGTATATAAATGTCGCCCAGCATATACAACTCCATAATGCGGAAGTCTACAATATCACCCCAAAACCCGGAAACTCACGGGAAACACAGGCTAATAGAAGAGTAATACACTGCTCTAACTCCAGAATGTCTAAGCAACTGAAAGAAAGGAAAGACTATCTACTAAAGCTGGAATAAGATAGAGACTCCTGGTCTGCGGATGCGGCAGAAGTACCTCGAAGTCTCAGCTAGATCTCTCCGCCTCGAGAGTGATACGCCTGGGTGGAGGTACCTGGATCTGCACATGAAAAAAACATGCACAGAAAGGGCATGAGTACACCACAGCGGTACTCAGTAAGTGCCAAGCCTAACCTCGGTCGAGTAGTGACGAGGAAGGTCAGGGCCCTACTGACATAAATAAATAATAAACGATAGGATAAAGAAACAGTATAATGATAGTCTACAGCAAGAATCTAAACAGGATAATAAGGATACAGTAACAGAAAAACAGAAATAAGGCAATCACAAGGAGATACCGCTCACAACAAGGATGATAACCGGGGATCTCTTGGTATCCCGAGGATCTCTTGGTATCCTCAATAGTATACACTAGGGATCTCTTGATATCCCGAGAATCTCTTGGTATCCTCAATAGTATGCCAGGGATCTCTTGGTATCCCGAGGATCTCTTGGTATCCTCAATATATATAAATGCGAGGATCTCTTGGTATCCTCAATAGTATACCGGGGATCTCTTGGTATCCCGAGGATCTCTTGGTATCCTCAATATATATAAATGTGCCAGGGATCTCTTGGTATCCCGCACCTCAGTCCAGATCGTAAATATGTGCAGGGGATCTCTCGGGATGTCGTCCCGTAGTCCCAAATTTAAACACACAATAACAGCTCAAGAGTATCCGAATAAATACTCAACTCATAACAAGTAACAGGAAATTCTAGCCCTACATACTTCACGAAATACAAACAAAGCAAATTTAAGCAAGTAGGCAGGTAAGTCGACTAAACATGCTTCTCTAAACTAACACAGGCTATAATTGCAAGCAAAATAAAGCAAATAAGAAAGAAACTCAGTCTAAATATTTAAAGTAAAGCCGAATTTTCAACAATTAGCTCAAGTACGCGCTCGTCACCTCACGTACAAGGCATTCAATTACCAAATATCATATCCTAAGGGGAAGGTCCCCCACACAAGGTTAGACAAGCCACTTACCTCGAACCGACTCCAAAATCAACTCGAAATCACACTTTTGCCACGAGTATCCGACTCCAAATGGCCCAAATCTATTCAATTCAATTACATATCATAAATAACATCTCAAGCAACTGATTCTACTATTTAATTCAAAGCTAAGACACGAAATTAGGTAAAATGACCAAAACGCCCCTCAGGCCAATGTCTCGGAATCGGATAATTTTCACATTTTCAGAACCCTCGTACTCTCACGAGTCTAACCATATAAAAATCTCCCAAATCGGAGGTCAAACACCCACTCAAAACACAATAGTTTGGTCTATGAAGTTTTACCCATTTTTCATTCAAAAATCCGAAATTAAGGAGGAATTCGTGATTAGATTAGTGGGTTTTAAGCATAAGGGAGTAGAGAATCGTTAACCAGTAGTTACCCTCGAAAAACCTTCGAAATTTCTCCCAAATCCGAGCTCCCAAGCTTGTGTTTTGATAAAAATGGCTAACCCTCGGTTTTGAAATGTTTATAACTGTTCAGACTTTTAATGCATCGTGAATGCGGAGGTGATCTCGCGTTCGCGGAGAAGAAAAATAGAAGTTGCCAAATATTCCCTTCGTGATCGCGAGGGGGAGAACACGAACGCGAAGGCCTGGGACCACGAAGCTACGGGAACGCGACAGACAGAACGCGAACGCGATGAAGGAAGGCGTGAAGCTTCGCGAACGCGAAGGACTATACGCGAACGCGATGAGGAAACTGGTCCTCCTCCAGAATTACTCTACGCGAACGCATGGAGGAGGACGCGAACGCGTAGAAGAAGGAAGTCAAAGGTACGCGAACGCGAGAGGGAAGCCGCGAACGCGAAGAAGGATTTTTGGTCTGCAACAGCTGAAGGAATTTCTGCAATTTTTACAACTCCGAAATGCTCCGTTGAGCATCCGAAACACACCCGAGGCTCTCGGGACCTCAACCAAACCTACAGACATATTCCATAACATCATTCAAACTCTTACCAATCCTTAAACCACCTAAAACAACGCCGGAAACCTGAATTAATCAAGGATTTGAGCCTAAGAGCTTCAATTTTCATCAAAACATGCTTTCGATCAAAAACCTAATCCGAAACACGTCCCAATGACCTGAAATTTGGCACACACATCCCAAACGACATGAGGGAGCTACTGCAGCTTCCGGAATTCCATTCCGACCCTCGGATCAAAAATTCACTATCGAACCGGAAACTTCAAAATTCGAACTTTCGGCATTTCAAGCCTAAATTAGCTACGAACCTCCAAAACACGTTACGAACACGCTCCCAACCCCGAAATCACCTAACAAAGCTAACGGAACCATCGAATTTCCGTTCCGAGGCGTCTTCACACTATTCTGACTATGGACCATTTTCCAACACTTAAGCTCTCATTTAGGGACTAAGTGTCCTAGAACTCTTCGAAACTCAAAAACGAACGTCCCGACAAATCAAAATGGCAGAAATAAACTTGGGGAAAGCAGTTAATAGGGGATCGGGGCGTTAATTCTTAAGACAACCGGCCGGGTCGTCACAGCACCCACCGCTTTTGTCAGCATACCCGAAAGATTCTCATTGGTTTGTATTTTTTCAACCTCAAATAATTTCTCTTCCACGGCCATTCTTATCCAATGATACTTTCTATTTATATTTTTGGTCTTAGAATGAAAAATGGAGTGCTTGGTGAGACAGATAGCACTCTGATTATCACNAACACGAACGCGAAGGCCTGGGACCACGAAGCTACGGGAACGCGACAGACAGAACGCGAACGCGATGAAGGAAGGCGTGAAGCTTCGCGAACGCGAAGGACTATACGCGAACGCGATGAGGAAACTGGTCCTCCTCCAGAATTACTCTACGCGAACGCATGGAGGAGGACGCGAACGCGTAGAAGAAGGAAGTCAAAGGTACGCGAACGCGAGAGGGAAGTCGCGAACGCGAAGAAGGATTTTTGGTCTGCAATAGCTGAAGGAATTTCTGCAATTTTTACAACTCCGAAATGCTCCGTTGAGCATCCGAAACACACCCGAGGCCCCCGGGACCTCAACCAAACCTACGGACATATTCCATAACATCATTCAAAGTTGTACCAATCCTTAAACCACCTAAAACAACGCCGGAAACTCGAATTAATCAAGGATTTGAGCCTAAGAACTTCAAATTTCATCAAAACACGTTTTCGATCAAAAACCTAACCAAAACACGTCTGAATGACCTGAAATTTGGCACACACATCCCAAACGACATGACGGAGCTACTGCAACTTCCGAAATTCTATTCCGACCCTCGGATCAAAAACTCACTATCGGACCGGAAGCTTCAAAAATTCAAACTTCGGCATTTCAAGCCTAAATGAGCTACGGACTTCCAAAATGCATTCCGAACACGCTCCCAACCTCGGAATCACCTAACGAAGCTAACGGAACCATCAGATTTCCGTTCCGAGGCCGCTTCACACTGTCCTGACTATGGGCAACTTTCCAACACTTAAGCTCTCATTTAGGGACTAAGTGTCCCAAAACTCTCCGAAACTCAAAACCGAACATTCCGGCAATTCAATATAGCAGAAATAGACTTGGGGAAATCAGTTAATAGGGGATCGGGGCGTTAATTCTTAAGACGACCAGCCGGGTCGTCACAGTCAGGTACTTCTTGTGGCACTTTTCCATTACTGTGATTGGTTTTGCTTTCCCTTAATGCAATATTCAAATATATTATATATTAAGATCACTAAAATCCTAATTTGAAAGAATGGTCATTTCTAGTTTTATAGCCTTTGAATGGAAATATGGACCACAAGTCCTCTATGCTACAAGAATACAGAATTTTCATCCCGTGAACTACCTTAATCATAACCAAGATCACCCAGAAGCCTAGATAACCAAGTGACTTCAGATGTAACTTTGCGAAGAGCCCTATACTCAGCTTCTGCGGAAGATAGAGATATAGTGGGTTGTTTCTTGCTCTTCCAAGAAACAGGGCTGCCACCAAGAGTAATGTAATATCCAGTCACTGACTTGCAAAAGATAGAGCAAGCTGCCCAATCAGAATTAGAATAGGCTTGCAAAGAGAAATCAGAAGAACTTGAGAGGAAGATACCCTAGGCAGGGTCATTCAACAAATATCAGAGCACATGTAAAGCAGCTAGCATGTGAGGCACTTGTGGCTTTTAAAGAAATTGACTCAGGTGTTGCACTAATGAAATATCAGGCCTGGTGTGTTGGAGAAAATTGAGCTTTCCAATTAATCTTCTATACAAGCTGGGGTCAGAAACAGGAGCATCCATATCTAAAAAAATCTTGATAGAGGGATCTAAGTGAGTCATCACAGGGGAGAAGTGTTGGCAATTAAATTCATAGAGAAGGTCACTGGTGAACTTGTGTTGCCACATGATATATCCTTGAATATGTAGGGAGATCTCCAAACCCAAGAAGTAGTGGATTGTCCCCAAGCCCTTAATTTTAAACTGTGCATCTAAAAAGGACTCTAAGGACTCCATCTCCACAATATCATTACCAGCTAGTAAGATATCATCAACGTAGACAGCCAATACTACTTGAGAGCCTGAAGAAGACCTAGTGAATAAGGAATAGTCATTCATACTGGCAATGTAGCCTTTTGAATGCAGAGCTTCAGACAGCTTTGAAAACCACTATCTGGAGGCCTGCCTAAGGCCATAAAGGGACTTCTTGAGTTTGCAGACTAAAGGGCCAAAATTAGGAGAAGCATACACTTCAAGACTAGGAGGAACCTTCATATAAACCTCCTCTTAGAGATCACCATGGAGGAAAGCATTGTTGACATCAAGCTGGAAAACAGTCCATGCCCACTTAACAGCAAGGGTAAGCAAACACTTGATGGTGGTGAGCTTGACAACAGGAGACAAGGTCTCAGTAAAGTCAATGCCCTCCTTCTGTGTGTCCCCTCTAATCACCAACCTGGCTTTATACCTCTCAATAGAGCCATCAGCTCTGTGTTTGATCTTATACACCCACTTACAAGGGATAGCCTTCTTGTGAAGCCTCTTGCCATGCAGAATGTGAAGCTGCCTGCTGGTAGAACAGAGGCTCATGCACATGTATATCACTAGAGGAAACCTTGGAAGAAGGTAAAGCAAGATCAGAGAATTGAGCAGAAGAGCAAAGGTAATCCTTAAGATAAATGGGTTGTTGTACAGTTCTGGAAGATTTCCTCAAAAGAGGAGGAAAGGGATATGTAGGATCAATTGGAGAAGTAGAAGTAAAAGTAGTAGAATCAAAAGGTAAAGTGTTAGAAGAAGAAGTGGTAGGAGACTTCGGATTGAAGTAATAAGATTATCGAATCATCAGAACTACTTCGATATATCTTTTTTACTTTTTAGCCAAAGGAATGTCGGGATTGGGAGAACTAGGAGGAGAAGAAGTATTAGGAAAAGAAGTGCTAGGAGAATTAGAGGCAGGAACAGAAGTAGTTTGTGGGGAGATAGGATCCATAAATTCTGAGGGAGAGGGAAACATAGAAGGAGAAGTGGATTTATAAGGAAAAACACTGCATCCCTTGAGAAAAATATGGCATGATTGTCGAGGTTGAGGAGTTTGTAGCCCTTTTTACCACAGGGGTGTCCCAGAAAAATAGAATTGATAGACCTCGGTTGAAACTTATCTCTACCAAACTTAGGGGAAGTGTCAAAGCATAAGCAACCAAAAGAAATCAGATGGTCATAAATTGGAGTAGTGTGATGAAGTTTCTCATAGGGAGAAACATTCTGAAGTACAGCTTGTTGCGCCCCCGTTTTTCCCTCCTCGCGGGGAGAAGTCCGGGTTTCGACATTTCATGGGGGTAATAACTCGTTTCCTTTTGGGAATTTGGGTATTTTGAAGAGTCGCCACCTAACGAATTATGGTGTATTAGGGAACCTAGAGTGATTAACTCTTAGACTGGTTTGCATTTCTAGAGATTTAGGGTAAGGGCTCGAAATAACCTTGAGGGAAAGGTGTTAGGCACTCCTCTTGGTCAACAACGGTGGGTCCCGGCCGAACTTATACTTATGAATTAGTCCTTTTGATAAATAAATAGTTTAAACACATAATTGCAAATAAGGGCATGCTTTGGATATTGTATGACTCAAGTAAAGAGACAAAGGAAAGACTTGAACAAATTGCATGTATAGGGAAAAAGCAAAGTGTAAACACTGGGAATTGGGAAAGAGGGGTCCTAGGTTGGTTAGCCTATAGGATCACCCCATACATGCCCAGTAAACACTCCTCAATGAGGGGATACACGTGATATTAGCGCGTAGTCATCATATCCCTACTACCCAATTCCCTCCCCTTGGTCATAGCCTAAAGCGCTCTAGCAACCTTGAAAATGTCCTATGCGTGCACTACCCGTCCCTTCCTCGTGGCCCTGGAGGTATTTTAGGGCCTCTACTTTGGACAGTTCTAGACCTTCCTAAGGTTTTTAAAGGATAAAAGTCTAGGCGTCAATCAAGAACAATTAGGACTACATTTAAAGAGAACAAATTATAGGCTCACAGTTACCTCCACAAATATAACAAGTAAATGCACGTCTTCAAACAACAGTCAGGTTTTTAAGAGAAAATCCTAGAACATGATATCTAGGTGAGCAGGGATTATACAGTATTGGATTAGGACGAAGTGTAAAAATCCTAGTTAGCTTGCCTACTGATTTAGACCTGTTAAATCTAGACAGTTTTAAATAGCAAAGCATAGTTTCATAGTTGCAGAATTTAAATCGCCCTAGAGGCTTGCCTAAGCGCATAGCAGTGGTGTCCTAAGAACATGACATCTACATTGATTAAGAATGCAGTAAAACAGTGAACAATTTTAAAATAAACAACTTGAGATCCTATGGACATGTTTTCTAGCAGTATTAATTAAGGCAGTGTTTGAGAAAAACGTTTTTGAAGAAACGGACGGTTGATTAAACCAATTCAGAATGAATTAACAAGAACTGAACTGATTTGTTAACTAAACTGATTTTAAGTTCTATAGGCAGGATTTCTACTAGAACTGATTTTAATTCCTATAGGCATAGTATCTAATTGTTAAGAACTGATTTCGAACTTATAGGCATGATTTCTATTGAGACGAATGTAAATACATGTTGTAACAGAAATTGAACTCAATCACTTTACACCCTATAGGCATGATATCTAATGGTAAAGTCAATTTTAACCCTATAAGCATGATTTCTATTATTGGAGCCATTTAAATCATATAGGCATGGTTTCTAATATTTTGGAAATAAAGCAAAACATAGCAAATGCATTAACACAATCCTATAGGCATAGTATCTACCCGAGCTACCCAACAGATATGTAACTACCCAGCCCTTTTCACTAATCACCCCAATATTGTTTACAAATAATTATTACAGACTAGCTGAATAAATTACATAAACGAAATAAGAAAAAGAAGAAGTTAACTATAGGGAGCCTGAAGCAGGCCCAAATGACTTCCCAAGCCTCCAATATCCTCAAATGCCAAAGTCCATAGACAGTATCATGTCTAGGTGTATCAGAGTTCCCTAAAGACCTCAAGGATCCCGGGCAGTGCTCAGACCTAGACCATTTCTCCAACAATAACTGATTTGGTGCAGTGTGGAAAGGTCAGCTCTGACATGCCAGAGTTCAGAGAAGTCTCAAGGATCTCAAGGCAGTACACATGCCAGAAGGGCAGAACCTAATATTCTAAGAGCAAAGTGAAAGTGCTTGACATAGTTTTGTTTTGAAAATAGTACAGAGATGACTTCAGAAGTAGAAAAAGTTTTCAGAAATAGGAGATAACTTAGTGGTAAAGACAGTTTGAGAAGAGCATCAAGCAGCAGACAATCAGTTGGTCATAAGAGTCATTCAGAACACTTAACAAACAGAACTCCACATAGGGTAAGGGGACTGTGACACATAAGAATCACCTTAGGGTACAGGGATAGGAGAAACATATAGTCACAAACTGCATGCAATACTTTGGATCTTAAAAACTCAGCAAATAGTCAAGACATAGATAATAGTTGGCCTATCTTGAATAGGATTAAACATATAGTTTAGACATGCCAAGTGAAGAAGTAAACAGGAAGGAGTGCAGAGTGTAAAACATGCATTGAACAGGACAAAGTTTTAGACATGCTGCGCAAAGAAATAAACAGGAATACAAGTTGAAGTCACTATTGATGAACTACTGCAGGGATAAAACACATAGGGTTTGGTTCTCAAAACTTAATTAGAGACGTACCAGTTAAGGAGAGCAGACGCAAAACATAGAGCAGTGTAGTGCAATAACTAGCCTTGGCTTACAGCCGTCTAGTTCAATGGAAGTAGCAAGTGACAGAAAAAAGAGCAGAAAGCTTTAAGTATAAGAGATAGTTTTTGAACTAGTGTTTGTGTCTGTCCGGAACTTAAAGTGAGAGAGGTGTTTATATAGCAATCAAAAGCTTGACAAATAAGGTAAGAGATCAATTAAGTAGTAAATCAGGGAAGTCACACGTAAATCAGCAAGATCTTGCCTTAATCAAGGGATAGTTCAATCAACAATAAAACATACTAAGTATTTAAAGAAAAGAATAAAGTAAAATTTAGCATAGAGTAGATAATTAGGGGAAAATGCACAGCAGTTTAATTAAGGAAACAAATCAATAATAATCAGCGGAATACAAACAAGGCAAGGAAAAACAATTAAGGCAGACAAATTCAATCAAATTGAGTAAAGGGGTAAGAATCAAATGCTAAATGGAAAGGGTTCTAATTAAACCAGAAAATAAGGGATTCAGAGTAATCAAGGGTTCAGAAAGTCATGAAAGAGGCAACATGCTTAGCATATAAAAATGAGGTAGAGCATGAGTAGTCAGGAATCGATACATAATTTTAACAAAATAAAAGTTAAACAACACTTATTCAAGAAGAAGTATACAAGTCTTGCATGAATGGTCAGTGTGAAAACAAGTACATAATATCGGTGAAAGGTCGAACTAGGAAATTCAGTAGAAGCATATTAGGACAAGAAAATCACGAGAAGTCACAAGAACCCAAGACAAGAACACAATTAAATGTACCAATATCCAGAAACCAAACGAAGAACCCCAAAAATTATGGTTTTTTTAGTACAAACGGGCTAGGGTTGTAGCAGGTTCGTAAAATTAATCAAAATATATGAGGAGCAGAAGTTAAAACACAAAAGATCATCAAACAAATTTTAAAAAAAAGAAATTCCGGAAACCCTAATTTTAGAAAAAGATGAAAATCACTTGAAATCATACGATTATTGTAAAGAATCTCAAGACTATTATAAAACTCACATGAAACAAACATAAATCACCTTAGATCTGTACAGATCTAGGAGGTTTTAGAAAAGAAATTAGGGTTTCGAAGAGAACCATACAGAGATGAAGAAACCTGTTTAGAAAACCATAGATTGTAGATAATATAGGATGATCTCACTAAAAATCACATCGGAATGGCCTGGAACAGGCGAGTGATGAACCCTAGATGCAAGTCGACATAGCTCCGGTCCCTTGAGGGCCTTGGAGATGGCAAGAATGACATGAGAGAGGCCATTGGAGGCCTGGGGGTGATGAGAGGTCACCGGAGATAGCCATAGATGAAGGTCAGTGAGATTGGACTAGGGTTAGGTTGAGAGCGCTTGAGAGCAGAGGGGTTTTCAGGGTGGCGGGTGTATAGAAAGTGATAGGGTTTGGGGGTCTTTGGTTTATTTTAGGAAGGGTTGATGGTGGCCGTTAATCTTTATGATCAACGACCGGGATTAAAGGGTGTGGGGGACCAGATCGGGTATTTGGGGTGTGGGCCGGTTAATTTAATTGAGTACTGGGCTGGTAATTGGGTTAGGTTGGGGTTGGATTGGGGTTAAAATTAAAATAAAATTAGGCCATATTTTAAATAGACATTTTAACACTATATAATTTATAAGAAATAATAAATGATTTCTGAAAAATAATTTCGTGTACTAAAATGATTTAAAATAGTTATTAAAATTTTAAAAATATAAAAGATCATTTTATGCATCAACAACGCAATTATGCATTAATAGGGCTAGTATTGCAAATTAGCTTAAAAATGTAAATGCGATTACAAAAATGCACTAAAAAATATTTATGCAATATTTTGGCATAAATATAGAATTTAGATGGCTAGATCACCATAGAATAATTTGAAGGATAATTATTGGAAATTTTATAAGTAAAAGGGGAAGAAATAAATCAATTTGAAGCCATTAAAATTATAGAAAAAATTATCAAATGCTTATGCATGCATATAACTGCATATACGCTATTTTGAAAGTATGTTTATGTATTAAAAATATATGGAAAAAATTGGGTATCAACACAGCTGAGGGCATTTTGTTTATGAGGTGGGTTGCAGTCAACACACAATCTCCCCAATATGTGAGGGGAAGGTTAGATTGGAACATGGCCCTAAAAACCTCCAACAAATGCTTGAATTTTCTCTCTACAACTCCATTCTGTTGAGGAGTGTGAGGGATTGTAGTTTGATGTAAGATTCCTTGGCTAGAGAAGAAAATAATGGCCTCAGAACTACTACCAAGTTCAAAAGCATAATCAGATCTAAAAGCTTGAACAGATGACTGAAATTGTATCCTAACCATGTGGACAAAAGCTTTAAGAAAAGATAGGGCATTGCTCTTACAAGATAAAAGGTGAGTCCAAGTGACTCTTGTACGATCATCAACTAATGCTAGGAAATATCTAAAACCATTATATTTTCTAGTGTTGTATGGACCCCAAATATCAATGTGAATTAACTGGAAAGGGGCAGAAGAATGTATAACACTGTCAGAGAAAGGTAATCTCTGTTGACTGGCCATTGGACATATAGAACAGATAAAAGACTGTTTAGATGATACTTTATCAGACAAATATGATATAGATATCATTCTATTAAAAGGCATGTGCCCCGGCCTTTGATGCCAAAATAAGTCCATTTTATTGATAGAAGATGGTAGATTACAAGTTGAAACATTTTCAACAAGATGAGTAAGTTGATTGGACTTATTAGAAGATACCGGTAATGAAACAAGCGTAGAAGATTGATTACAGTAAGAATACTAGCATCAGACTTAGAAACAGGTAAACTATTACAAGGAGAACATTGAGACATAGAAATGGATGAATTAGGGAACAGGTCTTGTTGCTCCCAAACGCACACGCAAGCTTACGTGGTCGACAAGTAATATAATGATAAGTTGAGTGTCGAACCCACAGAGACTTGTGTAAACTACTCACTAAATCACTAAAATTGTTGTTCAATCTAGCTAAAAGCAAAATCCAATAATATGATTATACTATACTACAATTCTAAATAATAACTAAATTATCAAGTAAAGAATTGATTGTTGTGTATTCAGTAGAGACAAGTATTCCAGGGTTCTGATCGATTCACCAATCGTATTGTGTTCTATTTAACTCCCCCTTCATATAATTCACTCATGGTTGCTAATTAATCGATAAATTCTCTCATAGCCTTCTCCCGAAGTACTACTCACCTATTCTCAATAGATTAACGCCTATATTCCTATGAAATCAATCTATTAAGAACGCATTAAGATCACGATATTTACTTAAGCACGGTGACTAGGTATATTCCTATCCTAACCACAAATCCGCTCCCCCTAAGGGTTAAGATCATGCTCTCTTCAATTCTTCTCTAATCTAAACACGGCTTTCCCAAGCATAGCATAGATAGTAAATAGAACCTAACTGTTGGCCAGACAATTAAGCAATTAAACACAAAATTAAAGAAACGACCATATGTTGGTGAATTATAATCACGGTTAAGTTATATCAAACAACAATATTCATGGCTAAATCACAGCCCCAGAACAATGGGTGTTTAGCCACTCATAATGTAATCAAACAATTGCATAATTGTTGAATCAATTGAAAATACTAGCAAAAGATGAAGAAAACTGAGAATTCTCCGCTTCCTCGCGATTCTAGCGTGTATTTTTGCACCAAAGTGCGTCTCCCCTTTCAAAAATAGGTTTAGTCTTGCTTTTATACGTGTTGGGTAGGTCTAGGGCCGAAATAACCTTGTCCCGGGCGAAATAGGACACCTTTTACGTCACCGGCGCCCAGCCCGGCGCCAGGCGCCCTCCATAGCGCCCAAATATTGTGCATACTGTTTTTGGCGCCAGGCGCTGCCTGTGGCGCCCAACTGGCCCTTTTTCCCGGTTTCGTTCGTTTTGGCTCAAATCTTGCACACTTCGCCCCGTTTCGTTTGGAATTTGGAAAAACATAAAACATGAAAGTTGTAGCCTTTGAGTTAGCTTTCCAACCATATATTGTGGAGACCAAATGGAGTTCTGATCGAAAAGTTATATCCATATTACTAGACAGTGCGCAGTATGCCTACTCGATTCTTCGTTCGCTCTAACTATCATCCGTTGACCCCTAAACACGATTCCGGCTTAATTCCTTGAGCTTTTACTCAGACTTCAAAGCTCCAAATCACTTGAATTCATTCCATAACATCTATATAGCTCGGAATCACTCCTACAAGGCATAAAACACACAGTTAGTGCAAGACACTAGCGATTAAAGCTCAAGCTCAATCAAAGTGCAGTAAATTTGAGTGTAATAATCGACTAAAATACGTAATTATAGCCTATCATCAACACCCCACACTTAAACATTGCTCGTCCTCGAGCAATGGGACTATCTAATGAACCCCCCAACTACGTACAAGTATCAATTATAGAGGAGTACTTTAACTTTTACCCACACACTATACCCTTGACTATGATCAATACCGACACACAAGCATGAACACACAAAAGTTCACATTATTCCCGTCTAAGCATGCCCAAGTATAATATTTCACTTCAATCAATTCCAACAACCTATTTGTCACCACCCAACCTCAAAAGCCGACTTGTAACCACTAAGCACCCTCAATTCATGCACTTACCTAACAAGAATGTTTACAACATTACCAATCATTCATGAGATCATGTGCCCTCACCAACAAACAAAAGAGTGACTATAGATAGTCCATACAGTCAAATATACTTTTGAATATAGATTAAGGACATCGCACAATTGAACCAAATTCACTCACTCTCACAAAGAATTCATATGCATCCCGTGGTCGTACCATAAGCTTGCCCGTAGTGTATATCTCTACTAATTTAAGCTAGCCAAATCTAGGATCAATTAGGACTTTTAAGGTTGTAATGTAGGTGAAGGGACGGGTAGGATATATTTTGGAATAGTGGCTAACCCTCCTAAGCACTTTAATACACTACATTCACAATTCAAGCACATATTCTTCTCAACCAAATCACTTGCCATATACAACATAGCCCCTCTTTTCAATTAAGCACTTCTCTACTTTTCACTAGCGCAAATCAATTAGAATTTGAGGTGTTTTATGTTTCTACATACTTTCACTATCATTTTTTTTCCTACTTTTTTTTCTTTAAATTTTTCTTTCTCTTTTTTTTTTCTTTTTCACACACTCCATACAATAAAGTTCATCGGCTAGTGACCTTTGATTTCAACTTTAGTGCACAAACGGGCCCTTCCATAGTTCCACTCGAAAGCTACTCCCCAGTCTCTAACCTTACTTCTTTTAGCGCCTAAGTGCCTTAGGAGGTAAAGGTTCAATCAATATCAAATTAAGAACAAAACAGGGGTATGGCTTGTAATGTGGGTGCCAAAGAAAGGTCTATAGGCTCAAAGGGGCTAGCAACGGAAAATTTTATTTTTTTATGTGACAAGCACATCCATGATCAAGCAAGAAAAAGCCTACGTCATATCCTGGATTAGCACACTTACAATTTCGCTTTAGTTAACACACGGGGCAAGTTCTAGACTACACAGGATAGCATAGAAAATCACAATTCCTCACACACACGTTGCACATGACTCAATCAAGACGGTTCTGTTCAACTCTCAAGTCAAGCAAGCACACATAATTGAGAAATTTAAGCAATATTGCACTATGTAGCATACAAGTCAAACAACTGAGAGAAGGCATCACAAAATAGGTTATTTACTTTACTTAGGCTTCACAATTCAAACCAAATACACGGGAAAACAGAATGTATATCATAGCCTAATGTGCCAGCATCAATCATGTCAATGAGTATCTCAGAACGACTCAGTTTCTTCCTAAACTACTCCTAAAAAGAAATTAAAGTGCCCGGTTCGAGCTACATCCTTGGAAAAGAACCGGTGCCTAAAGAAAAACCAAGGAATACTACCTAGCTATTCTAAAAGAATAAAATAAAATAAAATAAAAACAAAAATCTTTTTGGTGTTTTTAAATCGGACTTTTATCCCTCAAGAAAATTGTCCAAAAGATCCATCGTCGGGAAAAGTCTGAACTTTATCACATTTTTTTTTTCAATTTTCTTTTTTTTTATTTTTTTATTTTTTATTTTTAAACCTAGACTGTGTCTACTACGAGTTCTAAAAGAATAACTAAAAAAATAGTTTTATACAATTACACTTCAGAAAGTAGTTTTCCCACCCCACACTTATATTATGCATAGTCCTCGGTGCATTGATCACAGAGAAAGATATTAAAACAAGGATGAGAAATACTCCCTGAGACCTCTCGGGCCTAGCTCGGACATGATCCTCAATATTAAGGGTCGGGACGACCCCACACTTAAGCTCAAACATGCTCCTCAGCTTCAACTTTGGGTACTCAGACTTACCCTACTCTGCAAAACAAAAACAACACAAAACTTGACACTAAAAAAAAATTAATCAATAGCTAAAAGATATACATGTTGGGTTGCCTCCCAACAAGCGCCTTATTTATAGTCGTGGCACGACTCTGCTACTCTGCTCAGGCTGGGCGCTTTCTCTTCTTCTTTCTCCCATAAAGTCTAGCCTTTTTGCACACTCTCGGAAGGTCTCCTCTTTCATCTGGCTCTTTTCTCAATCATCTTTACACGCTCAGCTGAAAACACTACCTCCTCTAATTCAGTTGTCCCATATGGATCACTACAATTCATACAAGGACCCTGCTTTATCCCCTTCGATTCTAACACAGTAATCATGCACAAGTCCTCATAATGCTTAGGAAGCTTAAGTGCCTTGTACACATTAAAAGTGACCTCCTCATCGTCAACTCTCATTTTTAACTTCCCTGCCCTCACATCAATAATTGCTCCACCAGTAGCTAAGAATAGTCTCCCCAAAATAATGGGAACTTCCTCATCTGCCTCGTAATCAAGAACAATAAAATCAGCAGGAAGAATAAACTTTCCCACTCGAACTAACACATCCTCAATAATTCCTTCGGGCATGACTAGTTACCTATCTGCTAACTGTAAAGTGATTGTAGTGGGTCTAAGCACCCCCAATCCGAGTTGCTTGAACAAAGAGGATGGCATCAAATTTATACTAGCCCCTAAATCACACAGGGCTCTACCAACTTCTTGTTTTCCAAGAGACAAAGGAATTGTGAAACTCCCAGGATCCTTCAACTTAGGAGGAAGTTTATTCTGAACTCTCGCACTGCACTCTTCAGTAAGTGCAACTGTTTCGAACTCTGCATGTCTTCGTTTGTTTGCAACAATATCTCTGAGATACCTTGCATACTTAGGCACTTCATGTAAAATTTCCACCAAAGGCAAATTCACACTCACTTGGCTCAAAATATCTAGGAATTTCTTGTACTTAGCATCATCTTTTTGCTTCTGCAGTCTTTGTGGAAATGGAGGTGGTGGCCTAGTCTCAATTACTGGCTCGGGTCCTTTATCATCTTTCTCATTACCCTCAACTGGCTTGGGAACTAATTCTCTTTCAGGATGAGATGTATTCTTCTATTTCTTTGGAACTTCTTCTAATGCTCTTCCATTTCTCAAGGTAACCGCATTGACTTAAGCTTTAGGATTTGGCTCAGTATCACTAGGAAGAGCCCCTGCTGGTCTGGTATTTTGGGCCCTGGTAAGTTGGCCCACATGGTGCTCCAAATTTCTCAGTGCTGCGGCTTAAGCTTGCTGCTCAGCCATTATTTTCTGATTGAAAGTTTGTTGATCTGCTATTAATTTCTGATTGAAAGTTTGTTGATCCGCTATTAATTTCTTCATCATCTCCTCAAGTCTAGCTTGTTGTTCACCCTGAGGTGGACTGGATTGTTGTTGAGGTGCTTGAGGCCGGTATTGATTCTGATTGCCTAGATTTCGACCCCAGGAGAAGTTTGGGTGATTCCTCCAGTTGGGGTTGTATGTGTCCCCATACTGATTTGTTTGGCCTCGATTTGCATTACCCACAAAATATACAGACTCTGGATTTGCTGGGCATAGATTGCTCATGTGACCCTCTCCACATACTTCATAAAATATTTGAACTTGTTGCACTGGCTGGGCTTGTTGCTTGTTAATGATCATGGTAATCTGATTGACTTGGTTGGTCAACGTAGAGACATGTGTTGACAATAATGAGACAACATCTAATTCGAGAACCCCTGGTGATTTTTGTACCATGTTCCTACCCATCTCTCCTTGCCAATCCGGATTGCTTTTGGAGAATTTGTTCAATAATGCATAAATTTCATCAAAGCTTTTCTCCAATACTTGACCTCCAGCTGCAGCATCTACTACAATTTTTGTTTGGGGATGGAGCCCTTCTACGAAAGTGTGAACTAACACTTCATTCGTCTGATTGGGATGAGGACAGTCTCTGAGTAGCCCCTTGAACCTTTCCCAAGCTGAGTATAAAGATTCTCCTGCTTTCTGTTTGAAGGCAACTATCTCACTTCTGATCTTTGCAGTTTTGCCTGAAGGGAAGAACCTTGCCAAAAATTTTCTTGCAAAATCATTCCATGATGTAATGGAATTAGCTGGTTCTGCCTTTAGCCATCGCTTAGCTTCGCCCAACAGAGAGAACGGAAAAAGAGTGAGCTTCACATAATCTGGAGTGACCCCGTTAGTGATATAAGTATCACTAATCTCCAAGAAGTACAGAATATGCTGCTGTGGATCCTCGTGTGGAAGACCCATAAACTGCCCGTTTGCATGAAGTAGCTGGATCATGCTCTGTTTCAGCTCAAAGTGCCCAGTGATTGTGGGCTTCACTATGCTGGAGGTAACATCAGCAATACTGGGCATTGCTACCTCCTGAACAGCCATATGTTGCTCCTCTTCTATGTTCACAGGAAATTGAATGAGTGCTTGAATATTGTTTGTATCCCTTGCTTCCCTCAACCTCCTGTGAAATGTTTTCTCAGGTTCGGGGTCAAAGCCGTTGAGTCTGTCCTGGCTTCTAACCCTACGCATTCAATCAAAGTTTCTAAGATTAGAGCAACAATCAAGTAACGTTAAACTAGACGAAATAAACAATTAAAGCAAAAACTAGAAAGTAGTTTATATTCAAGTCCCCGGCAACGACGCCAAAAATTTGTTGCTCCCAAATGCACACGAAAGTATACGTGGTCGATAAGTAATATAATGATAAGTTGAGTGTCGAACCCACAGAGACTTGTGTAAACCACTCACTAATTCACTAAAATTGTTATTCAATCCAGGTAAAATCAAAGTCCAAAAATATGATTATATTATACTACGATTCTAAATAATAACTAAATTATCAAGTAACGAGTTGATTGTTGTGTATTCAGTAGAGACAAGTATTCCAGGGTTGTGATCGATTTACCAATCCTATTGTGTTCTAGTTAACTCTCCCTCTCAAACAATTCACCCATGGTTTCTAAGTAATCGATAATTGCTCTCATAGCCTTCTCCCGAAGTACTACTCGCCTATTAAAAATAGATTAACGCCTATATTCCTATGAAATTAATCTATTAAGAACGCATTAAGATTACGATACTTAATTAAGCACGGTGACTAGGTATATTCCTATCCAAACCACAAATCCGCTCCCCCTAAGGGTTAAGATCATGTTCTCTTCAATTCTTCTCTAATCTAAACACGACTTTCCCAAGCATAGCATAGATAGTAAATAGAACCTAACTCCTGGCCAGACAATTAAGCAATTAAACACAAAATTGAAGAAACAAACCATATATTGGTGAATTATAATCAAGGTCAAGCTAATATCAAACAACAATATTCATGGCTAAATCACAACCCCAGAACAATGGGTGTTTAGCCACTCATGATGTAATCAAACAATTGCATGATTGTTGAATCAATTGAAAATACTAGAAAAGATGAAGAAAACTGAGAATTCTCGCTTCCTCACGATCCCGTGTGTGTTTTTACTCCAAAGTGGCGTCCAAATGGCCTCTTTTTCCGATTTTGTTCGTTTTAGCTCAAATCTTGCACGTTTCGCCCCCCACTTGCTCCCGAATCATTCCTACAAGTAAAAAGCACTTCAAATTAATATAAATCATAGCATTTAACATCCTAAATTCACGAAACAAGAGTAAAATATGAGGCGATATACATAGAAATATGTATACTTTAAGCTAAACATCAACACCCCACACTTAGACTCTTGCTCTTCCTCGAGCAATGGGACAATCTAATAAACCCCCAACTACGTACGAAGTTCAATCATGGAGGAGCACCTTAACTTTTAACCACACACTATACCATTGACTACGATCAATACCGGCACACAAGCATGAACACACAAAAATTCACATTCTTCCCGTTTAAGCATACCCAAGTATAATATTTCAATTCAAAAAATTCCAACAACCTATTCGTCACCACCCAACCTTAAAAGTCGACTTGCAACCACTACCAATCATTCATAAGATCATGTGCCCTCACCAACAAACAAAAGACTGAATATAAATTGGTCCACACATTTAAATGTGCTTTTGAATATAAATTAAGGACATCACACAATTGAACAAAATTCGCTCACTCTCACAAAGAATTCATATGCATCCTGTGGTCGTACCATAAGCTTGCCCGTAGTGTATATCTCTACTAATTTAAGCTAGCCAAATCTAGGATCAATTAGGACTTTTAAGGTTGTAATGTAGGCTAAGGGACGGGTAGGATATATTTAGAAATAGTGATAACCCTCCTAAGCACTTTAATACACTACACTCACAACTTTAACACATATTCTTCTTAACCAATTCACTTGCCACAAACCATATACAACATAGCCCTTTTTCAATTAAGCACTTCTGTACTCCCACTAGCACAATCAATAAGAATTGGAGGTGTGTGTTTTTCTAAATTATTTGAACTATCATATTTTTTTTCTCTTTTCTTGCAATTTTACTTTTCCTTTCTCTTTTTTTTTTTCTTTTCTTCACACACTCCATACATTAAAGTTCATCGGCTAGTGACTTTTGATTTCAACTTTAGTGCACCAACGGGCCCTTCCATGGTTCCACTCAAAAGCTACTCCCCAATCTCTAACCTTACTTCTTTTAGCGACTAAGTGCCTTAGGAGGTAAAGGTTCAATCAATATCAAATTAAGAACAAAATGGGGGTATGACTTGTAATGTGGTTGCCAAAGAAAAGGTCTATAGGCTCAAAGGGGCTAGCTACGAAAATTTTTATTTTCTTATGTGACAAGCATATCTATGATCAAGTAAGAAAATGCTTACGTCATCTCCTAGATTAGCACAACTTACAATTTCGCTTCAATCAACACATGGGGCAAGTTCTAGACTACACAGGATAGCACAGAAAATCACAAATCCTCACACACACATTGCACATGACTCAATCAAGACGGTTCTGTTCAACTCTCAAGTCGAGCAAGCACACATAATTAAGAAATTTAAGCAATATTGCACTATGTGGCATACGAGTCAAACAACTGAAAAAAACGTCACAAAATAGGCTATTTACTTTACTTAGGCTTCACAATTCAAACCAAATACACGGGAAATAGAATGTACGTCATAGCCTAATGTGCCAGCATCAACCATGTCAATGAATATCTCAGAGCGACTCAGTTTCTTTCTAAACTACTCCTAAAAAAATAAATAAAGTACCCGGTTCGAGCTACACCCTTGGAAAAGAACCCGCGCCCAAAGAAAAACCAAGGGATACTACCTTACTATCCTAAAAAATCTTTTTGGTGTTTTTAATCGGACTTTATCCCTCATGAAAATTGTCCAAAAGATCCATCGTCGGGAAAAATCGGAACCTTTTCTAAATTTTTTTTTTCAATTTTCGTTATTTTTTTTTTTAATTTTTTCTTAAACCTAGACTATGTCTACAACGAGTTTTAAAAGAAAAACTAAATTAAAAAAATTAGTTTTATACAATTACACTTCAGGAAGTAGTTTCCCCACCCCACACTTATATTATGCATAGTCCTCGATGCATGATCACAGAGAAAGATATTAAAACAAGGGTGAGAAATACTCCCTGAGACCCTCTCGGGCCTAGCTCGGACATGATCCTCAATATTAAGGGTCGGGACGACCCCACACTTAAGCTCAAACATGCTCCTCAGCTTCAACTTTGGGTACTCAGACTTCCCCTACTCTGCAAAATAAAAACTACACAAAACTTGACACTAAAAAAAAATAATCAATAAATAAAAGATATACATGTTGGGTTGCCTCCCAACAAGCGCCTTGTCACGACCCCAACCCCGGTCGTGATGGCGCCCCACACACTGCTAGGCAAGCCCGACCAATTTAATAACCTTACCCATTTTTATGCAGCTCATGAATTTAACTAACACAGTTAAATTACTAAGTCATAGTACTGGAAATCTGAAATAGAGTTAAAACATGCAGAATCCCAAATACAATACTACTACACAGCCCGAGAATCCGGTGTCACGAGTTTGAGCCTCTAATACATGAGTATCAACCTACTACATATCGTTCTAAAGAAATGCGGAAATAAAGCAATAAGATAGAAGGGAAGATCAGGACTGCGGACGTCATGCAGCTACCTTGATACTCCCGGATATGCTACTCGGCAGAGAAGTCCTCACTCAGCCTCAGATGTACCTGGATCTGCACGCAAGGTGCAGGGAGTAATGTGAGTAATCCGACCCAGTGAGTAATAAACATAAATGAAGGCTGAGAATAAGAAATCCTGAATAGGCACAAAGCGATCTATAAATGCAGCAATTTAATCCAAATAATATAAAGTCCGTAAACCAATGAAAACAATTAAGGAAAAACTACAACAGATAAGTAAGTAAATGACAATCAAATATGAAATGCAACACATAGTCCAGTACTCTCTAGTACCCGCTGCGGCATGCAGCCCGCTCCATTTATTTATCGTCGACGACGCTCACTGGGGGTGTGCAGACTCCGGGAGGGGCCCCTTACGGCCCAAGCGCAATATAAAGCCATCTCGTGGCATCAACTAGGCCCTCGGCCTCATATCAATATCGATATAATACCGCTGCGGCGCGCAGCCCAATCCCATGCTCTGTCCAGAATCACATAAGCCCCTCGGGCACAATAATATATAAATATTCAGCCCAACTTCACTAGAAATATTATTTAAATTTCAAGTTTGAGAAAAAAGTGGCTGAGTTTGCAAAGCAGTATTAATTACTAGGACTGGAGTTCAATTATATGTAAAAATGGTAAGAACCAGTAATAGCAATCCCTGAAGGATTCATTCAATTGGCACGAAGCCCAAATATGACAATCAGCTCAAAACATAATGATAACAGGTGATATTCAGTCAAATACACAGTAAATTCATCTATCGGACGGACCAAGTCACAATCCCCAACGGTTGCTCGTACCCCCACGCCTCGCTATACGGCATGCAGTCACTCAATACTAAGCACTACGATGTGCAAATCCGGGGTTTCAAAACCAGACATCATTACATCTATTACTCAACCTCAAGCAGACAAAATCCTAGCTCCGCCTATGAGCCCTTTGCTCGGAATCAAATTGACCTCCTCGCTGCGTCGAACGTACTGACCAAAACCACAACGGATGGCGTACACATATACCAAACGGAACATAAACCAATCGAAAAAGCATCGAAAAATAGCAAAACCCCGACGCCCACGAGCCCACTTCTCGAAAATAAGAAATTTTAACAAATCAACGGGTCCTTATCATCGCCACGAAGTTGATACTACATATAAAGCATTACCAAAATCGGAGTCCAAATGACCCCACCAAATCCCAAAATTTTTGCTCTCTTAGTTTCAAGCCCTAAAACCACCATTTCTATGCACGTTAATTACTTGAGTTTTCAGCTATAATACCATGTTATTTACACATCAAAACTCGTTTTTAAGTCCAAGAATCCATTAACTTATCAAACCACCGAAATCGCCTCTTCATCCAATCGCCCAAATCCTACCAGTCCGAGTTAAAAAAAAATGATAGACCCTTCAATTAATTCGCACAAGATGGGCAATTAATAGGCACTGCCCACTCTCTCAGCC
>NC_031993.1:16885530-16929449 GCF_001879085.1 Nicotiana attenuata
CCAGAATCACATAAGCCCCTCGGGCACAATAATATATAAATATTCAGCCCAAACTTCATTAAAAATATATTTAAGTTTCAACTTTTGAGAAAAAAGTGGCTGAGTTTGCCAAGCAGTATCTACTAGGACTGAGTTCAATTATATGTAAAAATGGTAAGAAACCAGTAATAGCAATCCCTGAAGGATTCATTCAATTGGTACGAAGCCCAAATATGACAATCAGCTCAAAACATAATGATAACAGGTGATATTCAGTCAAATACACAGTAAATTCATCTATCGAGACGGACCAAGTCACAATCCCCAACGGTGCTCTACCCCACGCTCGCTATCCGGCATGCAAGTCACCTCAATATAGCACTACGATTTGCAAATCCGGGGTTTCAAACCCTCAGGACATCATTTACATCTATTACTCACCTCAAGCCGGCCAAAATCCTAGCTCGCTATGCCCTTGCCTCACAAATCGACCTCCTCGCGTGTCGAATCTGACCAAAACCACAACGAATGCGTCACAATATGCCAAAGGAACATAACCCAATCGAAAAGAATCGAAAAATAGCAAAAATCTCGAAATTAGCAAAACCCGAGCCCCGGGCCCACTTCTCGAAAATCAGAAAATTTTACATCAACGGGTTCCTTATCTCGCCACGAGTCTATACATATAAAGATTACCAAAATCGGAGTCCAAATGACCCCACAAATCCCAAATTTTGCTCTCTTAAGTTTCAAGCCCTAAACCACCATTTTTGCCCATTAATTACTTGAGTTTTCAGCTCTAATCCATGTATTTACACCATAAAATCGTTTTAAGTCGAAGAATCCATACCTTATCAAAACCCCTTGAAATCCCCCTTCAAAATCGCCCACAATCCTCCAAGTCCGAGTTAAAAATATGAAACCCTTCAAAAATTCGCGAAGATGGAATTAAATAGCGCTGCCCAGTCATTACCGCATCTGCGGTCCTAATGTCGCTTCTGCGACTCCCGCTTTTGCGGTCAACACGCCGCTTCTGCGGAAATAACCGCTTCTGCGGTCGAATTCCCGCATCTGCGGCTTTCGCTTCTGCGGACCAAGCTCCGCATTTGCGGATCCCATTAATTATCCAAAATCCGCATCTGCAGTCATTTTGTCGCATTTGCGACTCCGCAAATGCGGTCACCAAATCCGCACCTGCGGTCCTCCCCGCTTCTGCGACTCTCCCCTTGCTCCTGCAGTGCCGCTTCTGCGGTCCCGATTCCGCCGGAGCGAAAATACCAGAAGCAGCTGCAATTTTTCTTAGATTCCACAAGCAAAACTTCCCGTTAACCATCCGAAATCTCCCCGAGGCCCCCGGGACCTCAACCAAAAATACCAACACCTCCCATAACATCATTCAAACTTGTTCCAATCATTAAAACACCTCAAACAACACTAAAACCATCATTTCACATCGGATTCAAGCCTAAGTTCTTCTAAAACTTCCGAAACACGCATTTGATCAAAAAACCCAACCAAAACACCTCCGAATGACCTGAAATTTCGCACACACATCCCAAATCACCTAACGAAGCTACAGCAACTCTCGGAATTCCATTCCGACCCTCGGATCAAAATCTCACCTATCAACCGGAAATCGCCAAAATACTAACTTCGCCAATTCAAGCCTAATTCTACACCGGACCTCCAAAATCACTTCCGATCACACTCCTAAGTAACAAATCATCCCCCGAAGCTAATCGAATCATCAGAATCCATATCCGAGCCCTCTAACTCATAAGTCAACATCCGGTTGACTTTTCCAAAACAAGCCTTCCTTAAAGNTTTTGCTCATAGGGCTTCAACTGACGAGAAACATAAGCGATAACTCTACCCTCCTGCATCAATACACAACCAATCCCGACTCGCGAAGCATCGCAATACACAGTGTATGAACCTGAAGCTGATGGCAAAACCAACACTGGAGCTGTGGTCAAGGCTGTCTTGAGCTTCTGAAAGCTCTCCTCACACTCGTCCGACCATACAAATGAAACACCTTTCTGAGTCAACTTGGTCAAGGGCGATGCAATAGAGGAAAAACCCTGAATAAACCGGCAATAATAGCCTGCCAACCCAAGGAAACTACGAATCTCTGTGGCTGAGGACGGTCTAGGCCAACTCTGCACCGCCTCTATCTTCTTCGGGTCTACCTGAATACCCTCGCTGGACACCACGTGTCCCAAGAAAGCCACTGAACCGAGCCAGAACTCACACTTGGAGAACTTTGCATAAAGCCTCTCCTCCCTCAATCTCTGCAATACAACTCGCAAATGCTCCGCGTGCTCCTCCTGACTACACGAGTATACCAGGATATCATCAATGAACATGATGACAAACGAATCCAGATAAGGCCGAAATACACTATTCATCAAATGCATGAACGCTGCTGGGGCATTAGTCAGCCCGAAAGACATGACAAGAAACTCATAGTGACCATATCTAGTCCTAAAAGCAGTCTTATGAATATCTGAATCCCTGATCTTCAACTGGTGATAACCCGAATGGAGATCAATCTTGGAAAACACCCTCGCTCCCGGATGCTGGTCAAACAAATCATCAATGCGAGGCAGGGGATACTTGTTCTTAATTGTTACCTTGTTCAATTGCCTATAATCGATGCACATTCTCATCGTGCCATCCTTCTTCTTCACAAACAGAACTGGTGCACCCCAAGGTGACAGACTAGGCCGAATGAACCCTTTATCTAGGAGTTCCTGAAGCTGCTCCTTCAATTCCTTCAACTCCGCTGGTGCCATACGTATGGCGGGATAGAGATGGGCTGAGTACCCGGCACCAGGTCAATACTAAAATCAATATCCCTGTCCGGTGGCATGCCCGGCAGGTCTGCGGGAAATACATCAGGAAAATCCCTCACAACTGGAACAGAATCAACGGTAGGAGTCTCAGCTCCAACATCCCTCACAAACGCCAAATAGGAAAGACAACCCTTCCCAACCATACGCTGGGCCTTCAAGAAGGAAATAACTCTGCTAGGGACATAATCAGTCACACCACGCCACTCGATCCGCGGTACACCCAGCATAGCCAAAGTGACTGTGTTAGCATGACAGTCTAGAATAGCATGACACGGAGATAGCCAATCCATGCCCAAAATGACGTCAAAGTCCACCATGCTCAATAGCAATAAATCAACTCGGGTCTCCAAACCCCCAATAGTCACAACACATGATCGGTACACACGGTCCACAATAACAGTATCGCCCACCGGGGTAGACACATAAACAGGTAAAGAAAGAGACTCCCAGTGCATACCCAAATAACGAGCAAAATATGAAGACACATAAGAATAGGTGGAACCGGGATCAAATAATACTGAGGCGTCTTTGTGGCAGACTGAAACAATACCTGTAATGACAGCGTCTGAGGCAATGGCATCTGTCCTGCCCGGCATAGCATAAAAACGAGCCTGGCCATGCAGAAGTCAAGGGCTGACCCCTCTGCTGATGCTGACTGCCACGAAGTCGAGGGCACTACCTCCTCAAGTGACTAAACTCTCCGCACTCATAACAACTGCCCGGTGCTGGAGATGGGGACTGAAGGGAACCCCTCACACCGGAGTGACTAGCAGATGCACTCGGCGCAGAAGAATCCTGAGCTGATGGGGCATGAGATGAACTCTGAGCTGGGAGGGCACTGAGTGAAGACTGACCCTGCTGGGGCCCCTGATGACCACGGCCTGAAGATCCCCCACGATACTCTGGACGGGCCGACTGAGCAGGCTGAAAGAACGACCTCTACCGTGCTGGAACTGGCCCCTCGAAGGAGCACCACTGTAACTGCCCGATCCACGAGGCCTCTTGGCCTCCCTCTCCTCTCGCTCTCTACGGCGAACTGACTCGATCTCACGAGCGATATCCACCACCTCCTCAAACGTAGCACCCAGTACTCTCTCTCTAGTCATTAGAATACGGAGATGGTAGTTAAGGCCATCCACAAATCTCCTAATCCTCTCACGATCTGACGGAACCATCCAAATAGCATGACGGGCCAACTGTGAGAACCTCATCTCGTACTGAGTCACTATCATATCCCCCTGTGTCAACCACTCAAACTGCCTACGCAGCTCCTCTCTGCGGGACTGCGGTACATACTTCTCCAGGAAAAGAGCGGAGAACTGCTGCCAAGAAAGGGGTGCTGCACCGACAGGCCTACGCCTCTCAAAGTCCTCCCACCAGGTAAGAGCAGCTCCCGTGAACTGAAAGGTAGTAAATGCCACACCACTCGAATCAAGAATCCCTGCCGTACGGAGGATACGCTGACACCTGTCAAGAAAATCCTAGGCATCCTCGCCCTCAGCACCACTGAATGTCGGAGGCTGGAGCCTTCCAAACCTCTCGAGACGACGCTGCTCATCGTCTGGCATAGCTGGAACCACGAAGCCCTGAACTGGTGCAACCTGCTGAGCTGGAGGTGCCTCTGGTGTCTGTAGTCCCTGCACTACCTGCTCAGGTGTGCGACCAGCGGGGGTCTGATTGCCTCCCCTAGCCTGTGAAGTAGCTGTTGCTGCTGCTGTGGTGGCTGAAACTGCCTGAGCCAGGCCAGTGCAAACTGATAATATCTGTGCTAAGGCCTCCTGAAGACCCGGAATCACGATAGGCACAGCTGGTGCCTGAATAGGTGCTGCTGGTGTGTCCACAGCTGGAGCGTGATCCTGAGCTGGGGCAACTGGTGGATCAGCAGGTGCTGCCCCGCTGCTCTGCCTCTGCCACGACCACGACCACGACCGCATCCACGGCCTCTGGTGGCCTCAGTAGGTGGTACTGGTGGTCGTCCGCCACGTTCGGTAGCTCGTGTCCTCACCATCTGTGAGAGAATAGAATGATAGAAGTTTAGTTCTCAGTTCAACAAAGCCGCACGACAAGAATTTCAAGAATGTGAAGTTTTCCTAAAGGTTCTGCAGCCTCTCGAGGATAAGTACAGACGTCTCTGTACCGATCCACGAGACTCTACTAAACCGGCTCATGACTCGCGAAACCAAGTAACCTAGGCTCTGATACCAACTTGTCACGACCCCAACCCCGGTCGTGATGGCGCCCAACACACTGCTAGGCAAGCCCGACCAATTTAATAACCTTAGCCATTTTTATGCAGCTAATGAATTTAATTAACACAGTTAAATTACTAAGTTATAGTACTGGAAATCTGAAATAGAGTTAAAACATGCGGAATCCCAAATAACAATACTACTACACAGCCCGAGAATCCGGTGTCACGAGTTTGAGCCTCTAATACATGAGTATCAACCTACTACATATCGTTCTAAAGAAATGCGGAAATAAAGCAATAAGATAGAAGGGAAGATCAGGACTGCGAACGTCATGCAGCTACCTTGATACTCCCGGATATGCTACTCGGCAGAGAAGTCCTCACTCAGCCTCAGATGTACCTGGATCTGCACGCAAGGTGCAGGGAGTAATGTGAGTACTCCGACCCAGTGAGTAATAAACATAAATGAAGGCTGAGAATAAGAAATCCTGAATAGGCACAAAGCGATCTATAAATGCAGCAATTTAATCCAAATAAATAATATAAAGTCCGTAAACCAATGAAAACAATTAAGGAAATACTACAACAGGTAAGTAAGTAAATGACAATCAAATATGAAATGCAACACATAGTCCGGTACTCTCTAGTACCCGCTGCGGCGTGCAGCCCGCTCCATTTATTTATCGTCGACGGCGCTCACTGGGGTATGCAGACTCCGGGAGGGGCCCCTTACGGCCCAAGCGCAATATAAAGCCATCTCGTGGCATCAACTAGGCCCTCGGCCTCATATCAATATCGATATAATACCGCTGCGACGCGCAGCCTGATCCCATGCTCAGTCCAGAATCACATAAGCCCCTCGGGCACAATAATATATAATATTCAGCCCAAACTTCATTAGAAATATTATTCAAGTTTCAAGTCTGAGAAAAAGTGGCTGAGTTTGCCAAGCAGTATTAATTACTAGGACTGAGTTCAATTATTTGTAAAAATGGTAAGAAACCAGTAATAGCAATCCCTGAAGGATTCATTCAATTGGCACGAGCCCAAATATGACAATCAGCTCAAAACATAATGATAACAGGTGATATTCAGTCAAATACACAGTAAATTCATCTATCAGGACGGACCAAGTCACAATCCCCAACGGTGCTCTACCCCACGCTCGCTATCCGGCATGCAAGTCACCTCAATATAGCACTACGATGTGCAAATCCGGGGTTTCAAACCCTCAGGACATCATTTACATCTATTACTCACCTCAAGCCGGCCAAAATCCTAGCTCGCTATGCCCTTGCCTCTCAAATCGACCTCCTCGCGCGTCGAATCTGACCAAAACCACAACGAATGCGTCACAATATGCCAAAGGAACATAACCCAATCGAAAAGAATCGAAAAATAGCAAAAATCTCGAAATTAGCAAAACCCGAGCCCCGGGCCCACTTCTCGAAAATCAAAAAATTTTACATCAACGGGTTCCTTATCTCGCCACGAGTCTATACATATAAAGATTACCAAAATCGGAGTCCAAATGACCCCACAAATCCCAATTTTTGCTCTCTTAAGTTTCAAGCCATAAACCACCATTTTTGCCCATTAATTACTTGAGTTTTCAGCTCTAATCCATGTATTTACACCATAGAATCGTGTTTTAAGTCCAAGAATCCATACCTTATCAAAACCCCTTGAAATCCCTCTTCAAAATCGTCCACAATCCTCCAAGTCCGAGTTAAAAATATGAAACCCTTCGAAAATTCGCGAAGATGGAATTAAATAGCACTGCCCAGTCATTACCGCATCTGCGGTCCTAATGTCGCTTCTGCGACTCCCGCTTTTGCGTTCAACACGCCGCTTCTGCGGAAATAACCGCTTCCGCGGTCAAATTCCCGCATCTGCAGCTTCCGCTTCTGCGGACCAAGCTCCGCATTTGCGGATCCCATTAATTATCCAAAATCCGCATCTGCAGTCATTTTGTCGCATCTGCGACTCCGCAGATGCGGTCACGAAATCCGCACCTGCGGTCCTCCCCGCTTCTGCGACTCTCCCCTCGCTCCTGCGGTACCGCTCCTGCGGTACCGCTTCTGCGGTCCCGTTTCCGCAGGAGCGAAAATACGAGAAGCAGCTGCAATTTTTCTTAGATTCCACAAGCCAATCTTCCCGTTAACCATCCAAAATCACCCCGAGGCCCCCGGGACCTCAACCAAAAATACTAACACCTCCCATAACATCATTCAAACTTGTTCCAATCATTAAAACACCTCAAACAACACTAAAACCATCATTTCACATTGGATTCAAGCCTAAGTTCTTCTAAAACTTCCGAAACACGCATTTGATCAAAAATCCAACCAAAACACCTCTGAATGACCTGAAATTTTGCACACACATCCCAAATCACCTAACGAAGCTACATCAACTCTCGGAATTCCATTCCGACCCTCGGATCAAAATCTCACCTATCAACCGGAAATCGCCAAAATACTAACTTCGCCAATTCAAGCCTAATTCTATACCATACCTCCAAAATCACTTCCGATCACACTCCTAAGTCACAAATTATCCCCCAAAGCTAACCGAATCATCAGAATCCATATCCGAGCCCTCTAACTCATAAGTCAACATCCGGTTGACTTTTCCAAAACAAGCCTTCCTTAAAGAGACTAAGTGTCTCATTTCCTTCTAAAACCAATCCAAACCAACTCGTTCACACAAAACACTGATAATGAGGCATAAAGAAGCAGAAAATGGGGGAAACGGGGCGGTAACTCACGTGACGCGGGTCGGGTCGTCACAGAGGGCATTTTGTCAACTTTTCGATCGGGGTTAGAAATTATTATAAATTGGATTATTATGAGTAATTGAACCTATATTAATGGATTTGCATAATTATTGGCTAGTTTTGGAGCGTTGTGCATCAATTTAAGTCTTCGGAAGGGCATGGAATGCCGGTTATGGAACTTCGGAGCGAGGTGAGTCTCCTTTCTAACCTTGTAAGAGGGGATTGTCCCCATAGGTGAGTTAATTGGTTATGTGCTCCTACTTGTGGGGGCTACGTACGCACGAGGTGACAAGAGTCCGTGCGTAGCTACTATTATGTTTAAGTCCGAGTAGTCTAGGACCCAAAAGCATGCTATACTTGGAATATTTGTAATCTTGTTGACAGTTTGAATTGCTTAAATCACATCGAGTTAGTAAATGAATTTCTAAAAAGGATTAAACTTCATTTCTTTGAATTGTTAAAAGAGAATTGGTTTTTCTTTGGATGAATTGCTCTTTGGTGAGTTCTTGATTGACTGTTTGAATGTGTTTATCTATTGTGGAACGGGCCGAACGCCTCGGTAGATTAAATAGATGCATCTATGGTTCGTGCCATTCGACCCTCTGGCGGTGCACAGTTTAAATATTGTTGGATCGGGCCGTACGTCCTCGGCATGATTTGCGCATGCTTGTATTGCTTGCCTTGTAATTAATTGAAGTTAATATTGCTTCTTCCCGTCTTGAGATTATATGTATAAATGTTGAAAAAGGAAATTGGAAATTTTCATAAAACAGAAAGAATTGTTTACTTGCTTTACTCTATTGAATTACATCCATGTTTATATAAACCCTCGACTTGCTATATTATTGATGTATCATCATTGGACCACTAGTAAGTGTCGAAGTCGACCTCTCGTCTCTACTTCTTCGAGATTAGGCGCGATACTTACTGAGTACACGTTGTTTTAGTACTCATGCTACACTTGCTATGCATTTTTGTTGCACAGGCACCTGCATCTCTAGCGGCCTAGCGGACGTAGTAGCATGGTTGATACGGAGACTTAGGTGAGCTGCACTTCTCGAGACGACCAGCAGCCAGCAGAGTCTATTTTAGATTTCCATATTTATTATCTGTCCTATTTGTATTTCCGGACAGTTGTTGTAATATTTTGTTCCTAGAGATAGCTCATGCACTTGTGACACCGGGTTCTGGGATGATTATTGGATTGTTTGAATATTGAGTTTGTTAAAGACATCAGTATCTATTCAGTAAAAACAATGTACAAAAGGAACAATTTCGGAAATGTTAAAACAAGAAATTTCAAGTAAATTGGTGTTGGCTTGCCTGACAGTGGTGTCCGACGCCATCACGACCCTTAGTGGATTTTGGGTCGTGACAATCTCTTAATTAGCTTAACATTATTGAAGTAACTTAATCTTGTATATATTGTTAGAATTAGCGTAACAATTTTTACCAATTATGTAATCATATATAATGTGTTTATTTCTTGTTAGTTTATGTATTTTTTATACAAGAAAGGAATTTAATGTGCTATTCCACTGTATATAAATAAAAAAATTGGAAAAATAATAAAAAATATTTTTAATTAAAAGTAATATACTCGTAATTTAGTTCACTTACTTTTACTTGAAAAGAGTTTTCAAAAAAGTCCTCATTTAATACAACCTTCATAAAAAATAAAATAAAGAAATAAGAGGAAAATAATAGTACCAAATAAGAAAACTGAGAGAAGAAATGAAAGTATGCGGGGACATCTTGTCCCACATCGGCGTAAGACATTGAAATTCTCCGCAATATTAGACGAAACCAGTAATCACCTTAGATGGAATTGCCTTTGATAGATAGTGTGCTTTCTTTGTGATTTAATAAATTAAAAGTAGAATTCCGAATTATTACAAAAAGTGATGGTTGTTGTAGGCTTAACGCAGTAATTAATTGTTATTGTTAGATCATTAAGAAACATTAAATAAATTAAAAATTATAAATGAAAATGAAGTTCGTGTCATTACGTCTAGTTAGTGGGTGGTTGTATATATGCCTACATGGCATTTTATTAAGAAAAATAAAAAATTATATACATGGAGGGTTTCCATAGAAGTTCATGCATATATTTTATGGGAAATTACTTGCAGATATTTTTCTGTGAAGATCCGCAAGAAAAATTCCCTTTCTCATCAATTTTTATCGAAAATTTCATGCAAATTTTTTGAATTTCTTACGAAAAAATCCCCAGGTAATGTATATGCGGATTCAAAATCCCAGGTAACTTACTTGGGAATTTTAAATTCCGCAGGTAATAATTACCTACGAAGGTTTTTCCGTCGGATTTTTGTTTGAAGGAAAATCCGCAGGAAACTAAATTACCTGGGAATTTTCCTATATAACCGCCAGGAAAATCCCATGTAATTCGTGATTTTCTTGTAGTGTTAGAATCAAAGGTCGATCACGAATCGGTGTCGAAGACAACACTAACAGTATCCGAGGTTCCTCTATAATCAACCTCGAATACTAGGGGGCATTACCCTCGGATGTCAACTTTTTGCGAGGAAATTACTTCATAATAGAAGGGTCTCGATAGGTCAGATTTGTTGTAAGGACCAAACGGTCAAACGAACCGTGCCCACATAGGTTGCTCGAGCCCTGGCATAAAACATGTACGCATGTGTAACTATTTTTCACAAGAATAAAGAGAAGTACTTTCCTTGCAATTATCTTATGTCTTAATAAAAATTTCCACTTTACAATTTCGTACTTTCGATCTCTTAAGGAAACGAGCTTTAGGGACGATTGTAACCAGAGTTCGGATGATCACCCCCACACTCGGGGACTGCCGTCCGAAAAACAAACTCGAACAGATCGAACTATTAATCATCGGGGGCATAAGACCTCTTAGCCCCCGAATTTTAAAGGCTACTTTCCTTGCAATTATCTTATGTCTTAGAAAAAATTTCCACTTTACAATTTCGTACTTTCGATCTCTTAAGGAAACGAGCTCAAGGGCCGATTATAACCAGAGTTTGGATGATCACCTCCACACTCGAGGACTGCCGTTCGAAAAACAAACTCGAACAGATCGAACTATTAATCATCGGGGGCATAAAACCTCTTAAGCAACCCCCGAATTTTAAAGGCTACTTTTCTTGCAATTATCTTATGTGTTAGAAAAAATTTCCACTTTATAATTTTGTACTTTCGATCTCTTAAGGAAACGAGCTCAAGGGCCGATTATAACCAGAGTTTTGATGATCACCCCCCCACACTCGGGGACTGTCGTCCGAAAAACAAACTCGAACAGATCGAACTATTAATCATCGGGGGCATAAGACCTCTTAGGCAACCCCCAAATTTTAAAGGCCACGACCATACCAACTTGGGGATTGTTATCTTAGGAAAGCCTGGATAACTCGGAAAAACAAGCTCACTGGGCTGCGCCTGAATTAAAAGGCTACGACCGCATTAACACGGCTCGGAAATGTCCGAGAACCGTAACAAAAAATAGGCCTTCGAAATTTTCATAACCGGTTTTAAAGGCTACCCTCAGCAAACTATAGTCTGAGTTACTTACTCTAGGAGAAGGTTCCCGGTAACATCGAACCTCCAAGATAACTCAAAAATAAAAATAATATAAAGGCAGGGTTGTTCGAACTTGCACAACCTAAGCTATTTTATGCTAAGGCATTCGACCTTTGTAAATACGAGTAATAAAGCAAAGGAAAAATTCAAAAGCCTTGTATATATTTACCTAATAGTCTTTTTACTAAGGCCAAAATGGCTTAATTCAAAAATTTACAATGGCCGAAACGGACTCAAAAAGATGCAAACGAAAGCAAAAAAATATAAAGGCCTAAGTGGCATGGTCTTCATCGGACGCACCATCTCCGCCCTCGGGATATTCCCCGCCTTCAGACTTGCTTAGACTGTCTGAATCTTCCTCGGGAAAGGCTAGCTTCTGACCCCTGGCTTCTTCTGCTTTAGCGTTCTCGAGTTCAGCCAATATATCGAAGCCGTAAGCATTGACTTCCTCGAGGGCTTCCCTTCGAGCTTGCCACGTTGCATGATCCACCATGCTTTTGGCTTGCGCCTGGATGGCCTCGACATCGACCTTAAATTGGGCCACTTTAGTATCGACTTTTGTATTGGCCACGGCCACCCGGATTTGGCCGCCTCGAGTTCATTGGACAAATTTGCCTTATCAGAAAAAGCCAAGTCCAATTGGGATTGGAGCTCCTCTATTTTCTTGACCTGCACCAAGGCCTTCTCTCTTGCAGCTCGGAGTTGGATCTCGGCCGACTCCACTTGTGCTTGGGCAGCTTCCCTTTTCGAGGCTAAGATGTCCATATTTTTCTTGAACTCATCAGCCTCAGCTCGAATTATATCTACCTGTGTCTGAAGCTCCCCGATATGTTCAAGCCTTTGTCGGACCTGCAGGATCGGATCATTAATCACTATCTTCAATTCATCTTCACTATCATGAAGCACTCGAAATACCTGCTCAGCCATCTCGGCATGTTCATCCCGAGCCGTTACTAAAGCGGCCTGAAGCTTCTCAGTGAGAAGCTTGTAGGTGTCACTTTTCTCAGTGAGGTCCCGAACCTCGGCCTCGTGGTGAGTTAATTCCTCCCGATATCAGAGGAAAGCTTCATGATGCAACACCGAAGCCTGCAAGCATAAGGGAAGGTGTTATGGTTTTTTAAAACTTTAAAAGTTAGAATATATGAGAAGAAAGACACACAAAGTTACCCGATTTAATGCTTGTTGGGCTTTATTGAATAGGCAGGGGGTTTCACCTTGTCCATCACTACCTGATCTTCTTTGGTCACCAAGCATTGAAGGTAACTAGCAACCCCCACGGGGGCAAAGAAATTCCGGGAATCCTCCGGGATAGAGAAAGCTGTTGACCGTCTTCGGTCAGGATTAACACTTGGGGCCGAGAATTGATCCACCAATTTTGGGCTCGATGAAGACTCGGTGGCACCCAATGCCGGTACCTTCCTTGGCACCGGCAGGTCACCAAGCCCGGTGATGTCTTCCAAAGCATCGGTCTCAAATCCATCCAAGAAGCCGTGGATATCAGTCGCCCCCTGAGGCCCCTCGTAAGAACGGTCTTCTAATTTACCGGACTCGCGAATCATGGCGTCTGAAATCTGAGGGGGTCGGTAATGTCGATCACCCCAAGTTCATCTCTCGGGACACTTTCCTCTACTCGAGAAGCGTCGCCTCCAGTCTCTCTCTCGACCCCCCTAGCTTGGGGCGGGGTGGCCTCAACCTTTTTTGGTTCAGGAGCTTCGGCTAAGACTCCCCCATCGACCTCTTCAAATGGGATGGTCCGATTTCGGCATCCATCTGTTCAGAAGACCGTTGTACCACCACACCTGCCCACACACGGGCCACCAACTGGGATTTCTCTTCTTCTTCCTCTTCTTTGGACTCGTCCCTTAATCAGCGGATTGAGTCCAAGGACATAGCACCGGTGTTCCCCTGGGCTTGCGCGACCTCTTCTTCGGTTTCTTCTTTTTCGAGTTCGGGGAACTCAGGGCCCTTTTCCTTTTCTTTTCATCACCCTGCTTCGAAGCAGGGGGATCGAGAGGCACATCCTCATCACCGGATGGAGACCTCATAGCAATGTCTTTGGGGAGACCTACAAAAGAAAACAGAGCGGATAAGAATTCCACAGTACAAGGAGGAATCAAACAGTACTGAATTAGAGGAGAAAACTTACCATGATTACGGGCCTCCCACTGACCCTTTGATAACTCCATCCAAGCACGCTGGGAGTATGGTCTCTGTTACACTAGGCCCCCGACCCATTGTTTGAGTTCGGGAACTACGTCCGGCACTTGGGCCATAACTGCAACACCAAAAACATCGATAAGGAAGAAGATAAGAGTAAGAACAACAAGATTAAACATTCAAGGCGAAGTACTACTTACGATTTGTGTTCCATTTCTCAGGAAATGGCATGTCTTCGGCAGGGATCGTGTCTGAAGTCTTTATCCGAACAAATCGGCCCATCCAACCTCGGTCCCGAGCCTCGTCTATACTCGAGAACCAGGCCTTGCTGGCGCAGCGAGCAAGCTTGATCAGCCCTCCTCGATAGAGTCGGGGACTGTAAAGGCGCATAAGGTGATCGAGGATGAAGGACATCCCTCGATTTTGCTTACGTAGAATCGGAGGAGAATCACTATTCTCCATAAGGAAGGATGGATCTGGCCAAGGGTCACATCGTACCTCTTGCAGAAGGCGACGATGATAGGTTCTAAGGGACCCAACATGAAGGGGTAAGTGTAAACACTTAGAAAACCCTCCACGTGAGTAGTGATCGATTCCTCGGGCGAATGTACCACCACATTCTTATTGACCCAGTTGCAATCCTCTTTAACCTTGGCGAGGAGGTCATCGGTAATTATGCATATGTATCTCGAGACCGGTTCACATCAACCTGGTACCGAAGAAGTCTTTTCAATCTTAAAATCAGCAACAGTAAGGCACCCAGCCGGAACGAAATTCTCAAGGGGATAGTCCGCCGCAGCTCTGTCAGCGGAGGGCCGTGATGAAGAGGTGGCCTCCTTTTGCGGTACAGTCTTAGTAGTTTTCGCCATTGAAGAGCCGAAGAAAAAGGAATTAGGATGGTATGCGGTTTGCTAAAAGTTCAAGAAATTTGGGTGCAAGAATTGCAAAGCAAAGGGATTTTTTGAAGAGAAGCAAGAATGGGAGAAGCTTTGAACGTAAAGTTTGAATAGAGAAAGGTTACACTACTTATAGCTTGCCGATGACGATTGAGAACTCACAGTGGCCAACCAGCAATTGAAAGGCATTTAATACCTTGGTAACTGGACCGACAAGACGTTTCGAGTTGTTGCTTACGTCATGATCGGGTGTATCAGTGACGTTCGTCGCTTACATCATGGCCCATCGAGACAGAGCTTGGAAGTTCATATCATTTCTCGTCATATCCTCTCCGAGAAACGAGGGGACTATCTGTATACGGTCAAAACCGGACTTGCCCTTTTGTATGACTAATCGAGACTGGAACATGATAAGTCAAGGTTCAACCTCGTGTTATATCGAACCATGGTGCAAAGTTAGATCGTCGCGTTCATGACCCAGAGACCGATCAAGATCGAGATCGGCCAAGATCGAGACCGAGCAAGATAGGGATCGAGCAAGATCGAGGGAAGCTTACCGAGCTAAATAACGGGAAGCCGAAATATTCGCAATCGAGCAAGGATCACAGCGAAAATCCCGGAACGTATTAAGAAGAGGCCGATTAATTAGCTAATCATGAGATTTCTTACCTCATATAGAATTGTATCAAGAATAGGACTCCCCTACTATATAAAGGGGGTCTGATCATTTGTATAACACGTCATATTCATGCAATACAAAGCAATATACTGTCATTTTCTAGCTTTCATTATCTTGTTACTCTGTTCATAAGTTAGTTAAAACATCTTTTGGTTCAAGGGTGACCGAACTCGAGGGACATGGCTATTCAATTTGTGTGGTTTGCATTTATTTTTTTATCGTCAATTTCAATTTTAATTCACTCTTCTTAATTTGTACCAAGTTATATCACGTATCCTTAAAACCGCATATAAATTCAATTGTTATCCGATTTTAGGGTAAATAGTGGTCCAAGTGAGGAGATGATTACGGGGAAGAAATAACGAAGGAGGATTTTTAAATAAGCATTTAAATGACAATAGCTTAAGAAATTTTGTCGGCGAAACTTGAAGGTCTCCGATTGTATTCCCATAGTGATGAAAGGATGTTTATGAGAGAATAAGAGTAGGATAAAGAATTTTAATATTTTGATAAATTAATTCTTATAAAATGGGACATACTCATTACACGTGTCAAACAATAAAAGGCTTAAAATGTGACGTGTCTTCTCTGTCAGCGCAGTTGAGGATCACGCGTTGGTGGAGGCGTTTATAATACCCAATTTATCAAGTAGGAGTGTCCAAATGGGGAAGTTGCAAGTTCGTCTATCGGCTTTACAAATGGATGCAAGTTTAAATGGCCACGATGCCATTTCTCCTTCTTTTTTTTATGACACTAGTTTTAGTTTACGCGCTGGTGTACAACAACAACAACAACGACCCGGTGAAATCTCACTAGTGGGGTCTGGGGAGGGTAGTGTGTACGCAGACCTTACCCCTACCTCGAAGGAGTAGAGAGGCTGCTTCCGAAAGACCCTCGGCTCAAGAAGACAAAAAGACAAAAGAAGACAATATTAGTAACACCACAGATATAATATGAAAAAATACGAAAAATAGGAACAACATGAAATCAAGAAGAATGATACAACGCAAAAGCAAAATAGTATTCCTACCAAACTAGTCACACAAAGTTATGGCATAAGACCTAAACTAGTCACACAAAGTTCACGTGTACCTAAAGTAATATTATGCAACTTAAAAAAATTGACGTTATTACTATTTAATGATGTATTTAAGTTATAAAAGTAAAATTAATTAAAGAAAAAAATGTAAGTTCCCTTAAAATTGATAAGTGATTATGTAAAAGTTAAAATTGACTATCGTTGATTACTATTTATAATATATAACCTAGTACATTAAAATGAAGAGAAGTAGAGAAGCATACCTGGAAGAGTTGATGGATGTATGTGGCCGGAGAGGAGCTCCTTTTATCAATCAACGGTGTTTGACTACTTTCAAATGTGATGAACCCTCTTTTAATCCAAATTCTCAAGGCAGAATATTTTTCTAAAATAAAATTGAATTGGATGGGAAATAAGAAAGGAAAAGATATTAGCCTAAATTTTGAAATAAGCTATAAGAAACGAAACCTGAATATTAGATACAAATCTTAACTAACATAATCTTTTATTCTTAAAAAAATATAATTAGGTGGTCAATAAGAAAAAAAAAATACTTGAATGAAAAATAATTCTTTCAAAGCAATATAAAAGCAAAAACAAAAATAGCAACTAATTGAAACAAGAAAAGACTACCAAGGTTACAATATTATTCTAAAGAACGACAAAGAAAAGCTTAATGAATTCACCTGCTAAGGAGCGGTTCATATCTCGTCAAGCAATGCCAGAGGTCAACTAGTCTTTTATATTATTTAGTAAAACAATATAGAAGGAATTATAATTAAGATTATATAACATAAATAAGGAACAAATTTATATAAGTAAAATCTTGTGTATATATCCTAATATATTTTTATAAAAGTTAATTTGTCAAGATTTTATTAATTAAAAAAACCCTCCTAAACCTAAAAGGACTATAAATGGTCGAAAGCTAATGTGAATTGAAAAGTGTAGGGATTTTAGAATGGTAAGGAATTGAAAAAGCAAGTCCTAAATATTAGAAAAATAATTAAATGATTATTTTTAAGTATAGAAGAAATTATCAAATGACTATTTTGTCCAGTGCGAACTACATTTTAAAAGGGTAAAAAAAGACGAACGCTATTTTTTGCTAAGGGCCTTCGTGTTTTTAATATATTGGTAGTCGAATCAGTTTGTGTGCACCTCGATTAGGTACCAGATAATTCTACCTACCAAAAATTACAATAATTACTTATTATTTTTTGCCTCCATTAAAATTGAATTTGACTTTATAATTTTCCTGCCAGTTCATTCACCAGTACTAATTATATGCAAAACAAAAAAGTGATAGAAAGTTCATGTCCTTAAATACACCTTATTTTATTTAAATAACGAAGGTGCTGGGATCAACTTGAGTACCTTAACTATTTCATACGATATCTGTTACTTTTTTATAGATAGATATATCATATAATTTTATTCATCAATGTTTAGGCAAATAGAAAGAAATTAGTTAGTGCCTCAATATTTGAACCCTACTTTTGCAATTTTAAGTTTTTTGGTTATTCCTGCACAATCAACATTAATTAATTATGGATCTTATCGAGGAGCGATGAGAAGGACAATAAGGGAAATGTGTTTAAAGACCACTTATCAAGTTGTAGAAAGACATGAATGAAAAATTGCCACTCTTCTTTCTTGTAAGTGACATTTTCAATGATGTGTAGGGTTGCGCATGGGTCGGATCGGATCGGATTTAGCACATTCGGATTTCGGATTTCAGATTCTACAAAATGCAATCCGAATTAATATTGGATCAGATCGGACTTTAAAATTTGGATCGGATCAATATTTCGGATCGGATTATACGTATTATTAAGGTTATTGCTAATCTAATCGGCTAATGCATCTGCCTTATCTGCTTCTTCTGTGTTCTATGCTAATACAAACATCTCTTTGTTTTTCATCCCTTTTATCAGCATTGCATCTCTAAGAAAATATTTTTCTGGAGGTTCGAGTTGTTATGCCTCAAAGTTGCAAACTCATAAGTATATTTTCTTTGTAAAAAGAGGCAATACAACAAGAAGAATTCTTATGCAACTATGAGAGTACTATGGTGCCAATATAGCTAAGTCCAACAATTGTAAAGGTAATAACTTGGAGAAAGATGTAGAGAAAGTACTGACTATCCAAAATTAAAGTTTAGTATTTATACATGCCCTAGTAATTTCGAATTTCGGATAGGATCTGTCACGACCCAAAATCCACTAAGGGTCGTGATGGCGCCTGACACCGCTGTCATGCAAGTCAACCATAAATACTTAATTAAGTTCTCATTTAAATAATTGTGAAAACTCTGATTTTCCTTCAATTTTACTAGTAAAAGATACTCATTTCAAATTAATTATAACTGTCAAGAAGTCAATACAAAATATCCCATAATCATCCCAGAACCCGGTGTCACAAGTGCATGAGCTATCTCTAGGAACAGTATAATACAACAACTGCCCGAAATATAAATAGGACAGAAAGTAAATATGGAAATCTGAAGGAGACTCTGCTGGATGCGGGTCGTCTCGAGAGGTGCAGCTCACCTAAGTCTCCGTATCAACCATGCTGCTACGCCCACTAGGCCGCTAGAGATGCATATGCCTGTGCAACAAAAATGCACAACAAGTGTAGCATGAGTACGAAAACAACGTGTACTCAGTAAGTATCCCGCCTAATCTCGAAGAAGTAGAGACAAGAGGTCGACTTCGACACTTACTAATGGTCCAATAATGATAAATCAATAATGTAACAAATTGAGGATTTATATAAGCATGATTGTAATTCAATAAAGTGAAGCAAGTAAGCAATTCTTTCTTTTATAGGAAATTCCCAAATCCCTTTTCATCATTTATACGTTTATTCTCAAACCGGGAAGAAACAATATCACCTCAATAAATTTCAAGGCAATCAATACAAGCATGCGCAAATCATGTCGAGGACGTACGACCCGATCCAACAATATTTAAACTGTGCACTGCCAGAGGGTCGAATGGTGCGAACCATAGATGCATCTATTACCCCGCTCGCGAATCATACATGCGACGCGATCAAATATAAACAAACAATCACCCTGTTCGCGAATCATACATGCGATGCAGGTACACATAGAATCACATATTCAAACAGTCAATCAAGACATTCGTCAAGGAAATAATTATTCAAGGAGGTGTAAATTCCTCTTTTTACAAGTCAAGAAAATGAAATTTAACTGTTTTAGAAAATCGTTTGCCACTTCGATATGATTTAAGAATCTTTTAAATTTGTCAACAAGGTTGCATTTATTACAAGTAAGCATGCTTTTGGGTTCTAAACTACCCGGACATAAGCATAATAGTAGCTACGCACGGACTCTCATCACCTCGTGCGTACGTAGCCCCCACAAATAGGAGCACATAACCAATTAACTCACCTATGGGGACAATTCCCTCTTACAAAGTTAGAAAGGAGACTCACCTCACTCCAAAGCGTACTTCCAATATCAAGAACGTGCTCAAACCCTCAAATTTGGAGCCGCACGATCCGAAACTCACAATGGTATGTTGAAATCCCCTCTTTGAAAGCTCCCAAATCGCCCAAGTGTAGAGATAAAATGAAATAAATGGCCTAAGTCCCGTTTTTAAAAGCTGTGCTCAGGACTTTGATGTCGCAATTGCGACATCAGGTTCGCAAATGCGGACTTGCAATTGCGACAAAATCTTCGCGATTGCGAACTGGCCCATCTCCTGCTTTCATCGCAAATGCGATCCTGGGGTCGCAAATGCGGACCCTGCAGGTTTCGCAATTGCGATGAAATTGTCGCAAATGCGACGCTGCCCACTTCCTGCCTTCATCGGGATTGCGATGTTTTCCTCGCAAATGTGAGGTCGCAATTGCGAACAAATTCCTCGCATTTACGAGACCTGCAACTTCCCACAGAAATGCCAGAAAACTAGGGTGTTTTTCACCCCCAACCCCTGCCCGAAACTCACCCGAGCCCTCGGGGCTCCACTCCGAACACCCACACAAGTCCAACAACCTTGTACAAACTTGCTCGAGCGATACAATCGCCAAAATAACATCTAAAACTACGAATTCAACTCCAAAACGCATGAAATCCTTAAGAACGCTCAAATTCCTGTTTTTACACCGGACGTCCGATTCTTGCCAAATCAGTCCCGTTTCTCACCAAACTTCACAGACAAGACTTAATTAATATATTGGACCTGTACCTGGCTCCGGAACCAACATACGGGCCCGATACCTTCATGATCAAATATTATTAAATTCGTTAAATCCTTGGAAATTTCAGTTTAACAATTTCTAACAAAAATTCATTACTCGGGCTAGGGACCTCGGAATCCGATTCCGGGCATACGCCCACGTCCCATATTTTCCTACGAACCCTCCGGGACCGTCAAAATACGAGTCCGGGTCCGTTTACAAAAAATGTTGACCAAAGTCAAACTTAGCCTTTTAAAAATCTTAGGGAAACAAGTGTGCCTATTACAACTAAAACTCTTTCAAATCCCGAACCAACCATTCCCGCAGGTCGTAAATTAGTTAAAGCAAGCGCGGAAAGTCTTATTAGGGGGGACGGGGTTCTAAAAGCAAAACGACCAGTCGGGTCGTTACATTCTCTCCTACTTAAACATACGTTCGTCCTCGAACGTGCTAAGAACTGCGTTGGAGTTTCCTGAAATCACGGTTAAACACCTTGTGCACCTACCCGTGCAACCACAACTCAGTTGAGCATATTAGCTCGAGCAAATCTGAAGATATTCTCTTTTATTCAAAAAAATGAGCTTAGAACCCAGTTTGAACATCCGAAATTCTCTGCCAGGCCTGCTTCCAATACATGAACACCGTATCACTCACTACACGGTGTACTAGAACGTGACTGCATACCTTTGCCGAATTCTCACCATGTACCACATCATTCGCTGGACCATTATAACATTCTCTGCTCATAATAGCTGAAATTCCACGAATCTGATGCTCCCAATGCACCTCAGGATATATATAAGTCTTGCTCCAACTCTCACAATACCGTGACGACGGAAGAGACGTGAAGAACTCATAACCAACTGCCGAGCCGACATACCGTTGAGTCTATACTCCTGACAAGAACATTACCTCATTCTGAACCAAACAACGATCTTTGCTCTTTAATATACTTCATACAATCCGATTGTACTTATCCTAGATCCAATAACCTTGTCTCACCCCGTACGAACTGCTCAGGCAACAAGTCACCCCTGACATGACCAAAATCCCCATATGATGCCACAACGTGCCAATAGGCTACCAACTCGAACGCGATACATAAGGAAAATGAACTCTGGGAGGGACTACTCAAACCACGCAACTATTATGAACTTTCCTCGGAAAATGGGAAGCAAAACACTCAGGATAGAATATAAGGGATTGTAATTATCATCATACTGTTGCACCGTGCAACCTGATCTAAACAACATACCCATGGTGGCATGCCACCCTACCCACGCATAAAATTCATATAAGGAGATACATATCGAGCTAAATTGCTCATTACAACAAAATAACCGAATACCGGTCACAAGCACGCTAAGTGCATAATACCATCCTTGAGGGGACATATAGTACCATAAGCTAACAAACTCGAGCACAACTGAGGTGCGATATATGTTTTGAAGCTAAAGAGCCACCCTGCTCACATAACACCATGGCTACGCGGAACTTCAACACATAAGAAATTTACCAAGCCGTTTCGCAACTCACACGGCACAATATAGTATTACATGAAATAGCCGACGGCGAATTAACATCCAACGTCTGAATACTCCTCCATAAGGAGAGCTATGCTGAAATGAACACATTCGGCCCGATATAGAGCCCATATTCATATTTAAATCCATCCACAGACCTCAAGCCGATTCTGATCGTATCGAACTAGGCCAGAAATCTTTTCTGGGTCCACGATAACCCTTTTTTCCCATAACACATAAGAACAATCATCATAACCGAAGTAATCCTCCTCAGTCCACAATCCAATAAATCGAGTGCCCTCCAAGCATAAATTCTCAAATTAACCATATCACCACAATCTTCATACTTGGTTTCATTCTCCAATCAATCAAGTGACTGCATGCCGCACTTATACAATCTTCCCGTGGGACACGCTCCCACGATCTTTCGTAAAAGATAACAATTCTGCACAACCATACCACCGGCCGTACTAACGCTGAAAAAGCGATCAAGAATCCATAACCAGGATGCAAAGCCTCTTTCACAAAACACTTATCCCAGGTGACGCTGAAGACAATGCCAGCTTACTCTAATCATTCAAACCCCTTTCATGCTCATCCGAGCTCGTGACATCCTCGTCAAACACCGAACCGCAACCTTGATCCTCACCTTCAAATTTCATACCGTTCACTGCACCTAACAAGCCGTGCGATAGAACACGATTTTTATCATAACTCCGGAACCACTAATGGACTAATACTTCATCAAATAGAAACTTTTCACTTAACTCATTTCAGGAGAACCACAGCAATACACAAGTGAACTCTCATAATCATAGAACATGCAAATCTTCGAGTAGTGGTCTAAGCCACCATAGTCCTTTCGGGATCCGCCTACACATAACCGGCCATAACACTAGGATACTTCCGAATAAATCAATTATGGCGGCCGACAAGCCTCACACGTATCGCCACAAATCACCTACATAACTTAATCACGCTGAAGGAACTGATCACCGCCACCATCATGCCAATTCAACCATGGCCAACCAATTAAATTTCTTCTAATTCATCCTTAACTTGCCTTAGAGGTAATAATAGCTCCATTCCTTACATCACCAACCTAAATCCGCACTCATCTTGAGCGTCTCCATTCCTTGAGACCACATTGTCTCCAAGCCCATGAACCGTTTCATACCCTCCTTGCGCGCACATTCGCATCTTCAACTGACACACCCATTCTGGTAATTCCTCTACTTATCCGAAGTCCTTTCCTCATTTTCCTCCCAATGCTACATTGCAAGACGAAAATATCATAGAACACTCCGATCCCCTTATCATAATCTTCTACAAAGGCTCGATCCCTAACCACACTTATAGACTCGAAATCACTAAGCACCACACTTTAACTTTTGAATCCACTAGGATCGTTGTTGAGAGCCACCCAATCTGACTTGGTCCCGAATATAATCAACTCCATCAATCTTCTAGCACATGAATACCCTCTCGAAGAAGCACCCGGCCGAATCACTTTCCTTGAAACCTGCATCCATACAAGGCATAACTCCTGAATCCTTCCCCAAATCTGAACATGAGCCAATAAGGCCGGCCCTAGCACACCCTTAACAATTCCTTTGCTGAAATTACCTCTTATGTTCCTTTCCCTTAGCTGAAATAGCCCATCAATATGCTAATAACCGGAAATCTCATAAATAAACGACCATGCAATCCACCGTAGGCGGTGGGACTCTCCCACTTAGCTTGGAGCCACTATTACACCACTCCAGAGCCTACCAAGATTCTTTATCTCTTATTGACATGACCTTGCTCAATCAAACTGTCAAATTCCGCAAAATCCTTTCTTTAGCATTTCATGAACACTCTGAATCTCTAGCAACATTCACATATTAGACCTCCTTACCAGATAGCTAGTAGGATTCTTCGCAGAAGCTTCGCCAATCACGCGGCCGCTTATCTGCTCATAGGAGATAACCCATCTGTGGAGATTACGCGCCGACATCTTTCAGCGCCGCTGCACGAGGCACCATCACTACGACATCAGTGACCCATCCTGAGCCCGTGCTGCACAAGTCCATTCACTCCTCGTGGACATTAACTAAATGTGCGACAATATCTTCCAATTCAAAGCTATGTTGTATCCTTCTTCATATCAGGTAGCTCCTTTCCGTCATATCAAATCTCCCGCCGTTATGCTAGCCAATATTTCAAATTAAGCTCGTAGACCCAATCACCGTCCACAAAAAAATTGCCAAATCACTTCAAACTTTCCTCAAGGGTGTAGTTATCCTGCCACTGAATCCACGTGCTGCTCTGCCACTCTCCCACTTTGGCCAAACCCTCTTCTTTAAGCAACTATTCTACTTCCGCTTCTTACACCTGGCCTTCTAAAAGTTTAACCACCGCATGACACTTCCCACACGTCCTTCCTCATCCTTTGCTGCTCAGCTGATGCCTTAGATCAAAATCTATCTCGGCAACACTGGAACCAACGGACCGCTACTAACCTTTAAACCCTTCCGAAGATCATCTTTCTCGAGCCGTCGGCATTAGGAATATACATTCAATCCTGAACCACCGCACCCCGCGATCTCTAACAACCGCTTCTCCAATACTATCTCACAACGTCCTGCCCCAAAGTGAATTGTAGAAGGTCTTAACATCGGCGGACTTAGTACATTCAACAAGGACAACGACACCTCATCACAGACGAAAATTCCACCACGCTTGCAAATACCAAGCCTCGTTATTCCATCAACCCAAATCTCAACATTCTTAGACCGATTGTCTTTCCCCCGCCGGGAACAAAATACCAAATCTCTAAATCATGCACTGAGTAAACCTCCCTTCAAGTCATTCACTGCCCCGACACGTAGGCTATCATCCTACAATCACATCAATACTACGCGACAACCGTTCATAAGCATCATGGCAACTTGTGCCTAGCCTCAGAGCTCTCAGAAGTACAGCTACTGAGCCAAAACGAGAGAATATCCTTCCACAAGGCGACGACAATAGTCAAACCAACTACGACGGGAGAAGCATCCCGTACCATCTCTTTAGTACCTTTAAAATTTCTCAATCCTGATTTATAACAAGCGCTCCACGTCGCATGAGATTGAATAGGAAGGAAATAAAGACATAAGCCTCAAAGGATTCAAACCGCACGATGAGGAATCAAGAAGGGAAGTACTCCTAACAGCCTTGTAGCCTCCCGAAGATAAGTACAGACGTCTCCGTACCGATCCGCGAGACTCTTACTAGACTTGCTCATGACTCGTGAGACCTAAGGGAACCTAGTGCTCTAATACCATGTTGTCACGACCCAAAATCCACTAAGGGTCGTGATGGCGCCGGACACCTCTGTCAGGCAAGCCAACCATAAATACTTAATTAAGTTCTCATTTAAATATTGTGAAAACTCTGATTTTCCTTCAATTTTACTAGTAAAAGATACTCATTTCAAACTAATTATAACTGTCAAGAAGTCAATACAAAATACCCCATAATCATCCCAGAACCCGGTGCCACAAGTGCATGAACTATCTCTAGGAACAATATAATACAACAACCGCCCGGAATACAAATATGAAAGAAAGTAAATATGGAAATCTTAAGGAGACTCTGCTGGCTGCGGGTCGTCTTAAGAGGTGCAGCTCACCTAAGTCTCCGTATCAACCATGCTGCTACGCCCACTAGGCCGCTAGAGATGCATATGCCTGTGCAACAAAAATGCACAACAAGTGTAGCATGAGTACGAAAACAACGTGTACTCAGTAAGTATCCCGCCTAATCTCGAAGAAGTAGAGACAAGAGGTCGACTTCGACACTTACTAATGGTCCAATAATGATAAATCAATAATGTAACAAATTGAGGATTTATATAAGCATGATTGTAATTCAATAAAGTGAAGCAAGTAAGCAATTCTTTCTTTTATAGGAAATTCCCAAATCCCTTTTCATCATTTATACGTTTATTCTCAAACCGGGAAGAAACAATATCACCTCAATAAATTTCAAGGCAATCAATACAAGCATGCGCAAATCATGTCGAGGACGTACGACCCGATCCAACAATATTTAAACTGTGCACTGCCAGAGGGTCGAATGGTGCGAACCATAGATGCATCTATTACCCCGCTCGCGAATCATACATGCGACGTGATCAAATATAAACAAACAATCACCCTGTTCGCGAATCATAGATGCGATGCAGGTACACATAGAATCACATATTCAAACAGTCAATCAAGACATTCGTCAAGGAAATAATTATTCAAGGAGGTGTAAATTCCTCTTTTTACAAGTCAAGAAAATGAAATTTAACTCTTTTAGAAAATCGTTTTCCACTTCGATATGATTTAAGAATCTTTTAAATTTGTCAACAAGGTTGCATTTATTACAAGTAATCATGCTTTTGGGTCCTAAACTACCCGGACATAAGCATAATAGTAGCTACGCACGGACTCTCGTCACCTCGTGTGTACGTAGCCCCCACATATAGGAGCACATAACCAATTAACTCACCTATGGGGACAATTCCCTCTTACAAGGTTAGAAAGGAGACTCACCTCGCTCCAAAGCGTACTTCCAATATCAAGAACGTGCTCAAACCCTCAAATTTGGAGCCGCACGATCCGAAACTCACAATGCTATGTTGAAATCCCCTCTTTGAAAGCTTCCAAATTGCCCAAGTGTAGAGATAAAATGAAATAAATGGCCTAAGTCCCGTTTCTAAAAGCTGTGCTCAGGCCTCTGATGTCGCATTTGCGACATCAGGTTCGCAAATGCGGACTCGCAATTGCGACAAAATCTTCGCAATTGCGAACTGGCCCATCTCCTGCTTTCATCGCAAATGCGATCCTGGGGTCGCAAATGCGGACCCTGCAGGGTTCGCAATTGCGATGAAATTATCGCAAATGCGACGCTGCCCACTTCCTGCCTTCATCGCAATTGCGATGTTTTCCTCGCAAATGCGAGGTCGCAATTGCGAACAAATTCCTCGCATTTGCGAGACCTGCAACTTCCCACAGAAATGCCAGAAAACTGGGGCGTTTTTCACTCCCAACCCATGCCCGAAACTCACCCGAGTCCTCGGGGCTCCACTCCGAACACCCACACAAGTCCAACAACCTTGTACAAACTTGATAGAGCGATCAAATCGCCAAAATAACATCTAAAACGACGAATTCAACTCCAAAACGCATGAAATCCTTAAGAACGCTCAAATTCCTATTTTTACAACCGGACGTCCGAATCTTGCCAAATCAATCCCGTTTCTCACCAAACTTCACAGACAAGACTTAAATATTATATTGGACTTGTACTGGGCTCCAAAATCTACATACGGGCCCGACACCATCATGATCAAATATTATTAAATTCTTTAAATCCTTAGAAATTTCAGTTTAACAATTTCTAACAAAAATTCATTACTCGGGATAGGGACCTCGGAATCCGATTCCGGGTATACGCCCAAGTTCCATATTTTCCTACGGACCCCCCAGGACCGTCAAAACACGAGTCCGGGTCCGTTTACTAAAAATGTTGACCAAAGTCAAACTTAGCCTTTTAAAAAAAATCTTAGGGAAACAAGTGTGCCTATTACAACTAAAACTCTTCCAAATCCCGAACCAACCATCCCCGCAGGTCGTAAATTAGTTAAGGCAAGCGCGAAAAGTCTTATTTAGGGGGGACGGGGATCTAAAAGCAAAACGACCAGTTGGGTCGTTACGGGATCGGGTTAAAACTATACCAATCCGAATTCGAGCCGAATATCCGAAATTTTAATAAACATAATCCGAAATTCGAAATCCGAAATTGAGCGGATCTGTTCAGATTTCGGATATCCAGTCCAAATGAACAGCCCCAATGTGAAGTAAGTATTTGTTAGGAGAGAATTTTTACCCCACTCACTTCCTTGGATGCATATGCCTAAACAAGCATTTGAAAAATTGTTTACAAACTATGAACTTTGGACATTAACTCAAAATAATTGGTGCAAATTAATACTTAACAATGAAAAGATAGATATTTACCAAAAACTAATACAACTTCTTTACAATCATCTACTAAAACAGGTGATCCAAATATACAATCTCTCCAAACATATAATAACTTGTGAATTATCTATCATATAATACTAGTATTCATATTCGAACAAAAAATTTAAAACATCTTAAAAAGTTTTAAAAGTATTACCGATCGAATGATTCAGTGAAATATCTGTATTGCGGTGACGTGTGTGGTTCTTGTCCCGCGATGTGGCAAAAAGTTCATTGAACCTTATAGAGAGAAGTAATTTTATAGCTTGTGTTGAAAAAATATATTAAGAAGGTAGAATGAATGTGCTATAGCGTCGCATTTGACGTTCAATTTGTCATACATATCTTCGAAAATAAGAAAATGCTAATACACTTAGAAGAGTGTTATACTCTATTCATTATGAAAGATTCCCAATTGAGATCCTAAAGAGCGCAACCAATACTAGAAAATGGCATTAGTTGCAACAAATGGCGAGGCATCTAGAAAGAAAAATCTTCATTAGGCGACCTTGCGATTTGCTAAAGTGCGAATTGCATAATTTATCTCATTGTCTATCTTTCTTATTTTTGTTATGAATGAATGTCATAAAATTACCTAAATTTTGTTTTTCATAAATTACATACTTGAATGATATATTGTGATTATGTAATATTTTAAAGGATGGACATAGTACAATCGGTAAATTTAAGGCATTATCTTGATCATTTTCTCATATAGCCACTGCTAAAGTAAAAATGCCATTATCAATTTGACCAAAAAGCTGATAAAAAATAAAGATCCAAAAGACCATTAATTCTCATAGTCAATTGTGCATTTGTAATTATCTAAATACTCCATAATAAAAATACACACTGAAGCTGAGTCTCTCAGCTTGGCATGGCGCTGAAACACTCCTTTATCCCGTCTTCTACTTCCTGTACATTACAGGTCAATCACTACTCCTATCTCCCTCACCCTGTGACAATTAGAAAAAATCCCATCTGCCTTAGACCATTCTCTCAATCATCTTTCCCTTCTTTCTCCAGCTCTTGCCTTCCTAATTCTACATCCTCTCCCCTTTTCCTTTCTTTTCTTGAAGAAGACGAACAAGAATCTGAAGAAGAAGAAGAAGAAGAAGGATTTACTCTTTCAGAAACCGAGCAGTTAAAACAACTAGAAAATGACCCGATTCGCCGGTTCTTCCAGACCCGGACAGCAGACTTAAAATCCGACCCAGACCCAGGTCGCGAAGGCAAGTTATCTTTTCAAAAGAACCGTAAAACATCTTGGCACCTCGCTTCTATCAGTAGTTCAACTGAAAATGACGAGGACGAGGTCGAGGACATGCCAAAATTACCTCTCGACACACTCTCAAGTCCTAAAAATGAGGGTGTTGTCAGTGAAATATTGGAAAAGGCAAGGAGTTTACCCGAAAATGTGACGTTAGGGGAGGTATTAGGGGAACTTAAAGGGAGGGTTGGGGCAAAAGAGTGTGTAGAGGTGCTGGGTTTATTAGGAAATGAAGATTTGGCTATTAATTGCTTGTATTTTTTCGAGTGGATGGGGCTTAATGAGCCTTCATTGGTTACACCTCGCGCTTATACGATTCTGTTCACTATACTTGGGAGAGCTGGTATGAGCAAGGAGTTATTAGTTTTGTTTAAAAACTTGCCTGAGAAAAAGGGGTTCAGGGATGTTCATGTTTATAACGCAGCCATTTCCGGGCTTTTATGCTGTAGAAGGTATGACTGAAAGCTTTTACACTTGTTTTATTGTGTAGCTCGTTGGTTTTGATGTTTTTATTACTCAGATGGTTTGATACATGTAATCACTGGTGGTGCTAGGTTAAAGAAAAGGGATTTTGGAAAATTATGCTGTGCAAATAGGGCAAATTTTTTTTTTTTTTTTTTTTTTATAAGATGTTGAATCCCCTTGACATAAAAGAAAATTCTAGTGAAGTGGCTAAGGGGTTCATAAAATGCTAGTACATACTTTGAATTGCTTGTATAAATTCCTAGCTCTGCCACTGCGTGTAATGCCATGATGAGTTAGAGTACGTTTCAGGGCAACTGTCAATTATTTGGAGGTTGTTTTTGGTGTACCTCATTTGAGTTTTATATTGGTTGTTCAAAGGAGCTGACAACAGCAAATGCTCCTAGTGTATGTTGTCTTTTCATATGTTTTTTTCAAACGCGTGGTATATAAGAAAGTCTTGCAGTTTTTAGTGTCCATTTGGGCGTGTTTACATCAGAGTATTATAGACAATGACATTACATCTTTTCGAATACATCTTTGTGGTAGTAACTTATTTTCCTTTTACTCCTTTTATTAAAGGTATGATGATGCTTGGGAAGTTTTTGAGTCCATGGAAACAAATTCTGTCCAACCAGACCATGTGACAACTTCCATTATGATTACAATAATGAGGAAACGGGGCAATAGCGCCAAGGAAGCTTGGGAGTTATTTGAAAAGATGAACAGAGAAGGTGTAAAATGGAGCTTGGAAGTAGCAGGTGCTCTAATTAAATCCTTTTGTGAAGAAGGCCTGAAGAAGGAAGCTTTAATTATCCAGTCAGAAATGGAGCAAAAGGGAATATCTTCTAACGTCATTGTCTATAATACACTGATGCATGCTTACTGTAAAGCTAACCAAATTGAAGAAGCCGAAGGTCTCTTTGATGAGATGAAGAGGAAAAAAATCGCACCTACCTCGGCTACTTACAATATTCTGATGGATGCATACAGTAGGAGACTGCAGCCTGATGTTGTTGAGAAGCTGCTACTAGAAATGGAAAATGCTGGTTTGGAGCCAAATGTGAAATCGTATACATGCCTGATCAGTGCCTATGGAAGACTGAAGAAAATGAGTGACATGGCTGCAAATGCATTCTTGAGGATGAAAAAGGTTGGTATAAAACCGAATTCTTACTCCTATACAGCTCTTATCCATGCCTATTCAATCAGTGGGTGGCATGATAAAGCTTATACAGCTTTTGAGAACATGCTAAGGGAGGGAATAAAACCCTCGATAGAAACTTATACTGCTCTGCTCGATGCATTTAGACGTGCTGGTGATACCCAAACACTCAAGAAAATTTGGAAAATGATGATCAGAGATAAAATTGAAGGGACAAGGGTGACATTTAACATTCTACTCGATGGATTTGCTAAACAAGGTTGCTATGTTGAAGCAAGAGATGTTATTTGTGAGTTTGGGAAGCTTGGGTTACAGCCAACAGTAATGACTTACAACATGCTGATCAATGCATATGCAAGAGGAGGACAAGAATCAAGGTTGCCACAGCTTGTGAAGGAGATGTCAGCACTTAATCTGAAACCTGATTCTATTACTTATTCCACAATGATATATGCCTACATCCGTGTGCGGGATTTCAAGAGAGCATTTTATTATCACAAGCAGATGGTGAAAAGTCGGCAAGTGCCTGATGCTGAATCATATGAGAAGCTCAGGGCAATTCTGGATGTAAAAGCTGCCATAAAGAACAGGAAGGATAAGAGTGCTTTAATGGGAATAGTTAAAAGCAGTATGGGCTTATTGAAAGAGAAGAAAAAGGGAAAGAAGGATGAGTTCTGGAAAAATAGAAAAAGAGGATCAAGATTTCAAGGAGGACAGTAATAGCAAAAAATTCTTTGGCTTGTCATAACTGTATGTAGGTTCGATGAGTTAGCTTAGTATGCTCCTATCTCTTTTGGTGGTCAATCTCCAATCCAGCCTGATTGAGTATGCTCTTTTGTACAGTTGTGTTCAACTTTTTGGCATAAAAGAGAAAACACTGAAAAATGCTTTAAGACTTGTGACACTCTACATTAGCTAGAGAATCGAATCCGAAGGTAACCAATCATTTGCAGTCAGAGACATCTAAGTAGATGCTGTTACGGTAGATTCCTTCCTCTAATAGATTTATCTTGCTGTCAGAGACTTCTAGTTAGATGCTTTTACTGTAGATTGCTTCCTCTAATAGATTTATCCATTTCTTGGGGCCAGCTTTGTTTTTCTGATGTCTGGTTCTAAGAATTGTATTTCTCTTGATTAAACTCTACATTTGTCTATATTCATGTTAGATTGATAACAATCTTATTGGATGAAATATCTGATGCCGCACCTATATTTAGACATTTGTTCTGATTGGTTACCGGTTAGTAGTAGTACTGCCTCAGAAGCTGTTTCTTAATTTCTTGTCCCCTTAGGAAATGAAGGTGCTCCTAGTATAATAAAAGGATGGTATCATGAGAATTCTCAGAACCTAAAATGAGGTAATAGCTCATTTGGAACTTACAGGCAAATCAGGCAAATGCCTCTGTCCCTCAGATGTAACAAGGAGGACCATACTGCATCCTGTCCACATTATTGTTGTTTGACAACGAGAAAAGGCCACAATGGAAGATGTGATTACTCATTTTCTATATTTTGAGGCAGCAACAAGGTTTTTCCCCAGGGCGTATTCACCTCTGGCCTTTCAGTGTTTGGTCTGAGGTTCATATATTATTTGCCAATATTTAGCATAACCAGGACTGCAGAGCTAGTCTCTTTATCCTAGGTATACTTCTAATTTTGTTGAATGTGTTGCCTTAGCTCCCCCCCCCCCCCCCCCCCCCTCCCTCTCTCTCATGAGAATGTTCTGTTGGTTGATTTTTTTTAAACCGTAATAAAGGTTCTGTTGATTGAATTTCTTCCCGCCTATCTCTTTTGTTAGCGGTTATCCTTCTCGTGGTGGTTTACCATTTTATTGCATTTTGTCCTTTCTTGTTGTACAACTAGCCAATTGCTTAGAGAAGTCACACCAATATTGTTGACATAGCATCATTACACAAGTTCATGTCAGACCAAAATTGTAGAATAGGATTACACAAATTTAGATGAATTCAGATGGAGCTTGTATGTTTTTCACTTATTCTACATAGAGGTCTATAATGAGCGACAAAGAGGATTCTCCTTTCTGATTCCTGGAGGTGTGCTTGTGATGCTCTGTGCATATTAGACAGAATTCTAGATATGGTTGTTGTAAGTCAGAATTTTACAGGACAGAATGTAGGTACAATGAATCTTCTGTTTAGAAGAATATTTGTCATATTTTAGTGTGAAAGACTGCATACCCTATCTTAGAGATCAAGACTAGCAAGCTTAGAATTGAACAGTTCCTAGAAAGTCAAGATTGTGGGGGTATCATTAACAAGGCGAGGTGAAGTAGCTGGGAACATTGAATATGTCATTTGTATGCTTTATTTTGTTATATGCTGGAGATTGCGTACTTCTAGCATACGTTTGGTAAAGGAAGAAACTACGAGCTATCGTTCTTATTCATTTGGTTGAGGATAACATGGCATGGTGAAATGAAGAGTTTACGTCTGTAATGAACCGAATCTCTCTTATTTCTTTTACTGAGTGAAAAATTTATTGGATGAGCATTACTAAAGTTTAACAGGATATCGATCATAGGCAGTTACCTTGAAGATTGTCATGGTTCAATTGATCTTATCAGCTGTGGCTAATGTTAGCTCATGAGTAAGTTTCGAGCTTCTTTTTATCTTTGTAGGGTGAATGCGTTTGAAGTGTTGGGAAAGACATGGAACTCGGACTAATGACTATCCACATGTTACTTGGTGTAGACAATTAAAATTTTATCAAATTTAAATCCATAAGAAATTTGGATTTTACCATAAATTAAATATATATTGGTCCAATTAAGTAATATGGAATGGTATAATTGGGTTTATTATTTAAACCCAATTAAATTGATTTAAATAAAAGTTCAATAAAATGGGGCTTGTCCATTCTTCTATCAAATGGATCGGCCCATGAGCCTCAAGCCCATTAAGCTACTAGGTTTTCTTGGAGGCTACTCCACCCTACACCTATATAAAGAGGTCACAGGAGAAGGCTAGAAAACAAGCAAGTAAGCAGAAGGAAAGGCAAAAGAAGCTCTGAATAATAGCATCAAGGTCTCCATCCATATCTAGAATCGCCGTCTGTGGTCAAATTCCAAAGGCGAACTCAAGTCATAGGCGGGCGGCTTCAAATCTTCCGTTCGTGATAACCCAATACCGAATCCTGGTTCGTGACGAGCTTCAAATTGTTCGTGACGTACTACAAATCTGAAATCCGTCAAGTTCAAGATCAAGCTTTCAAGCTCTTGAACCATCATCCGTGAGGAGAAGAATCAGAGGACTACATCTCTTTAGATTTAGAGATATTTTAGAGATTGTAACCCCATCACTTGAAATTGAATATAATATTTGTCGCTATATTTCTTGTCTTGATTATTTTTTTCAGGAGCGAAATTTAGTTGTTACAAATTTTGGCACGCCCGGTGGGACAATCTCTACCTCTCATCTCTTCTCTTCGAAGTTCAAGAATACCAAGATGGCTACAATAAGAAACAATCCTAGATCTGACTCCAAAAGCGGATTGGATGTTGCCATGGAGATTGTTCGGCAAATCAAAAGAAGCAAAGCTGAAATACTAGGACAACAAGTGCTTGAAGTGCCGTCCACAACTCATGTTTTTGGTTCATTTTCTCCAAAAGAAGTGAGATCCTCTTCGTACATGCTAGAAGAAGGGAACAACATCGCTGAGGTGGTCGAACGAACTTTGGCGCGATTTAGCCTTTCAAAAGAATATCATCATCGGTCCCATAATCCTTTCATACAGAAAGATGATGATGTGTTGAGCAGCGAATTTACTCTAATCTCTCCTCGTGTCACTCCACAATCTGCTCTCTATACAAGTGATGATCCATGTCATTCTTCGTCATCTGCGGTGGTCATGCAAACACTGATGATTGAAGCTTCTACCATAGAAGAACAACTTGCAAATTTGATAAAAGCAGTTGAAGGCCTGACAAAGTACATGAAAGGTCAAGATGATAAACTTTCCAAGTTGATCAATAAGGTAAAGAGTATGACAGAGGAAGAATCAAGCCAAGCGCCTATGAAGCTTCCAAAAATTCAAGAGAAAGGAGAGTCCTCTACAAAGCTAACAACAATGACCAAAGAGCTCCAAGTCTCTTCTGATGGCAGATTCATGTTGAGCAATTGAAGGACTTCATCATAGGGGCCATCAAGGATAAAATTGAGCCTTCGCCTAAATCTTTCCTTACTTACGCAAAGCCGTACACACAAAGGATTAATATCTTGAAGATGCCAAATGGATATCAACCCCCTAAGTTTCAACAATTTGACGGTAAAGGGAATCCCAAGCAACATGTTGCACACTTCGTCGAGACATGCAATGATGCTGGAACTTATGATGCTCACCTTGTCAAGCAGTTTGTTCGATCTCTCAAAGGAAATGCTTTCGATTGGTACACAGATCTTGAACCTAGTTCCATTGATAGTTGGGAGCAACTCGAGCAGAAATTCCTCAATCATTTCTATACCACGAGGCACATCGTGAGTATGATTGAACTTACAAATGCCCGCCAATGGAAGGAAGAGCCAGTTATCGAATTCATCAATCGCTGGAGGAGTTTAAGCCTCAAATGCAAAGACCGTCTTAGCGAAACTTCTAGCATCGAAATATGCATCCAAGGTATGCATTGGAGCCTTCGCTACATCTTGCAAGGAATAAAGCCTGAAACTTTTGAAGAGTTGGCCACCAGTGGACATGATATGGAATTGAGTATGGCTACAAGTGGAGACCAAAGGTTTCCTAGCTTTGAGCCTCATGATGAAATAGAAGCAGACGATGCTGAGAATGGGGGCAAGTATTCATCCGAAGATGAAACTGAAGAGTCCATGCATGTTACAACGCTACTTGATGTATGAACCTAAACTGCAAGTCTCAACGCTCCTTGACGTATGAGCCTAAACTGCAAGTCTCAGTGCTCCTTGACGTATGAGCCTAAACTGCATGTCTCAACGCTCTTTGACTCATGAACCTAAACTGCAAGTCATCACACTCCTTGACGCATGAGCCTAAACTGCAAGTTGCAAAATACTCCTCGACGCATGAGCATAAACTGCATGTTGCAATGCTCTTTGATACACGAGCCTAAACTGTATGTCACAAAATTCCTCAAATTCGAGCCAAATCTTTAAGTTATAAAGCTCTTCAAATTCGAGCAAAAATCTTCAAGTTGCAAAGCTCTTCAAATTTGAAAAAAGACCTCAAGTTGCAAAGCTCTTCAGATACGAGCTAAGACTTCAAGTCGCAAAGCTCTTCAAATTCGAGCAAAATTCTTCAAGTTGCAAAGCTCTTCAGATACAAGCTAAGACTTCAAGTCCCAAAGCTCTTCAAATTCGAGCAAAAGTCTTCAAGTTGCAAAGCTCTTCAGATACGAGCTAAGACTTCAAGTCGCAAAGCTCTTCAAATTCGAGCAAAAGTATTCAAGTTGCAAAGCTCTTCAAATCAAGCAAAGACTTCAAGTTGCAAACTCTTCAAATTTGAGCAAGTCCTCAAGATTTAAAGCTCTTCAAATTTGAGCAATGTCTTCAAGTTCCTATATTCCTTGTCCGCACGAGTATAAACTGCATACAAAAAGAAGAAAAAAACTTATGCTTTATATGAACTACGTAATGACTTGATCCTCTTTGCTGGGGTACGTAGGCAACTTAGAGTTCATTCTAAGTTCAGTCACTTAAGCAACAAAAAAAAATCAATTCATTTTCACGATAGCCAAAGAGGATGCTAGCTCCATGTATGCACCATGCGCTTCTTTGAGCAAGTTAAAGAAGAAGTTACTCCACATCAAAGCTTAGAGGATGATGCACCATGTTTGCTTTCATCCAGCCGCATGAAAAAAAATGCTTCATGTGCTTTCTTTCGATAAGGGTTGAAGGACGAGATGCTTTGCTAGCTCCATAACTCGAAATATGGAGCACTACATGTATCTTTTCATCAAGTCATGAGAAGGACGTTCTAGGCACTTCTTCACCAAGTTGCAAGAAGATGTGGTTTTATGCTAAAGCTTGGAGGTTAGGACACTCCATAAATCACCAGGTTGCAATAAGGAGTCGTTCTATGCCAAAGATTGAATGTTAGGACACTTCGCAAACTTCCTCACCAAATTGCAAAAAGATATGGTTCCAAAGCTTGAAGGATAAGATACTCCATGCATTTCTTCGACAAATTGCAAGAAAAGGTGGTTCCATGCCAAAGATTGCAGGATGGCTGTTTCCCATACTTGCTCGTAAAGGATGAAAGAGTAGTACTCCAAGTGTCGATCTTGCCAAGCCGCAAAGGATGGGATGCGTCACATGCTTTCTCGCCAAAGGTGAAAAGGAGTCGCTCCAAATGTTCCCCTCCTCTAAGCCACAAAAGTAGGAACACGCCATGAAATTCTCTCGCCAAGCCGCAATAAAGAGACGAGCAGTTCATTCCCAATCATGTGGACCTATAGTGAATCTTCTTAGGGATATCAAGACTGCTCTTGAAAATATGCAAAAGAGAAAGATTTTGGAGCACCCCGGTGCCAATGGCACGTAGCTTTTGGTTTTGCTTAGTTGATCGGTACCAACGACACGGAGTTTTAGCTCAGCAACAAGTACCGGTGTCAACGACACGACGCTTCAATGTGGATGGAGGACTTGCCATGGACTTGTTCGCCAAATTGCAAGAAGAGGACGCCATGAAACTCCTTCTAAGGCAGGGAAGGAGTGTGAGCTGTAATCTTGGCCGTGAAAGACGGACATACTCGAGTGATTGTGTGTCTGCCAAAGCTCGACTGGAAAGGTGGATGCACCAAATTGTTGTCCACCAAATCCTCGGCCGAAAAGGTGGATGCGCCAAATTTTTGTCCTTCAATTCCACGAAGATGAGGATGCACCAAGCTTTCCCTCGCCAAACCTGCAAAAAAAAAGTATGCTGCCCAAAAAAATAATCCTCCTGATTTCGGAGCTTGATTAAAATAATTTATTGTGGTTGGATCAAAAATGGTAAGGCTTCAAGTTTATATATATGTCATATCTCTCTTATTCTTCTTTTCAATGGTGCAAATGGCTCATGATTTAGACCCTCCTACCTCGAGATATGAATTTTTTCGGCGAGAGTGCACAAAGCTGAAAGAGTCGGCACGTCAGAACTCGTCGTGTAACTTCTGAATAGTATCTGGGACGATCTAAGAGCAACTGGATTGTGATCTTTGCAGAAGTCGTAGATCGGGGAGTTTAGTTTTTATAGCTGCAAACCTCTCGTGATTCCGATATTCCTGCACCAAGATATGAATCTTTCTGTGAAGGCGCGCAAAGCTGAAAAATTGAGCGCGGCAGAATCTGAAGCGAAGTTTTAGAAATATTTCGTGAGACAGTACATAGCAAGTTGATCATTTTATATGTTGCAGCACCCCGTGTCTAGTGTCAAGAAAATCAAGTGGCCCGTGTGTTCAATGCTCCTACACCATGATGCGACTTTTTCTCCGAAGGTGCAAAAAGCTGCGAGATCAGCAGGCCAGATGCATTGATTAATTTTAAAAAATTAATTCCATCCGATCCAGAAGGTGTTTGGGGGTGAAATTTTGATGTATTGTAGTCCTTTGCGTCTAGAATCAGTAAAATCAAGCGTCTTGCGATTTCAACATTCCTACAGCAAGATACTAATTTTTTGGTGAAGGCGCACAAAGCTGAAGGAGTCAGCTGGTCGGAACTCATCTCCTAACTTCTGACAAGTAACTAGGAAGATCTGTGGACTGTCTGATTTTGATTTTCACGTATATCCTAGTTCTGAAAGTCTAGTTTTCGGAACCGTAATCCGTTCATGATTTCGATGTTCCTACATCAAGATATGTATTTTTTGGTGAAGGTGCGCAAAGCTGTAAAGTTGAGCGCGGCAGCATCTGAAACGAAAATTCAAAAAATTACATGAGAAGCTACAGAAGGAATTCCGCCCCAAAATTTTGATACGTTGAATTATTTGAAGTGTAGTTTCAAAAGGATCAAACGGCTTGTATTTCTGATTCTCCTACGACAAGATATGGTTGTTTTCTTCACATATGCACAAAGATTGATATCCCAGACCGCTTCTGCAGCGAAAGAGAAAAAGTTTTGGAGCCCTCGGTGCCAACAACACGAAGCTTTTGGTCCTGTTTAATTAATCGGTGTCAATGACACGAAGCTTCAAGTTATGGCCAAGTTTAATGTGAAAACAATTGCACAAGGTTTGCCGATTTGAACTTTCTTTGCTGATGCCATCGGTTTCCTAAAAAAAAAACAAAGAAAACGTGAACCAAAAGAAAATTTAGGAGGGCTTCTCCTATTTATAGAAGTGTTAAGTCAGTTGTTGTTAGCTTGGTGAACAAGAACTTTCCTTTAAAAAAATAATAGTCAATTACTAGTTGACTAGCAAGTCTTATATGGAACTTTGAGACAAAATTCAAATTGTAGAAGCATCACGTGGTGGAAGGTTGCTGGAATCAAAGGAGAGCTAAGTTGTCCTAATGGGTTTCAAGTGGATTCTTACCAAATTTGGTAATCCACGCCCATAAAGAGCTAGTTTTGAGCTATATTATTTTTGGAATCTACTGCCTAGTTCTATGTTGATGGTGCAATACGGATACTATGGTATTTACCAAAGGAAATTGACGCAACCAAATTTTTCTCAAAAACGAAGAGGGAAACAAGATGGTTCACCTTGGTATATCGGATAGTTTGGTTAAGGGATTCATAAAGAGACGTTGTCTTCACTTGTACTTCAAGTCTCCTCTTCGATTTTGGCAAGCCTACACCCCGACAAGCCTTGAAGTAGGGGGCATTTGTAGACAATTAAAATTTTATCAAATTTAAATCCATAAGAAATTTGGATTTTATCATAAATTAAATATATATTGGTCCAATTAAGTAATATGGAATGGTATAATTGGGTTTGTTATTTAAACCCAATTAAATTGATTTAAATAAAAGTCCAATAAAATTGGGTTAGTCCATTCTTCTATCAAATGGATCGGCCGATGAGCCTCAAGCCCATTAAGCTACTAGGTTTTCTTGGAGGCTACTCCACCCTACACCTATATAAAGAGGTCACAGGAGAAGGCTAGAAAACAAGCAAGTAAGCAGAAGGAAAGGCAAAAGAAGCTCTGAATAATAGCATCAAGGTCTCCATCCATATCTGCAATCATCGTCTGTGGTCAAATTCCAAAGGCGAACTCAAGTCATAGGCGGGCGGCTTCAAATCTTCCGTTCGTGATAACCCAACACCAAATCCTGGTTCATGATGAGCTTCAAATTGTTCGTGACGTACTACAAATCTGAAATCCGTCAAGTTCAAGGTAAAGCTTTCAAGCTCTTGAACCATCATTCATGAGGAGAAGAATCAGAGGACTACATCTCTTTAGATTTAGAGATATTTTGTAGATTGTAACCCCATCACTTGAAATTGGATATAATATTTGTCGCTATATTTCTTGTCTTGATTATTATTTTTCAGGAGCGAAATTTAATTGTTACACTTAGGGTTCAACAATCAGTGATGGTGGAAACTCTCTTAATATTTTGTCAACTGTAGCTGTTAGAACACAAGTTCAAGCAATGCAATTCCAGTTCCAGAGTAAGCAACAACTCGATATACTCATGCTCCACATTGGAGGCGACTCTGTGATTTTCCGTCTGTTTCCCGGTGATAAGAGTCGCCGACAACATAGGAAGATGCCGATGGATCTAGAATATTTTTAAAAAGTAATATTTAAATAAATATAAATGTGGCATTAATTTATCTGACGCGGACATGATTTTTCTCCACGTCAGGGCAAGTGACCAACGCGTAATGCCGGAAGGGTTTAGAACATATGTTTTGACTGAGTTCGTGTGTCTGGATGAAACTATATTAAGTACAGGGACGAGATCGAGATGACAAACACGAACAATACTGGCTATTCTGCCAAACTATTACTTATCTCTGAAGTCGAAACTTAATTCCTTAGACTCGGCGTACGGCTTGGTTAGGAAGTCTTTCAAATTGCATTTTTTCCGATCATTCTTCATTTCTCATGTATATTTGTTTTATATTCTTACTACATAGGATTTTTTTACCTCTTTTGTAAAAAAATCGTTGTCCTTGTTCAGAACCTTAAATCTACCTCACCAAAAGCTAGCTTATGAGGTGAGATTAGCCAAAATCGTATGACATACCAAATCTTCATCCCATTTCGCTTTGTAGTAACTGTGAGCGAAAGGAGAGCAGCCTAATTAAAGTTTAGTAGCCGAAAGAATCGCTAGCTTATGTTTTGACCACGTGAAATGCTAAATACTCCTAGCTGAGTGTCGTGAAGTAGTATCGCCAGGGATGGGCGAAAAAAGTAGTTTGTTCTATTATCTTTTCAAAATAATAGAAATTTTATTATCTTTTCCAAATAATAGAAAAGTAATCCCGTCTGTGAACATAAATTTTTTTTTCCCCAGATACTAATAGTTTATTCTATTCTTTTTCTTCCAAATAATAGAATCTTTATGTAGTACATATATTTAGGGGTGTCAATGGATATGTAAAAACCGATTAAACCGACCGTACCGAACCGATTTATAGGTCTCTTTTTATAAAACCGTAGGTTTTTATATAAATCTATAACCATACTGATAATTAGGGTATGTTTTTTATTTTACAAAAATAAACCGAAAAATTACCGAACCGTACCGAATAAATTTCATGTGAAGAATATATCTATATATTAAGTTTAAAAATAATAAAATATTAAATTTTTCCTTGGGCGTTGGAATTATGAAAATAGTTACAAGCCACAAGTAATTAAACTCGAAATCCTAATTCTCAAACATATTATGCTACTCCTATTGAAACTAAATTATTTTCAGCATATTCACTAGTAAGATACAAGGTATTCTAGCAATTATGAGTAGCAAACTACCAGAGGCGGATCCAGGATTTGAAGTTTATGGGTTCCTATTGTAATATCAAATTAATATACAATAATAACTAGGTTCACAGTTATATATTTATTAATATTTAATGGATTTTTTAATAAAAATACAGAGTCTACGCAAAAGTTATTGGGTTCCGGAAAACCCAGTAGGTATACTCTACATCCGCCATTGTAAACTACAATATGTTGAATACGTTTCCTTTCATATGATTTAGATGTATCTTTTTGAATTTTGATCTTCTATAAACTTTATTCTTGAGCCCCAACTTGGTTAATATCTTTTCACTCGTGTAATCTATATATATTTTGTATTTGCTTAATTTCTTTTACGCTATTGTAGAATAGGAGTCCGAAACTTTTTTGATGATTTTTTGGACAAAAAGCACCTTTTTAATGCTAAAAAAAAAGATACACAAATAGGCATTTCGCAGTACTATACTGCGAATTGCTTTAACGGAAATTTAGCCGTTAAAGTAATTCGCANGCGATTTATTAAAAATTATATTTTTTAAGCAATTCGCAGTACTATACTGCAAATTACTTAAACGCAGTATAGTACTGCGAATTACATATTAATTGGGCCCAGTTCTGAAGGACTCCGGTAAAACGCAGTATTATACTGCGAAGTAGACTGAAACATATTATTTTGCTGCCTTTTACTCTGATTTTTGGCCCCACTAATAATTTAACTGACATAACAATAATTCAAATACATAAAACGTAGTATTGTACTGCGAATTCCTTAGAAAAATTCTACACCCCAAGCTCGGACTTGCCTTATTTATAGGCGTTTCAATTTTATGAAAATTCATTCAATACTTAACTTCAAACTTACGTTCATACTTCTCTCTTCTTCTTATCAATCATTTTTTTACAATGTCTGAAGTGCCAAAAATAAGGGTTTCACTATATTGGGGGGGTGAGGTTGTGCTGGAGAATAACTCTGTGAGATATAGTTCACCTCCACAGTGTCATGTTATATTGCCGCTTACTATGGAGTACGATACATTGGTATCGTTGTTACGTAAAAAAATGAGCGAGAGGAGGCGTTCGGTTACCCTTAAAGTAACCAGTAGATTTCCGTATTCAGTGACTCCGTAGGGGTTTGCTTATTATTCTGAGTTTAACATCGAGGATGATGAAACTCTTAGAAATTTTTTGCGGATTCCGGATGAATACAGGGAATTTATTGTAATAAAATTATTAGAAATGTACGTCAAGGTGGAAGACGTTCCCAGTAATGAGGGCGTGCATAGCAGGGATAACCCCCAGTCATCGGATGGTTATTCTGGAGCAGTTTTTGCCGGACAGATTGCTGATGAAAGAGCTTGCCTTGATTTAAACTTGTCACCACCGGCGAATGAGCAGCCACAAAATAATTTTTTGACTTTATATAATCAACAAGACGACTGGTAAACTTCAATTTTACTACGCTTTAACGATGTTTATTTTATGTTTTAATTGGATTTGTATTAACACTCATATTTTTCACAGGGGGCACCGTCCGGATATGAATTTTACAAGTTATGACCCCGCCCCTAGTTGGAATATGCGTAGTTCTGGAGTATTGGACCACGATGGTCCATCCGGGAGTCATCACCAACAAGAAAATATCCATCATGAAACGTCAAGACAGTACGATTTGTAAGTAAAGTGATATAGCTATATCTAAAGTATTTTTCCGGAGTTTTGGGTAACTTATCTTTTTGTTCTTTTTGTGCAGTGAAAACGAGCTTCTTGAAGCTCCTGACCTCACACAGTTGCCTATAGACGACGTATTTACTCGTGATTTGCAGAATACGCAAAGGGTTCAGAAGATGATAGTGATTATGACAACAATGCGCGATGAGTCTGGGGATGACACACCTTCCATGATGAGGTGATGATGAGGAGGAGGAAGTGAATGTTGAACCTCTTTAGCTGACGAGGGAGCATGTTCCTCCACCTCCCGCTAGACCAAGAGTGTACGAGTCCCACGTGCTATTTTATGAGCGAAATATTCCATACCTTGATAATTGGCCAAGCATGCCGAAACGTGGATGCCCTCACAAGGTGATGTGAGAATCTTCGATCAGCGATGTGGATGAGTCGTAGTAGACCAGTTGTTCTGACAAGGGCATGTATTTCCCCGATAAAGCCCGCCTAATTAGGCTGTAAAAATCTATAGTATAAGAGAGTGCGCGTGAGTATGAATA
>NC_031993.1:16933447-16934042 GCF_001879085.1 Nicotiana attenuata
TTTTTCTTTTTCCTTTGCTAGCTCATCTTTGAGGCTATTTCTTGCACTTTCCAGTTCAGCAATGCGAGCCTGGAGCCTAACAATTTCTGCATCTTTTGTTCCACATTCTAGAACCAATGCCCTAACTTTGCTGTTCACAGGAGTCTTCACGGATGAACCATGTTCAACTGGGGTTACACTTAACAGATAATCACAAGCCTGTAGAGTTTTGATCCCAAAGTGCTCTTTGCTGGAGGCCATCTCCCACTTCTTCAATGGCACATCTAACTTGGCCAAGACAGTTGTCAGTATAAACCCATAAGGAGTGGCATGGGCCTTGGAGCCATTTATCACTCTATCCAGCAGCTTGACAATGAAACTAGGCCAGTTAATCTGCTTTCCTGTCACAAGACACTCCAGAAGGACCAGGTCCATATAATTTGCAGTGTGCCTTCTCTCCTGTCTGGGCAACAGACACTTGTTCACAAATTCAAATAGCACCTTGTGCTCAGGCTTTATCTCACTCTTTTGCACAAACCTGCCTCAGGCACTTCTTCAGCAGACTTGGTATCACAGAAATTCCGGGTGATTAGAAGTAAAAGGTTTTGTAATGATG
>NC_031993.1:16938552-16941381 GCF_001879085.1 Nicotiana attenuata
TCAAATCCCATACTTTTAATAGTATACTTTTGTGTCAATGTGTTAATATAACTCATTAATCTCTAATGATAGTTTTTTCTTGGGAAATTTGGACTTAACTCTCCTTCCCTGCAAAACAATCTTGTCAGTAGTAAGGCTAATCACAAAATATTTTGTGGAAGTGAAAGCCACAAGGTTACCTCTGTCACACAGTTGTGACACACTTATCAGGCTATATTTTAAGCCATCTATCAAATAGACATTCTCAATGGAATGAGAGTCTATCTTTCCTACCTTTCCAACACCAATGATCTCACCTTTCTTTCCATTTCCAAAGGAGAGACCTCCTTGTAGGTTCTCAAGTGAAAGGAACTGGTTCTTGTTACCAATCATATGTTTTGATCAGCCACTATCCATGTACCATATTTGGCTACTTCCCTTCACTTGGTCCTGCAAAACGAAATCATGGGTTAGTCTTAGGAACCCAAACTAGTTTGGGTCCCATTCTATGGGCAAAAGGATGAATTAAATTTTTCTTTGCCCAACCAGGCAGTTTGTGCTTTTCTTGAGCAAAGGCTTTGTTCTTTTGACTGGCCTTTTCTCTTGCATTACATTCATTTTTGTAATGGCCAGTATTACCACAGTGTGTGCAGATCTTATTCTCAGGAAGTGTGAGATACTTGTTTTTGGGATCCCATTTTGGAGCTTGTGTCCCAAATCCAAGTCCTCTCTTGTTGCTACTATGATGTTCTTGCAGCCAGGAGAGTGCATCGGAAGCCTTGTTCCATTTGCATGTTCTGTCTAGTTCATGCTTTACCTTTCCTAAATCTTCTTTTAGGACTTTAATCAATTCATCTTTCTTGTACAGTTCATCTTTCATTTTTCCTAGATTTTCTTCTAGGGTGAGAAATGATTGTTCAGCCCTTTTCTTTTCTGTCCCTAATTTCAGTTTAATATTTTCAGATCTAAGTTCTAGAATCTTATTTTCAAGTTGATGAACCTGGTTCTTCAACTCAGTATTGGTGTTATCACTCTCATCAACCCTAGACTCTAACCTTTTACATTTTTCTTCTAGGATAACACATTCCTTAGACAGAACATCCTTCTCATTGTTTATTATTTCAGACTCATCTATGAAATCCATCAGCAGATCAGCCAGTTTTTCCTTAAACAGGAACTTAATTTTTTCTTTGAGGTGTAGAATACTTACCTCCTGTTCATCTTCTGATTCTCCGATGGCCATTAGAGCTTGATCCTCCTCAGCTTCATCTTCAGAGTCCTCATCTGATGTTTCTTCCCAAGCAGCAACCATAGCCTTTGTTGAACCTTTGTTTCTTTTTGGTTGAACCTGTTCCTTCTTCCTATTTCTTCTTTCAGCTCTTTCTTTCTTCCATTCAATCTCCCATTGAGGGCAGTTTCTGATGTGGTGATCAGTCTTCCCACACTTGTAACACCCCTCATTGGTTTGTTTCTCAGGAGCCCTCGGTTTGCTGAATGTTGTTCCTTTTGAAGCACCCTTTCCTCTCATAAGATATTTCTTGAAATCTCTGGTTATCATAGCCATTTCATCATCTTCAAGATCTGATCCTTCTGAAATTATGAGAGCCAGACTTCTTTCTTTCTTTGGAGCATCCATCTTCATTGTTTGCCTTCTCAATTCATAGGCAGTGATATTTCCAATCAGTTCATCCAACTTCAAAGTAGCAATGTTCTTGGATTCCTGAATGGCAGTGATTTTGCTTTCCCAGGAGATTGGCAGAACTCTAGTTAGAATCTTCTCCACCTTGTCTTCTTCCAGGATAATCCTTCCAAGAGACTCAAGTTCATTTGTCAGTGTAGTGAACCTGGTATACATTTCTTGGATAGTTTCTCCATCCTTCATGGTAAAATTCTCATATTGAGAATACAGCAGTGTTCCTGACCTCTTCACCTGAGGTGTTCCTTCATGAGCCACTTGTAAAGTGTCCCAAATCTCCTTGACAGTAGTACACCCTTGAATCCTGCTGTACTCATCAGGACCAAGTCCACACACTAACCATTTCTTGGCTTTTGCATTTTTCTCCCATTTCCTTAGATCTTCAGCAGTACAATCTACTCTTGTCTTTGGAACATCCACTCCTTCAGCATTCTTCTTGGTTGTGGCTAAAGGACCATCAGTGATGATATCCCAAAGCTCATAGTCTTCGCCCATTATATGGTCCCTCATTCTGGTTTTTCCACCAGGAGTAGTAGAGGCCATTGAAGAGAGGAGGCCTGGCAGTGGATTGCCCTTCCCAATTCCCAGGTGGTGTACTCATGTTGATCTTTTTCTAAGGTGTTAACCTCTTCAAGGATAACCCGCTCTGATACCAATTGATGTTATAAACGTAAATGCCACACAAGAGGGGGGGTGATTTGTGTGGTACCTAATTTTCGCGTTAGAAGAACCTGGTTCTTCTAAGTGTTCTAACTACAGCAGTTTGCGGAATAATAAATACCGAAAGTAAAGTGCACAGAGATTTTTACGTGGAAAACACCTGGCTCAAAAGGTGAAAAAACCACGACCTACTACTCAGTAGGCTTTTCCCAAACTCCACTAAAATCACTGAGCCAAAAACTGCATTTACAAAACTCTTTGTAAACCTAAGGATTAACTCTAATCCCAGTGTAGCACACAGCCTTAACTGTTGCGACACTTTCAAGTTAACTCTAACTTGAATACTCAGAGTACCTAATACAATTGCTTCTAAGAAAGCTGAAAGGTACAATATGAAAACCTACTACAATTGAACTAGACTTAGAATAAACACAATGATGAAACCGGTTCTTCTATCTTATTTCATGTAGCTTCAGACGTGCACACTTGTATCT
>NC_031993.1:16941817-16945590 GCF_001879085.1 Nicotiana attenuata
TTTAATTGCAGGAAAATGTAATATGTAAAGCGTGGTTTGATAGTTTCATATAACAACACAAGCACTTAAACTTAACTTCCACTTCAATTAAAATAAAATTTAGTACAACAAACAAGGAAAACATTACTACAGCACAAACACAAATATAGCAGGCCAACATAATAAAAATACATGAAACATGAAAAATACACTAAACACATACATGCCAATGTTTAGTCCCGGTTGCCATTTATTCTCCGCTCCAACCACTTAAATCGTTCTTCCAGTTGTTTTTTTTCTTCTTCTACCTCTTTAAGTTTCGCATTCACCTCCGCAAGTTCCCGTTTATATTTATTTTTACGTTCCTTTTGTGCTTCACAATTCCATTGTGCTTTCCATTTTTCTTCTCCCACCTCCTTCAGTTTCGCCCTCATTTCTGCAATAATTCTATCGCTTTCGCTTTGTGTTTCCTGTTGGACATATTATGAAGAAACTGCAGTTTTTCTTTGTAGTATTCCTGATAACATGGTTCATCAACCCATTCCTCAAACTCACAAATAGGTTCGCCGGGAACCTTGTAAAACTGGTTCATACAGTGCCAGTAGCGGCGTCCAGCTTCACCACTGTCCCAACAACTTTGCATCATGCATAATTTTCCACAGTAGCACTGTGGTGGACGAAGAGGTTGAGCCATATAATGAAATATTTGCTTTTAGTAAAAAAATATTAATTTTAATGAAATATCTGCTTTTAGTAAATTTTGAGCATGCAAAATAACTACAATGAGCCCGTTATTTATAGGCGAGACAAAATAATTAATTCGCAGTATAGTACTGCGTTTTATGGAGTTGTCTTATCGTTCTGAAAAAGATGAAAACCATGTGAAAAAAGCTGCTATCTTGCAGAAAAATTTAATAATTAATTCGCAGTATAGTAATGCATTTTGTGGAGTTGTCTTGTCATTCTGAAAAAGATGAAAACCATGTGAAAAAAGCTGCTGTCTTGCAGAAAAATTTAATAATTAATTTGCAGTATAGTACTGCGTTTTATGAAGTTGTCTTGTCGAAAACTTTATAATTAATTCGTAGTATAGTACTGCATTTTATGGAGTTGTCTTGTCGTTCTGAAAAAGATGAAAACCATGTGAAAAAAGCTGCTCTCTTGCAGAAAACTTTAATAATTAATTTGCAGTATAGTACTGCGTTTTACGGAGTTGTCTTGTCGTTAAAAATGTAATAATTAATTCGCAGTATAGTACTACGTTTTATGGAGTTGTCCTCTCGTTCTGAAAAAGATGAAACCCATGTGAAAAAAGCCGATTTCTTACAGAAAAATATAATAATTAATTCGCAGTATAGTACTACGTTTTTTGGAGTTGTCTTGTCGTTCTGAAAAAGATGAAATCCATGTAAAAAAAACTGCTTTCTTTATGTTTCCTTTTAGTTCTACTGTTTGTTTTTGTGTTAGGTTTGCAAGGTTTGTGTTTGTGTTGTACTGTTTAAGTTAAATTGCTGTTCAAACGCAATTAAAATAAAATTATTGTTAAAAGATAATTGTTACCATTATTTACATAATGCACTATTTACACAAAGTAAAAACACAAGTATATCAGTGAGTCCCGCAGCCTGCGTGCTTCAGTGTAGCTGCCAGCCTAAGTCGCATCCCCTGTCGCCCGGGTACACTATCTGGATCATCGTCATCAAGCCGCCTCTTTATGTGAGGATGTGCAGCAGCATCGACACCACGACTGGCAGGATCGGAAGAATAGGCCGTCGGGCCGTCAGCAACCTACAAAACAAGTAGTAATCTTAGCATGTGAAAAAGTATATTTATATTGTACGTGTTGAGTCAAAAAACATTTTCTCACCGTGGTCTTGTCCGCCGCCTGAGTATATGCATCCGTGGTGTCCTCATCAAAGCATGTAGTGGCCTCGAAGATGGGCTGGGACGAAACCTTCATAAGAAAGTTAAAAATTAATTAATGTCAGCTCATTAAGGAAAAGAAAACAAATTGAAATTTTAAAGTAATACAAACATACCTGCGCCTGTGGTAGATCCGCATCAACCGCTGGGGATGAGGCATAACTCAACCTGCGCCCGCCATCCACGTCCCGGGTAGGCCGATCCTCAGCTGCGGTAGATGGGCATGCAAAGTACTGGTCTACATCCCCGTCAAATGTACCCGTGATCGACAATGCTCCTGACGGGGTGACCTGCGATGCTGGAAGAGATAGCTGAAGGTTGTACGACGGCATGCTGCTGGATGGCTCATCTACCTGAGGTCCATAATCCGGCTGATCATCTCCAAGAGCCTCATCTCCAAAATCCCCATCATGTCGCTCCACAGGTGGGCCAACAAGTGCATCATAGCCCCCTTGCTGGGGACCACCTCCTCGCCGTCCCCCACGACCCCCGCGACCCCGTGGGGCACCCCTCCCTCGTGCCCTACCCCTGCCTCGTGGGACACCCCTACCCCGATGGTAGTCCTCTGGCGCCGCATACTGAGCCTCGTGGTCCAACCTCGCGGCATCTCTCCCCTGAAGCAGGGTCCGACGAGCCACCTGTTCCACCCGCCGGCCACAGTCAACGAGTGCAGGATTGTCGGCATGCTGCTGCATCTCCTGTCCCATCTGGCAGAGGTGATGATGCACAATAGCTTGTGAAACATTTAAATATTAATTAAATAACGCTATATCACAATTATAAAATATTAATAAGCCACAAAAACATACCAGTGCCTCGTGCCTCCCGGCGTATGGTCTGTAGCGATCGCCAAGCACATGAATGGGGTTCCCGATCATCAGTCGGGTGTGACGGCGGTACCATGACGTATACAGATGAATAGTGGCCTCCTAGGTAAATGTAGGTGGTGGCGGAATACAGTGACCTCGCTCCTCCCAAGTATGGACTTGCTGCTCTAGCCATCCCATATATATAACGTCCACCCTGGCACGGTCGTCCCGCTGATAGTGTGTAGCCTCCCATCCAGGCTCCCCCGGTATAGGCTGGGGACGGTGAAACTGGCGAAGCACACGCTCTGTGGCATGATACTCAACCATATCGAAGAAGATCATCGGGACGGAGGTGCTCCAAAGCAGTCTGTCGACTGAGCAAATATCGGGCAGCTGAGCTAGCAACTCGTCGCTGTATGACGTCCAGATGAACTACCAAATAATAACATAAAAGTGAGTATGCGCAACACAACTCAATTACTAATTCGCAAGCGTAGGTACATATTTACCTGTCCGTCCACCAGCATATCTAACACATCCCTGACAAGGGGGAGATTATGATGAGCATCGCTCCCTCAGTAGTTCCCACGCCGGAGAATCCACCTAGAAGCTAGAGGGAGAAACGGATAAGCCTCACCGGGCGCAAGTGGTGGTAGAGGTGGCTGCAACGGCATGATCCGCTGCCAGGCCCAAACCTAAGATAAAAGGTTGATGTAAAATTTATGAGTCATTTCGACCATATAGAATTCAGAGTAATGAACAGAGTATTCGAAAATGTTGTCACCTGTAGGAGGGGCAGAAAACCACATATGTCCACTGCTGGGCCCATGCTCGCCCGGCACATGCTCCTATACAGGTATGCGAGAACAGCAGCACCCCAGCTGTACTGAGGTAAATCATCCAGCCGCTGAAGATGATGGAGATAGCGCATACTCACAGTACTCCACGAAGTGTTCGTGAACAAGACACACCCGAAAAGCAGGAGCAGCGCCAACGGCATGTACCTCTCAATGTGGAGATCCTCCGTCTCGCCGGTAGTGTCAGGGTGCAAAACAGCCATAT
>NC_031993.1:16945690-16974718 GCF_001879085.1 Nicotiana attenuata
TAGGATTTAAAAGGATAATTACACTTTTTATTTTAAAAAAGAAAAGAGAACACAGAAAAATTAAAAAAGAGAAAAAATTATTAGCTTACTTAAAAATAACTACTCAGGCGTAGGTAATGGCTGGTTTAGGTTAGTTAATTTCTTTGTTTCTTTTTTCTTAAATCATTTTCTTTTTTCTTTTCGAAATAAGAAGTGTATCTATTAATCTATTTATCAAATATCAGACAATATTATTGATAGAATAAAATTTAAAATAAAATATATATCAAGATCAATAAAAAATATATTTTTTATTATATTAAAATGAGAGTAGCAGATAAAAATATTAAACGAAGTAATATGCTAATAAAAATTTCTATTAAGAATATTGTAATACTAAACATTGGATAATATAATAAAGAAAAATACAGAACGAAAAAGTTATTCGATGACTATATAAGTCTCTTTTTTGATTAATAGTGATTTTATTATTGTGTATATCGTATTGACAACTAAGATGACAATTGAAACTTATTGTAGCAATACGATTTGATATGATCAAACAAATAGATCACAATTTAATTAAATTAATATAATTTTAATATTGACCGCGCATCGTGCGGGTACGACTACTAGTTTAATATAGCAACTACAGTAAAATTTCATTTGGACCAACGATATTACGTCGTTTTTCATGAAATGACCATAACGCCCTAGAGTTGCCAGGCAGGCATGTCGTCCAGCTAGACTTTTTGTTTTTGATGTTTCATTGATGTCACGTATCCGCATTGGTTTTGACTAATTTAAATTCACATTGAAACATTTTATTTTGAGTAAAATGCTTTCTATCAAAGGCAGCTCTGTAGTTAGAGCTTGAATCTAAAACGTTTGGTAAAAATGAACATATTTACCGCTCCATCGCAACTATTAACGATAAATTTAATCTACTTTAGGAGTATACGTATGTATAATTGTTTCCTAGGTGAGACACATTGTATAGATTTGATTTATAGGTATACACTACAATTAACCTTTTCTTTTTTTTTTTTTTTTTGAGAAACGACTTAACCATTTAATGCCGTTGTCCTTCTTGCTTGCTTTTAGTTTCTTCTTGATAATTAATGATGATTAATAAAAATTTATCTGAGATGCAAATCTGGTTTCTGATTTGTTACTTTATTTGTTTTTCCTCTTATCTATTTCCCAAATTAAAAAATGAAGTAAGAAAGCGAAATATTGTGAACTTTTTTAGAATAATAGTGATAGTTAGTTCTTGAATGCTAAAATATGAAGAGAGAACGAAAAATAATTCATTTCATAAAATAACTAACCCTTTAGTTATTATACAAGCAAATACGGAATTATTGGTAAAATCATTTCCCTTCCAATTCTAGCTGTTATACCCAACTTGTAACATATATTAACAAAAACATTATCTCTGGTTAAGAATTTAAGATTATAATATTCAATTTTATAATTAAAAATAATGGTAGTAAACCAAATGTGCCACTTTAATACTTAAGAAATCCAATTCAAGCCCACTTTCATTCTTAAGTCACGGAAGGAAGCAAATCTGGCGGTCACGGAAGCAAAAAATGCGGCGTTTGGCCGCATGTACGAGGAATTGGGGGAGAAAGGCGGGGCAGGAAGTTATTCAGGTTGGTTAAAGTGAGGGTGAGGAAGGCGCAGGATCTAGACCAAGTTAGGTGCATCAAGGACGAGGATGGTAGAGTTCTGATGGGGGAGTCTCAAGTCAAGTAGAAGTGGCAGGCGTACTTTCGAGACCTACTTAACGAGGAGGGGGATCGAGACGTAGAGCTAGGGGAGTTGGGGAATTCAGAGTGTCATAGAGACCTTGGGTACTGCAGGCGCATTAGGGTGGAGGAGGCCGTGGGGGCTTTGCGTAGGATGAGTAGGGGTCGAGCGACCGGGCCAGACGAAATCCCGGTGGAGTTCTGGAAATGCATAGGTAGGCCAGGAGTAGAGTGGCTGTCCAGGTTGTTCAATGTGATCTTCAGGACTAAGAGGATGCCGGAGGAGTGGAGGTGGAGTACAGTGGTGCCCGTGTATAAGAACAAAGGGGATATCCAGTGTTGTAACAACTATAGGGGTATCAAATTACTAAGCCACACCATGAAAGTCTGGGAGCGGGTGGTTGAGGTGAGGGTGAGGGAGATGACGTCTATATCCGTGAACCAGTTCGGTTTCATGCCGGACCGCTCCACTACAGAAGCTATCCACCTTGTCAGGAGATTTGTGGAACACTTCAGGGATAAGAAGAAGGACCTGCACATGGTGTTTATCGACTTGGAGAAGGCGTACGACAAGGTCCCAAGGGAGGTGCTATGGAGGTGTCTGGAGGCGAAGAGCGTGCCAGAAGCCTACATCAGAGTGATCAAGGACATGTACGATAGAGCTAAGACTAGGGTTAGGACGGTGGGTGGCGACTCAGACCATTTCCCGGTGGTAATAGGGCTTCATCAAAGATCTGCACTTAGCCCTCTCTTATTTGCTTTGGTGATGGACGCTATAACACGCCATATTCAAGGGGATCTGCCATGGTGTATGCTATTTGCTGATGACATAGTCCTGATAGACGAGACGAGGGTCGGTGTTAACGAGAGGTTGGAGGTCTGGAGGCAGACTCTCGAGTCCAAGGGTTTCAAACTAAGCAGGGCTAAGACAGAGTACCTAGAGTGCAAGTTTAGCGCCGAGCCGAGCGAAGTAGGCCGGGACGTCAAGCTTGGATCTCAGGTCATCGCCAAGAGGGACAGTTTCAGATATCTTGGGTCGGTGATTCAGGGAGACGGAGAGATCGACGGGGATGTCATTCACCGTATAGGGGCGGGGTGGTCGAAATGGAGGCTTGCATCAGGAGTCTTGTGTGACAAGAAAGTTCCACAGAAACTCAAGGGGAAGTTTTATAGAGCTGTGGTTAGACCTGCCATGTTGTATGGGGGTGAGTGCTGGCCGGTGAAGAACTCCCATGTCCAGAGAATGAAGGTTGCGGAGATGAGGATGCTCAGGTGGATGTGCGGGCTCACCAGGTTAGATAGGATTATGAATGAAGTTATTCGGGAGAAGGTGGGGGTGGCCCCAGTAGATGAGAAGATGCGGGAAGCGAGGCTCAGGTGGTACGGGCATGTGCGGAGGAGAAGCCCCGATGCCCCGGTGAGGAGTTGTGAGCGGCTGGCGGTGGTTGGCGCGAGTCGAGGCAGAGGGAGGCCCAAGAGGTATTGGGGAGAGTTGATTAGGCAGGACATGGCTAGAATGCGGATTTCCGAGGACATGGCCCTGGATAGGAAAGTCTAGAGGTCTAGTATCAGGATTGCAGGATAGGGGCGTCTAGAATTTTTCGTACTTCTGTCCCGGGGCTGGGGGGTGGGTTTGGTANACGTTCTGGTCCCGGGCGTGGGGGGCGGGGGGGGGTTTTGGGTAGGGCTCTCCATAGATGATCTGTGTATTGTATTGTGCCCCCTTATGGTAGTTACTGGTCGATATATTTACATGCCATTTTATTTATGGTTTATGTTTAGATAATTAATTATGTGATTTCTGCTGGAGTTACTAATGCTCTTTTGCTTTTTGTTTTTTGTTTTTGTTTTCCTTTTCCTTTTCCTTTTCCTGAGCCGAGGGTCGATTGGAAACAGCCTCTCTGCCCTTTCGGGTAGGGGTAAGGCCTGTGTACGTATTACCCTCCCCAGACCCCACCTTGTGGGACTATACTGGATAGTTGTTGTTGTTGTTGTTTTCATTCTTAAGTCAGTAATTAGTACATACAAATAATGAATAAATGCTTTCAAAACCACTTTCCCCAAAAATTCAACATGCACAACCAGTGTAACAATACTGTATTATAGATAGAAAAATTATAAAAAAAGTAAACTAGAAAAGTTACATAAAGAGAATAAAAAGGTTTGTCACAAGGAAAAGTGGCCAAGTTGAGGTAAAAAAGAAGTTGAAGACTACAATTAAATACCTCGCATTTGGACATGTGTTCTATGTGCAAAAAGCATATATAATAGGAAAAAACAGTTTTATGATCTAACGGATCTTTCCTCTTTTTCTTTTTGGACAAATTATTTAGAAAATATTTAATTTGATAGCGGATCAGCAGCACATTTTAGTCACGTGAAATAAAAGGGAAATAAGTTGTCACCTGAACTTGTCCGCAAAAGTTATTCTACACTTAAACGTTACATGCGACCTTTTACTTTTCTATTCTTGTTTGAAATAAATTATTATCTCTAAAAATGACGTGGTAGAGAAAAAATATGTTTCGTAAAAGGCTGATTTTTAGTAGTACGAGAAGCAAAAATAACAATAGTACCTAGATCTAATTTTAGTCTAAAGTCAAATCGTAGACTCGTAGTTGTACTTTAATTGTTACAACTCCATCTTATTTTATATATATATATATATATATATATATATTAAAACTTGTGGCACGATCACTCTTGAATTCAGTTTACATCACCAGTTGAAAGCATTATCTAAGGACGTCCTTTAAATAACATGAGAGGAATCCATAATATTCTTGGGAATTTAGGAATCTATATAAAATAAGCAAGATCTCATAATAAGCCTTTCTAGGTATATTAGATGCCACTGAATCGGTCCAAGAAAAATATCTCTTTATAGCGGTAGCGATCTATCGTCTTGACTTGAGACAGAACCAAATGATAATGAGTGTCAACAGTCTATAATTAGGGGTGTTCATAAAAATCCGAAAAAACGAACCAAACCAAACCGACCAAAAAAATTGATATTTTTTTGTTTGGTTTGGTTTTGGTTTTGAATTTTAAAAACCGATCAAATTTGATTTGGTTTTGGTTTTAATCTGAAAAACCCGAACCAAACCGACTATAGGAGTAGCTATTTCAAATTTATTATTACACCTATATATATGTATGTTGTTATACAAAGTTTCAAAAAATTTATGGTAAATGTTAATAGTTTGCACTTTTAATATAGTTCTTTACCTTTACATTCTAATTTGATTGGTAGTTTTCTTTTGTTTAGTGTAAGAATCCATTTCGTGTTAAAAATAACATATTTTTAATTAGGTCCTTAAATTATTCATCACTATTGATTCAATTATCATCAATATATCTTGGTAAATAATAGATTTCTCAAAGGGCAATTGATTTGATAGTGTTACATTGGAAATGTGGTCGCCGAAATATGTGTTTGGTAGTGTATCTCTTATATTTAAGAAAAAAACGATAAATAACCGAAAAAACCGAAAAACCGACATAAACCGAATCGAGAAAAACCGACTTAATTGGTTTGGTTTGGTTCTAATATTTAAAAAACCGACTTACTTGGTTTGGTTTCTTTTTAGAGAAAAACCGATCCAAACCGAACCATGAACACCCCTATCTATAATGATGTCTTGTAGGGTTGTACATAGACAGAGTTTAGAGCTGTCAAAAAGGGCTAGCCCAGTCCAATCCAGCCCAAGCCTCGTGGGCTTTTAAATTTGGGAGTTAGGACGGGCCGGCCCTCCATCTATATGGGCCTTAAAATTGCCAGCCCAGCCCAGCCCTAAGAGGGTCGCGGGCTAAGGCGGGTCGGCCCTTTAATTTGTTTAGAAAAAAAATATTTCTCCAAATATTTACATATTTTTTCGTGATATAATCTCTTGATCATATGAACGACTTCTGTTTATTTAGAGTGTACAAGAATCTTGATATTTGACAAGGAATCTCGTAATTGAAATACAAATTCTCTACATCTCTAGCTCTTCTTTTTTTAACGTTACATGAATATTTTTTAGCACTTTTCTTTCACTTTCCTTAGGCTCAGGAATTGCTTCAATAAGTATATATGTTAAGGGTTTTTATTTTAGGTTTAACATTATTTGTCGATTTCATCATTATAGCCATGAAATTTTTAAAATTCATGATATTTGCTAGTATTGTCAATTTTTTTGGGTATTAAAACTTGACCTTTTTCTATACTGAAGAGCGATTTAATAATTAATAATATATTAAAGTAACCAAACTGATCATTGTCACTTAAAATAATATTTTCTTTTGAAAAAAATATTATTGGCCACTTAAAACTTTCCTAGTTCGTTGTTAATTAAGCAAAAGAAAAATTAATCTTGTCATACTACATGCATATCTAAAATATAAATTCTAGTTGACATGAAAGGGTAAATGAGCAATCTAAGGTTGAAAAATGGGGATTATAGTTAATACATTTTTTTATTTTTTTATTTTTTTAAATATTTAAATTTGAATATAATTTTGACCCACGGGCCGGTCCAAGCCCAGCCTCGATCAAGCCTCAAGAGTCAGCGGGCTGACTTGGGCCGGGCTTATAAGCCTCGATTCTAAATCGGCTAAAAAAATCCCAACCCAGCCCTACCCAAGTAGCGGGTTGGGTTGGGCTGGCTTCACGGGCCAAGCCCATTTTGACGGCTCTAACCGGGTTGATTCGCTTTTTATCAAAGCCAAACTAAAACAACTATTTCGGTTTGGATTGGTTCGATTTTGTCGATTTTTCCAGATTTTTTAGAGTTTTTTTAGATGAATATTATTTCAATCTTACTTGGTTAAAGCTATAAATAAAGTTTGATAAGTGAATATGTTTAGTAAAAATTGAAAAAACTGACAAATATATGATCCATTAAAATATTCTTGTGGGAGAATTTTTTTAGTAACACATGATAGTTATTTTAGTCATCTAACAATAATTTTTTTTGATGTACGCTTTCAAGATTAATCGCATTTTTCGTTGATTTAACTTTTCGATTTGGTGCAATTATATATAACGTTCTTTAATCACCACTTGAAAGGGGAAGACCCTCTTCTCCTTCTGCCTGTGACATATTTGTTTTTCTAGTTCTTCTTTGGGTTCCCCTATATATCGATGTGTGTATGCTTTCGTCGAGAGAACCACAAGAAATTTTCATAAACCTAGATTTAATTCCATCGATTTAACTGTTTTCGACAGGGAAAAAAATCATAAATGAAAAAGAAGAAGGTATACAGTTAATTAGTATGAATTAACTTTAAGAAAACTATTACTACTATATATGTATCCACGAAATAATGGAAAAAGTAAAGGAAATATCTCCCGCGTGAAGACTTGTTAGGATTTACTAACTTTTCTATAAACATTAATTAAACGTGGGAATTTCCAGACAATGCTATAGCTACTGATTATTCATATTTCATTACAAAAGTCTTCCTAGCACTCGGACAATGCAAATTTCAATCTCTACTAGTGCTTCTTCACTATACAGACAGCTAGCTTTAGGCCTAGCACTAAAAAAAGGTGTAATTGATTAGTTCTAACATATCCTTATCCAAAAGGAATGGGCCAGTATCCATCGATCTGGTGGATCTACTTTTTAGTCCAATTAATACAAATAGGGACATAATTCCACAAGAATGATACTCCCTAACAATAAGTGACCAATTTGTTTTTTTTTATTTTGGTTTAAAATAAGTGTTTATTTATATAATCAAGAAAAAATTCAATTTGTTTTTTCAAAATTACCCTTATGTACGTATCCCTAAAAAGTCATTTACTCCTCATATTTGAGAAAAGAAGTAAATGTTACTATAACTATGCTACGACATTTAATTAAGGGTAATTTGATCACACCAACTATTTTTGTCTAGAATTTAGTATTTCTTTAATGGATGTTCACAAAGTAAATTGGTCACTTATTGTGGACCGAATGAAGTAGCATATTAACCATTACCTATTATCTTGGAAAACTCCAAGGACACTTATAGCCTGTTTGGCCAAGCTTATTTTTGGGCCAAAAGTGCTTTTTTTGGCCAAAAGCACTTTTGGCAAAAAATTGAGGTGTTTGGCCAAGCTTTTGGAAGGAAAAGAAGTGCTTTTGAGGAGAAACAAAAGTAGTTTTGGAGAAGCAGAAAAAAGTAGCTTCTCTCCAAAACCACTTTTCTGAGAAGCACTTTTGAGAAAAATACACTTAGAAGCAGTTTTCAAAAGCTTGGTCAAACACTAATTACTGCTCAAAAGTGTTTTTCAAATTAATTAGCCAAACACAAACTACTTCTCACCAAAAGCACTTTTTTAAAAAGTACTTTTGAAAAAAACACTTTTCAAAATAAGCTGATTTTAGAAGCTTGGCCAAACGGGCTATTAGCTTGTTGAAAGTGGAGGCCTTTCAGATCCCCAGAAGACGTTATTTGAAATTCTCTACTTGTACACCTAGACAACGTATATAAAGTTTAACTATTACCATATTTTCTCACTTAGTGAATTATTGTAGAGGTTTTGGCCAAATCCTCTCTGCATTTTGTAAGTGCAATAGATAGTCATAGGTTATGGCTTAGATTGGTAATCTCCATTGTACTGTTGCAAGAAAAATCTGCTTAACGTCGGTCCAAATGGTCAAACCTACTTCACAATGCAGTAACAAGACACATATTCATGCGCCCCTACCAACTCTTAAAAGGGATAAAACACAAATAGTTGGCCGGATTCACATTTTATTTTTTCTAGCTGATATACATAGTTATACATATATATATTTGTGTATATCGACTATTTTTAGTTTAATCAGTTGGATAACGCCTTTTTGAACGTAGTGTGGAAGAAACATATTGGATAAGTACCCATATAGCCTCACAATTATGTTTCGTTGGGCTAGGCTTGTGTGGGCTGGGCTAGGCTTTGCTAGGCCAGCCTACATTGACAACTCTATCAGCTAACTCTCGTGGAAAATGGATAGAGTGAATGAGTTGAGGCGTGGAAACTTTTTTTTTTGGTTTCCCACCCGGTGTCCGGTACCTGCATTGGAGCCCGACTATATCCGGATTCGCGCCGCGTAGGGCCCCATTCGGGGGGAAGCGCTCCCTACCAAGGATTTTTCCATACTCAGGGCTCGAACCCGATCCACTGCACCACATCCTTTGGTGATAAAGAATAGGCGTGGATCCTTAGAAACAATGAGGAAATGCTTAAATTGGAGAAGGATGAGGAATTTCTTGTGTATGCATCTCCAAATCCTGGTGTCCAATATGCCCCTTGAATTTGTTCAATTTTATTGGATGTCCTCAAATTGAAGTACTAAGGATTGGTTTGGTTAAGATGTTAGTTATGCGGGATTATAATAAAGAGAGATTGTTTGTGTAATGAATAAGAATGAAGGGATCATTATATGGTGATTAATAAGTAGAAATTATTGTGCATAATTAATAATGAAGGAATTGTTACGAATGGTTTACTTACTTTGCAGGCATTTTTGTCTTTACAATACTTTTACCACGTATCTCTAAACACATGATTCTTATAAGACATTCTATCTCACATAACATAACTTCTCGCGAAACTTAATATGGGTTTTAAATGAAAAACCATACTAACTTAAGCCTGAATTGCCCTTAATGAAAGTTAACTTCAACAACTTAAGTAAAATCAAAATCGTCTACAGACTAAAGATAAAACCAAATTTGTAGAACTTTTTCCCTCAGCTGCCAGACCTGTCGTCTAGCTCGAATTTCTTGCAGACTGCAATGAGAAAAGATAATATCAGCCATGAGGAAGAACCTGTTGATATTTTGCTTAATATAAGTGCTTCATATAACAAAAGGAAATGTATTAAGCTTACAAGTAGTTCATGATCTCCCATAATCTCATCAATTAACTCTTGTAATGGCTTGTCCGCGCTGTTTTCAACTAGAGCAGCAAATACGGGATCTTCAAGCCCTGTGCGGAATCAGGAGTATGACCAGAGGCCAATGGAGCTATTATTTTCGACACAACACATATCTATATATGTGAAAACCACTAAATTTTCAATACATATTAAATTCCGAACCCATAATTCCAAAAGTACAACGAGTTTAGTGCTAAAGAACGTCAAAAAGTTGAACCCCTTAAGTTTAAAACCTAGATTTGCCTCTGAGCATGTACAAGATCATTTCAGAGGCGACATTAAACTTAAAAAGAAGTTCATAAATATATGATGAAAAGTCGATCTTATATTGTATCAGTTGAATGCTGTAAGCCTGTAACTGTCATTGCTACGGCAAGAAGATTACCATATATCAAAAGATCTAAATTTGCAAGATGTAGTGTAAAACGTTATGCCTTTGCAGATTAGCATGTTGTGCGTTCAAGTAGCAACCAAGAGAGATCCTTCCACTCGTGTTTTCGTAATAAATTTTTTACGATAATCTGATACTCCACCTAGATTTCAAGATAATGCTGTATTGAGGCCGTAAATTGTTTAGAAATACTTGATTTTCCTTTTCACACATTTTTAAGACAACTGGCGCAGAGTTCTTTCCTGCGGGCAGAAGTTTCCTTTGTTTTTAAACGAGTTTTTTTTGTCAATTTTAAGATCTCGGCTGTGAATGCAGAAAGAAACTATTTACCACTTTCTTCGAATGCGTCAATAAACATCATCATCTCCTCTCCCGTAAGGCCAGACAGGAAGCAAATTCGTGGAAGCTGTTTAGCGATCTGCATAAATGATACCTCCTCATTAGAGTAACGATGAGTCTGTTGCTTAGACATGCAATTTCCGTTTCTTATGACAGTTTATTAACTCAGGAGAAGGCACGGATAAGCATATACTAAAACAACAACAGCACGACAATTACATGATAGTTGGGGCCGGCTATATGAATACTCAATATCCTATGTCGCTCCATTTGGAGCTGCTTCATTTTGATACTCAATAGTCTGTGGTTCTTAAACAGAGGGGTCTCGACGTTTTCTACTGACATACAAATCCAATGGTAACCTAGTGCAATGATCAGTATTAAGGTCAGTAATCTTTCAGTTTGAAACACTGCTTGTTGGATTAACTGAATTGCTAGACTACAATATCTCGATATTATTTACAAAATCTCCAAGATTTTAAGCAATCATAAAACTATTTTTTATATACTACACAAGTTAAATGTTTAATAAATAACATATACAATCAGACATCTCTATAACAACATCCCTATATAACAACACTTCACTATAAAAACCAAGCTTTTCTGGAACTAATTTTCATGTTATGTTATAATATATATTCTCTATAACAGCACTTCGCTATAACATCCAAAAATATTCGAAACAAACGAGGCTGTTATAGAGAGGTTTGACTGTTAAAGGAAAACTTAAGGTGCTGTTGCTCCTAGACTGAGCATGTAAAACTAAGTTATTGTACTTTAATACATAGGGATTTTATTGTACTATTTGGGACGCTTACATGAGTTAGTGAAGAAAAACGAGCCAGAACACGCATTCCTTCAGACCTAGGGTCAGGAAGGAAAAATGCTGATATATACTCATAAGAGGCTCTAGCCTATTTCCACAGACCAAGGAGGCGGTAATATGCTTTTTTAACTTTAAAAAGTAACAAAAATTAAGCAGCATATTCACATGTTCTGCTGAACAAAATTAGGGCTTAGGTTTCGAATCATAATGTTAGCAAGCTGTATCTTCTGTTTACTATTATTCTTGGTAACCGAGAAATCCGCTGTTTGCAAGTTTCGAAACTCAGTGTATAATAGACCCGTCTTGTACCTGTCTCCACTTAAATACTATGATTGGTTCACCAGCCAGGACTCGAACTCGTGACATGTGCTTACCATACATCATGCGCTTTGCTACCTTTGCTGTTGAACCGAATCCCTGGGGGCTCTTCAGTTTACTAATTTTTTCTTCTACATACTGAAAAATGTTTGTTTCTCGAAAAACTCAAGCTCACAGCACAGCCAAACACTAGTGATATTCATCTATGATCATGTCAACGGTGGGTGCATGCAATCGTATGTGCCATTATATATAGTACTACATATAAGAAGATAATTTCATATCTCAACAGCCTTGTGAGTGCAGAAGCACAAAGATGTGTGAAAGAATTCAGTTATCTGACCTTTGAAGCATCCAAATTGGGCTGTTTTGTATTCATTGCTTCCCAAAGTGAGCGAGAAATCATGTCTTCAGTACAAAAAATGACCTGCAGCATATGTGTTTATTAAATGTAACTTCGAATTGAAATGCACAATACCATCATCTACATGAATTTTCCAGTTAAACAAAAAGAAATGCATTAAGAGCAATGAGATGTCCAGTGAAGTTTACCTGGAGGAATTCACCATCCATCTCCTTCAGAAGTTGCTGTATCTGTGACAAGATAAGCGTATCAGGATCAGTTAGGGATGCTAAGGAATATCTATGACGTGATTTCTAATTACTATGTTCTGAGTTTTTTTTCTAACAAGCATGCTGCACTGACCCCAAAGTTACTAGCGTTAAGAGGGAATCTAAGGAAGATCTAGAAGGAAAAAGCAGTTGGGAAGAGTGAGCAAATAAATTCTTCAGCATATGAAAAAGAAAATGTAGTTCATTCTCCTCGTCAGAAAGGGATATCAAATGAAAAATAATACAGACACTATATGAATATACAGTCGTCCACGTGTTAAAGTTTATAAGAATTGAAATTACCTTTGCTGCCTCGTCCACTTCAAATCCCAGCAACAACAAAGCCTGTGTAATTGGTCATCCACGAGGTGTTGATTTAACATTAAAAAATGAGCAAAGTAATACCAGAAAATCACCAAATATGTTCTAATCTTTCTAGAAATGTTTTAGCTTGAAAGGATAATATTTGAAGGCCATCCAAAAATCGGCATCAAGTATTGACTCTTATACAACATTGTATACAATCATTAAAGCAAAATATCCTTCCCTTTGACGTAACTTTTCAACTAGATCAAAAATAAATTTTAATACATCTTAGAAGACACAGAAAACTCAAAAATTTCAGAATATGGATCAGGAATGCTGTGAAATTTGAATTCTGAAAGCTGATTTCAACATTTCAAAATGAAAATATTATACACATTGTCTCTTCTATGTCCATGTTTGTGTCAATAACAAAATGATAAAATACACATAGAAATGCTACTGTAAGATAACTAACCAGAACTTACAGGTGGACCGTATTTTGGATACTCAGGATTTACAGAAACAAACTTAGAATCTTCATCAGTGATCTCAGAGGGAAGACCTGAAAAAGAGGGCATTGCGTTAGAACGAAATGGTGAACAGAAATTGCATGAACAACAAAACAGATGCCCAATAGGCAAAAGTGACTCAAATAAACAGTGGCTTCAAAACCCCATCTACGAAGTTAATGATAGGAAACAACATGAAGAAAGATAGAAACACATTTGAATACATGGATTGTCATAGCTAATTCTATTTAACCATAAATTCAGGATATAATGTGTAGATCTCTCTAGCTTTTGCACATTTAATTATAAGTTTTGCATCAAATCGCAACTCTAACAAGAGGTGGTATTAGATATAAAATTCCTCTCATACTGATAAACCTATTCTCTGTATCGAGGTGCCAATTATCAGCTGGAGTTAAATCAGAATTATATGAAACGTTCTTTAAAAAAAGTATACATTTTGAAACTCTAAGAAAAGTACATGTTGTTGTTCTTCCCTTTTTCCAAATGACTGGATTGTGTGAAAAGGTAAGTAAAAATTGTTTGGTTGACTCTCCGGAAGCAAAAATAAGAGAACCATTTGGAATAAAAAGATCTTTTTTTAACTAGAATGCTGGTTCTACCCCTACCTTTAATGTCACAATCCTATATTCTCGAACATCAGGCCTCCTATTGTAATATACCAATCATATGGAAATCAAGCGGAACTTCACTTCCTGATATAATGTGAAAGTCGTCAACTCTATTACCATTGTAATCATAACGACTATCTAGTATTTCACACTTGGCATTTACTACACCTAAACTAGGATGTTTCAGATGTTACATTAAACATGTGAACAAAATCTTCATTAAAAACAATTAAATCTAGTATGTCGTATCAGTAGCAATTTGAAACCGTTTGTACTTCTAATAAAAGGAGTTGATCATGGACTATTGGTAAGTCTGAATTGCTTCTTTTACAGATCACTAACAGCAGCCAAGGACGGAGCTAGAGTTTAGGTTACGGGTTAGGCCGACACAGTAGTTTTGATCCAAATCCTGCATTTGTCTATTGCATATGTACAAATTATTAATTTAGAACCAAATAACTTTAAAAAACCAGAATCTTGAACTTGTAAGCTTCAATCCTGCCTCCGCCTCTATGGCCGCATTAAACAAGAAGTTTGAGCACATTATTGAAGGTAGTTGGAGATAATTAAAGGTAAAAGTGGAACTTTGTATAGTGTGGAACAGCTAGTTAAAGAAATAGCATATAAAGATAACATAAACAGATTAGTTTAAATTGCTAGACACTATTAGATTTCAAAACATTTTACTCCGCTATCCTATTTTACATGACACTATATATATATATATATATATATATATATATATATATATATATACTATTTAGGGAATCAAGCTTTTTCCTTTACTATAATTGTTTCAAATGTTTCCTATAATATGTAGTTGAAGAGTACCACGTCGGTGCTTTAAGGGATGGGTGGTCTCCTTAATATGGCTTGGGCACATCTCATGAGCTAGCTTGTGGGGTTGAGTTATACCCAAGGTCCATTTAACATCCCAATTCTTGTTTTCCGATGTTGGGCGCCCATATTAATTGTCCACACACCAGATGTCCAGCCCTGGGCGTGCAGGGGGTGTGAAGAGTCCCACATCTGTGCTTTAAGGGATGGATGATCTCTTTAATATCGCTTGGACAATGCTCGAGCTAGCTTTCGGGGTTGAGTTAGACCCAAGTTCCATTTATTAGTTGTACGTTTTATGTAGTTTCCAAATAAGAAAATTTATCTCCAAAAGGTGTTGAAGCCATGTCCAAATTGAGACCAAAAATGAGATTTTCTGACCCTCCTAATCCTAACCCCATCATTCTTTATCTTATGAAGCCACAATCTTGCACTCTTAAAAATAAAAAACCAAATAAATATCAATTCTTTAACCAAAATACAAACTCAATCTCTCAAGTGGGAAAACAAAAGTGGTAACTTTCATATGAACAAGAGAACAAGAATTTAGATGCAAAAATGAAGAAGGAGAAAGACAACATAAAAGTAGACTTACCATCAGAAGCTGCTGCTATGGGAAAGTGTTGCTTAAGCCTCAAATGGTGGCCATTTTGGTCGGAGAAAAAACCTGTTATATGTGAATTCTTGATATAATTTGATATAATTGGTCGCTTATTACAGTTCAATCTACAGAAGAAGTTTCCATAGGTTAAGCTGATTGAAGAAGATGCCATCACTTATCTCTTCTGCCCTCTATATTTCTCTATCTATTTATTTACAGCTAAGTAGTAGTGCTGTTTACCGTTAAGAGCGTTATCTGTTTGCTGTTCTCTTTTTATTTTTTTTAATTTTATGACTGTTCTTTTTAAGTTTTGTGTCACACACAATTGTAAAATCTTTTTTCTGTTTCCCACCCGGCGTCTGATATCTTCGTTGGAGCCCGACTAAATATGGATTAGCGCCGGAAATATCCTAATTGGAGGCAAAGTGTTTCCTAATAAAGGCAACTCCATATTCAGGGCTCGAACCCGAAACCTCTGGTGAAGAATGAAAGAGTACTTATCATTCTACCACAACCCTTATTGATCAAAATTGTAAAATCTCTTTTTCTCTTTATAGTGAAAATTCCAATTTACAATTTCAAATAAATTGTTTGTTTTTTTGGCTCAACATAGTATAATGGCTTTTTTGACTAACCATTTTATTTAATCCTTTTTTTTTTCTTTTTTGGCTTACTCTTCTCATTTTCTAAGAATTTATTTCTAAAATAGAAGTTAAACATTACTCCCTCCGGTTCACAATAAGTGTCCAATTTACTTTTTTATTTTGGTTCAAAATAAGTGTCCAGTTATGTAATCAAGAAAAATTCAATTTGTTTTTACAAAATAACCCCTATGTACATATCCCTAAAAAGTTTTCTTACTCCTCACATTAAATGTTTAATTAGGGGTAGTTTAGTCATAGTAGGTATTTTTGTGTAGAATTTAGTATTTTCTTAATGGGCGTGTTAAAAGTAAATTGGCCACTTATTGTGAACCGGAGAGAGTATCAATTTGTATTTTCTACTTCTACCATAAATATTATTTTGAGAAGTATTTTCTACATATTTATCAATATTTAAACATTTATATTTTAGGAAGTATTGCCTATAAGTGGCATATAAGTTAGACAAATTATTTTTAGGAAGTATTAATGAGAAAATAATAAAAGTAGTCCCTTATATTTTAGAGTATGTTTGAAATAGTCCTTAAATATACTCCTAGACCAGTTATGGTCTATTAAGTTCGCCAAACGTGAGTACTTTTGATCTTCTTCATATATTTAAAAAAAACTTTATTAGATTCATCGACAATTATGGAAAAAGTAAGAATAACAAAAATTCAAATTTAGAGGTGTAAATTTTTGCAGTTTCTGCTATTCTTCTTTTTATCTATTTCTGTTTTTTAGTTTATTTTTTAAGATGTAATTTCTGCTATTTTTGTGAATTTCTTATGTTAGTTTTCCGTGTTGCAGTTTCTCAAAATTCACTTGACTTTTCTGACTTTTACGGTTAAATATTTTTTTTTCTCACAGTTTCTATTAAATATAAGGCTAGAGTTTGTTAAATATTTGGATGATGCTATAAAATAACGACTATAAAGTAAATAAACTGAAGACAAGTATAGAGAGAAACTGATATATTATTTAACTTGAAACGTATGTGCATAATAAACTGAAATCTCCTCTATTTATGGAAGAAAGCAAGATGCTACTGTAAGCTGCTATTGTACCAGATATAGATAATCTTCAATTGGGGGTAATGTTTATCCATAACGAAGTACCGAAAGGATAAGCTTATTGTACCAGGTATGGATAATCTTCTATCAAGAGTAATGTTTATCCATAACGGAGTATCGAAAGGATAAGCTTATTGTACCCGGTATGGATAATCTTCTACCGGGGGTAATATTTATCCATAGCCGAGTATCGAAGTGATAAGCTTCTTCAGGAGGCTTATTTCCAATAGAGTACTAAATAGATATACATATTTACGGCGGAGTCCCATATGGATAAACTTCTTCAGGAAGCTTATTTACAACAAGAGTACTAAATGAATATCCATAATATAATATATTTATAACACTCCCCCTTGGATGTTCATTAAAAGATAATGTGCCTCATTAAAACCTTACTAGGGAAAATCCCGTGGGTAAAAATTCTAGTGAAGGAAAAAGAGTACATATATTTAGCAATACGCATTGCTAGGTGCCTCATTAAAAACCTTATAAGGAAAACCTTGTGGGGGAAAACCTTAGTAAGGAAAAAAGAGTGCATCGCGTATTTTACTCCCCCTGATGAAAACCTTGTTTCAAATATTTGAGTTTCCGTATTCCAATCTTGTATACCATCTTCTCAAAAGTTGAAGTTGGCAAAGATTTGGTGAATAAATCTGCCGAATTGTCACTTGAACGGATTTGTTGCACATCAATGTCACCATTTTTCTGAAGATCGTGTGTGTAGAATAATTTTGAAATATGTTTCGTTCTATCTTCTTTTATAAATCTCCCCTTCAATTGGGCTATGCATGCAGCATTGTCTTCGTATAAAATTGTGGGTCTTTTCTCACATTCCAAACCACATCTTTCTTGAATAAAATGAGTTATTGATCTCAACCATACGCATTCCCTACTTGCTTCATGAATAGCTATTATCTCAACATGATTTGAAGAAGTAGCAACAATAGATTGCTTTGTGGAGCGTCATGATGTGACAGTACCTCCATATGTAAATATGTACCCGGTTTGAGATCGAGCTTTATGGGGATCAGATAAATAACATGCATCTGCATAACCAACAAGATCTGCACTATCTTTGTTAGCATAAAACAAACTCATATCAAGAGTTCCCTTTAAATATCGCAATATGCTTAATCCTGTTCCAATGTCTCTGTGTAGGAGAAGAACTATATCTTGCTAGTAAATTAACAGAAAATACTATGTCATGCCTTGTAGCATTAGCAAGATACATTAGTGCACCAATTGCACTGAGATAGGGTATTTCGGGACCAAGGAGTTCCTCATCCTCTTCTGGAGGTCGGAACAAATCCTTATTCATTTCAAGTGATCGAACAACCATTGGTGTACTCAATGGGTGCGCTTTGTCCATGTAAAAGCGTTTTAAGACCCTTTCTGTATAGGCCGATTGATGGATAAAGATCTCGTCTGCTAAATGTTCAATTTGCAGACCAAGACAAAGTTTTGTCTTTCCAAGATCTTTCATCTCAAATTCTTTCTTAAGATATTCAATTGCCTTCTGGAGCTCTTCGGGAGTTCCAACAAGATTTATGTCATCAACATAAACAGCAAGTATAACAAATTCTTAAGCCATTTTCTTTATAAAAATACATGGACAAATAACATCATTTATATAACCTTCTTTCATCAAATATTCACTGAGGCGATTATACCACATGCGCCCAGATTGCTTTAGACCGTACAAAAATCTTTGTAATCTGATTGAGTACATTTTCCGAGATTTTGGATATGCTTCATGCATTTTAAATCCTTCAGGGATTTTCATGTAAATTTCATTATCAAGTGATTCGTACAGATAAGGTGTAACCACATCCATTAGATGTATTTCAAGCCTTTCACGTAAGGCAAAACTGATGAGATATCGAAATGTTACGGCATCCATAACAGGTGAATATGTTTCTTCATAATCGACTCCAGGTCGTTGTGAGAATCCTTGTGCGACAAGGCGAGCCTTGTATCTTTCAACTTCATTTTTATCATTCCTTTTTCGCACAAGAACCTACTTATGACCAACTGGCTTTATACCGGCAGGTGTTTGGACTACTGGTCCAAAGACCTCTCTTTTAGCAAGTGACTTCAATTCCGATTGAATTGCCTCTTGCCATTTTGGCCAATCCGATCTTTGTCGATATTCTTCGACAGATCGGGGTTCAAGATCCTCACTATCTTGCATAAACTGCAACATTATATACAAAAATAGTATCCACCACTATTTCAGATCGATTTAAATTAGTCCCATCTATAGTAGAACTTACTAAAAGTTCCTTACTCGCTTGAGCTTCAGGTTCATTGATTTCTTTAGGAATCTCAGAACTCATCAGATCTTGAGTCTCTTCAGGAAATCCCTTCATAGTATCATTTTGATCATTTGTCGATTTTCTTTATCGAGGATTTGATCCTTAGAACCCAAAGGCCTACCACGCTTCAGGCATGCTTTAGGTTCACTAGCTCTCATGCTAGTAGATGGTCCTACTGGGACATCAATTCGGATAGGTACATTCTCTGCAGGAATATGTGACTTAGTTATCCTTTTCAAATCAGCAAATGCATTTGTCATTTGATTTGTTATATTCTATAAATGGATGATCTTCTGGACCTCCTGATTACATATAGGGGGTACGTGGATCAAAGTGAGATAATGATGAAATTTTCCACACAATTTCTCTTTTGGTTTCCTTTTTCTCTCCCCCTAATTGTGGGAAAATTGTTTCATCAAACCGACAATCTGCAAATTGAGCAGTAAATAAATCTCTTGTCAATGGTTCAAGATAGCGAATAATAGAGGGTGATTCAAACCCAACATATATTCCTATCCTTCTCGGTGGTCCCATCTTACTGCGCTGTGGTGGTGCTAATGGCACATATACAGCACATCCAAAAATTCGTAGATGGGCAATATTTGGTTCATGACCAAAAACTAATTATGGCGGAGAATATTTATTATAATGTGTCGGTCTGAGACGGATAAGTGATGCTGCATGCAAGATAGCATGGCACCAAACAGTAGTGGGCAATTTTGTTTTCATAAGTAGTGGTCTTGATATCAATTGCAGGCGTTTGATAAATGACTCTGCAAGGCCATTTTGAGTATGAACATAAGCTACAGGATGTTCAACTTTTATCCCAACTGATAGACAATAATCATCAAAAGCTTGAGATGAGAATTCTCCAGCATTATCAAGGCGAATAGCCTTTATAGGATAATCTGAGAATTGTGCCCTTAATCGAATTATTTGGGCTAATAGCTTTGCAAACGCCAGGTTGCGAGATGATAGTAGGCACACATGAGACCATCTTGAAGATGCATCTATTAGGACCATAAAATATCTAAATAACCCACTTGGTGGGTGAAAAGGTCCACATATATTCCCATGTATATGCTCTAAAAAGGCAGGGGATTCATTGCCAACCTTCATTGGTGATGGTCTAGTGATCATTTTGCCTTGATAACAAGCATCAAAGTCGTCATTTGTAAGAATCTTCAGGTTCTTTAATGGATGCCCACTCAAATTTTCAGTAATTCGTCTCATCATTATTGATCCAGGATGGCCCAAACGGCCATGCCAAAGCACAAAAGTATTTGAATCCGTAAACTTCTGGTTTACGATAGAGTGTGCTTCAATTGTACTAATTTTTGAATAGTATAAGCCAGAAGACAAAGTTGGTAACTTTTCTACAATGCATTTCTGGCCAGCAATATTCTTTGTTATACAAAGATATTCCATGTTCATTTCATCTATTGTCTCAACATGTACCAATTTCGGCGGATATCTCTAAAACTCAACAAGTTTCTTTGGGACTTGGAGGAGAACAATGCATTGTCTATAATAAGTTTTGTTCCCTTGGAGAGAAATATAATTGCTCTTCCAGAGCCTTCAATCAAACTTATATTACCAGAAATTGTTGAAACATTTGCTTTTTCCTTATGCAAATAAGAAAAGTATTTCTGATCCTTGAATATGGCATGAGTTGTTCCACTATCAACAACACAAATATCTTCATGATTTGTCTTCGATCCAAACATAATTTGAGAATTATCCATATTCTTCAAAATGACATAAATAAAATATATTATAGTAAACATCATTATCAAAGCATAACTTTTATTTATGTACAACAATTACATAATCATACTATCTATTACAAACAACAAAAATTAAAATATTTATATTTCTACAAATTCACTACCGACTACATGACTTGTTTCTCCTTCTGGGAGTGCAAAGTAATCAGCTACATCCAAATGCATGAATTATAAATTATCTTCAGAAATAAAATTTGCTTCAGCATTTTCCTCTGTCTTCTTCAGGGAGGCTTGATAAAGCTCAACCAGGTGCTTTGGCGTACGGCAGGTACGTGACCAGTGCCATTTTCCTCCACATCTATAGCATGCATTTTCTGCATTTGGTGCTTGCACCACTTCATGCTTTTGTTCCTTCCTTTTCCACTGCTGGTGGTGAGGAGGGTTCTTTGGTGCATTATTATTACCATGATTAGAGTTTCTTCCCCGATCACAGTCATGACCACGACTGGGGCCACGACCTCGTCCACGTTTAGCTTGGTGAAAGTTCGTCTCATTCACTTTAGGGAATGGACAAGAACCAGTAGGTCGACTTTCATGGTTTTTCATTATTAGCCCATTATGTTGCTCGGCTATAAGAAGATGTGAGATAAGTTCAGAATAATTTTAAATCCCATCTCTCGATATTGCTGCTGCAGGAGCATATTCGAGGCGTGAAAAGTGGTGAAAGTTTTCTCCAACATATCTTGATCAGTAATATTATCACCACATAATTTCAAATGGGAAATAATTCTAAACATAGCAGAATTATACTCACTTATAGATTTAAAATCTTGTAGCCTTAGACGAGTCCAATCATAACGTGCCTGTGGAAGAACGACCATCTTCAGGTGGTCATATCTATCTTTCAAATTATTCCACAGTATGACTGGATCTTTAATATTGAGATATTCCATTTTCAGGCCCTCATCAAGGTGATGGCGTAAGAATATTATTGCTTTGGCACGGTCTTGGTTTGATGCCTGATTTTTATCCTTGATGGTGTTTGCCAGATCCATCGCATCAAGATGAATTTCAGCATCAAGCACCCAAGACATGTAGCTTTTGCCCGATATATCCAGATCTACAAATTCAAGTTTAGAAAGATTTGACATTATTTAGAAAAAGAAAGTTCGTACCTCAGATACTTTCAAAGTATTTGCTCGAGATGGCAGAGTCTCGTGCTAATAACATGTTATAAAATAACGATTATAAAGTAAATAAACTAAAGACAAGTATAGAGAGAAACTGATATATTATTCAACTTCAAACTTATGTACATAATAAACTGAAATCTCCTCTATTTATAGAAGAAAGCAAGTTGCTACTGTAAGTTGTTGTGTAAGCTCCTACTGTACCAGATATAGATAATCTTCAACTGGGGGTAATGTTTATCCACAACGAAGTACCGAAAGGATAAGCTTATTGTACCAGATATGGATAATCTTCTACCGGGAGTAATGTTTATCCATAACGGAGTATCGAAAGGATAAGCTTATTGTACCCGATATGGATAATCTTCTACCGGGGGTAATGTTTATCCATAACCGAGTATCGAAGTGATAAGCTTCTTCAGGAGGCTTATTTCCAAAAGAGTACTAAATAGATAAACATATTTACGGCGGAGTCCCATATGGATAAGCTTCTTCAAGAAGCTTATTTACAACGGAATACTAAATGAACATCCATAATATAATATATTTATAACATATGAGAGTTAAATATTCACTTTTGACAAACTTATCGGGCCAAAATATTTGAGGAGTATATTCGAGGGACTACTGTAATATAGTTTGGTTTATTATAAAATTTAAGATAAAATAATAAGACTTTTGAAACTTATGGTTTTACAAGCTTAAAGCATAAATTTTTTATTTATGGGCTATGATATTTATGTGGTCATAAAGCTTTTCGCTAAGAATAAAATTGAAAAAATAAAAAGTTTAAAGTAAAATTATATTTAAATAAAAGAATATATTATTATTTTTGAAACGGACTAATGAGTAAAGCGTGACGTAGAAATCGAAACGGAGGTAAAGTACCAGTTTTTATCATTTGTTCAAGTATTGCCTATAAATAAAAATCAAATTTTATGAGCTTTGGACAGTCAAACCACGCCCAAAAAGGTAATTTGGCTTTAATAGTGTTTGTTAAGGTTATCACTTACCTGAAGGTATAGACAAAATACTGATTCTCTATAAACTTGAAAAGGATAAATAAAATAATAAAACAAATGATGGGGAAATACAGAAATAAGCTGGAGAAAACATCAATTCAGCTCACAATCTGAAGACAAATGTTGATACTTCTTTTTTCTAGTTTGATCTGTAAGTCAAATACGGCATCTTCTTTCATAATACTGTACTACCTCTATGCAGATGTAAGGAAAAGGGAAACATTTAATTGTGTTAGCATTTTTAAAATTATATATTTTTATAGGCAAAATTAGCTAAAGATTTGATTTTGAGAATTGGGTTCTTGAATCTTGGTTGGTTAATACATTTATTGACTGAACTGTGTTTGAATATTTGGATTTTGGGGAATTTGAGGTTGATTGACTTTGCATGTAATGTTGTTTTTGCTCATTCATTTCCAATTTATAGTAATTTTTGCTTACTTAACATGTATTATAGAAAAGATTATGCACACGTATAGGAAATTTAAAGAAAAAATATAGTGGCATTGTATTAGGAGGTGCACTTCACTGTCTTTAAATCTTTTTTTTTTTGCCCGGTTTGGGGCCGACTAATTTGGATTCGCATTGTGAAGTGTATTTTGGAGGTAAAGGACTCCCTACGAAAGGCGATTTCACTCTTAGGGCTCGAATCTTTGGGGGTACTTACCGAGAGGCGAAGCTAGGAAATTTATGGGCTCTGAATTTACTACAGAACCCATAGCTCGTCTTAGTTAATGGGTTCATAATTAAATATTTATACATATTTAATAAATTTCCTAGTATAAATATAATGTTTAAGCAAAAGTAACTGGGTTCGGCCGAACTCGTACACTATAGGCTAGCTCCGCCTCTGTACTTACCCACCCACCACAACCGGAAACCTCTGTATTTGGTTTCCGGCATGTGACACTGTCTATCAACTTCAAGTTGGCTATCAGTGGAAATGACCAATGTTCGAGTAAGATGTTTAATGAAAAGGAGACAATGGATTGTGTCTCCTTTTTCTATCTTTTATTTTTCTTAAGAAAATCATGTGGGACCATTGACGTTTTCCTACCTTGCGAAACAAATTTGAGTCCAGTTAGTAAAATGGAGCCCAGTTCTTGTTTCCTAGATTGTTCACAAAATAAGGAATCATGAGAAGCTGCAATTTCATGTTGATGATTTTCTTAAGAGATGAATGATAATGGATTGAGTACAGATTATGTGGTTGCTTGGTAACATTAGCTACCAAGCATTACACCCCCTTGGGGTGCGGCCCTTCCACGGACCTTGCGTGAACGCGGGATACTGTGTGCACCGGGCTGCCCTTTTTTGGTAACATTAGCTAAATCCTTAAACAGTCCATATTATCACTTTGGGCCATCTTGATTGATTTTTATTATTCAAATAAAAAGTGTGAAAAAGTGAACTTCTTTACTCTCTTTCTTCTATGGTCAAAGAACCTTTTTTTATTGGAGATGTTGTAGTTGAGCTCTAAATGGTGCTCGGAACAAGAAGGCGACATGAAGGGTCACTTTCTGAAAAAATAAATTCCTGATAGGTATGATTAGAAAAGCAATCGCATCCCAGTTGCAGATCCGTTAGGTTGCCCATCTAACAAGAACTGTTCTCTAGTCCATAGCATTATCCTGTGTAGCCTCTGAGTAAGTTAACTTAAGAAAAGGAAAATATCCATAAGAATAAACTAAATCAGGTTTGTCTTTATTTTACATATGATAATAAAAGCATTAGACTTGTTTCCCATATTCATTTGTTCGAAATGAATCCAGTGGACCTTAGATGCCGGTTGAGCAAGCAGTGGCAATGATTCTGAAATAAATACAGTTTTTATTATCATTTAACTTGTCATAGAGTCCATAAATGCAGCTCAAAAAGAACTTCACAGAAATTTACTTCTCCTGCCTAGAAAAATATTACTTTTAATGTGTTACATTTATTGCCTATTGCTGGTTAGACAAAAAATATCGGCCTCCTATCTGGTTTGTGGTAGAACAAACGCATGACACTTGAACCAATATATACAAATATCTCAATGACAGATAGAATCATAAAAATAGCAAATCCAGTGACATAAGCTAAGATTGCGAGGAAAGATTATAATGTAACTGGTTTTTACTTTGATATCTCAAACAAGCATACGATGAAATCGAGAAGCATTTCCTACTTTTTACCCTTTAATCTTTAAAGTTGTTGTTTTCTGGATTTTTTGAATTGTGAAATACCTCTGGGGTAATGGGCTTCAGCATTCAAATTAATCTTTTAAACCACTGAACTAAAATTGCCGGCTGGCTGTGCTTCTTCTTAAGTTTCTGATTATGTCAAAGTAGCATGCATCACGAAGTATTTGATATTGAGGAATCTGGTCAAATATTACACATAACACCAGTTTGTACATAATGTACTTAGTTCAATTGTTAGGAAGGATGGTGATGAGGGTTCTCCTTTCTCTCTATCTTTCCTGAGCCGAGGGTCTTCCAGAAACATCCTCTCTACCTTCTTCAGGTAGGGGTAAAGTCTGCGTACATTCTAACCTCCCCAGACGGCCAGACCCCACTAGTGTGATTATACTGGGTTGTTGTTGTTGATGGTGATGAGGGTTGTTATATGTGTTGTCTAAACTAAGGTTGTTATGCTTTTGTTGCTTATGAATTGGTGTCAATGTTTTCCTGAGAATGCTGTGTTTAAACTAATTAGCTTTGTTTATTGTAAGTTCAACTTATACCTGTCTAATTGTTTTCTCACACCATTAGTGATGATGAATATTTGGCCTTCAAGAAAATGCATGAATTTTCCACAGTGGATGGCTTTGTAGAGATAACCAAATCCTTGGCCGACATGATAAATTTCATTGCAAACGAGCCTGCGGCAGGGCTTATCTACATTCAACAGCATACCCAAAAAGCAGTGCCTAACCTTATTAATCTCAATAACAATGTTGAGGAGAAATCTCGTCAAGTGACTTTGCACACAGCGGATTCAGAAGATTCTATCATCATTGTCAGGTCAATGAAAGAGTCTGGCTTTCCAATTGCTAATGAAATGATTAAAGATCTCAGACATTCTCTAGCTGTCATGTCCAAGAAGCAGCCAAAAAGAGGATTTATAAGTAGATCAAGTTCAAGTTTCCGGATAGGGAGAACTATCTCTTGGAATCCTGCTACTTGGGGTCATAATACAGGTCCAGAACAAGACGGTGAGAGGAATGCTGGTTATATTTCAAATATTTTCAGGTCGACAAAAGAAAAAGCTAGTAGCTTCAAGTGGCCTCAGTTTGAGTCCATAGAATCTAAACCAGCCAAGAATGAAGTATCTTTATCTAACAAAGATGAGCAATCTGTGACCTGTTCTAATGATGTGCTGTCAAAGCCAGACGCCAGCTCTTGCTCGAGGGGACAAAGATGAAAAGTTTTCGTTGGCAAGTCAAACTGCCGATGAGCTACAAGAAGTGCAGGTAAACAAAATCATGTCCCTTGATCAAATTCTGTCTTTATCAGAAAATTAATTATGAGGAGTTTAGATTGAAGGAGAAGCAAAACTTGACGAGTGGTCGGGAGGACGGGCAATCATAATGTTGGTCCTGGAGAAGTTAATTAACAGTAAAGGGCTTTCGCTTGATATAGCTTTGAACCTGAAACAATTCTTTGATGAATCTTTGTTCTAAAACAGAGAGATTATCATAGTGTTCGAAAGAGAAGGGAAAAAGAAGCTTGAATCTACAATTTATTCTAATTGTCTTTGTACCTTGAGGAATCTATCTTTGTAAATTGCTTTTAGTAAATTGCCTTTTCAAAAATAAATTGCTTTTAGTTTATTCTCTGGATCGTTGTTTGACTGTCAGCTTCATAGTTCAATATGATAAGAAGAACCCTAAATCCATAAGCAGCTTATGCCATTAATCAATACTCTTACCCATGTAGGGGTAAGGTCTGCGCACACATTATCCTCCCCAGACTCTACTTGTGGGATTACACTGGGTTTGTTATTGTTGTAATCTCAAGGGATTGGCCCTGATATATAACTTGCTTATAGAAACTTAGCATTTCCACACAAGTAGCTGCAATATGTACAATTTTACACATCATATTTTCTTGAAGTATATAGGAGCAGTTCAACGAACAGGAGTTCCTTTTGCATGTGACCTTACTTTAACTTGCATCTAAGGTCACTAGAATTCCAATTTATATTGCATATTTTCCACTGCAATGAACTGCTACTCCATCCAACTTATGTCACCAAAGGGTGATCTTTTAACTTGATTTATCAAGATTTATTATATATCGGCATCAAACAATTGGTGTAACATGTGCAACCATATGGTTGTGGCACGAATTACTCTTGTGCGCCTACGTTATTCAGTTGTGCAAGCCCGCCTCTTATGTTGTGGAAGAATTGAGCTTATTCCCAGCTGGTTATTGGAAGCTAGCAATTGGTTGTAGCATTTAGTCCCGCAACTAGAAAAGGATTGCTTCGGGGTAACTATGGTATGACTTAATGTCAAGCAGCCGATGTTGCAGCCTTTGATCAGTAAATTATTTAAAACCATATGTCATTTGAAGAACTAAGGGAAGAGATATTGGGATATTATACAATTTTTTTTAAGTTAAAAAAGAGTTTAATTTTACAATATCAAATTAAATTCCTCCGTTATAACAAGTAATTTATCTTATTTCTAAGATTACAATTTACAAATCTCACTTTTTAACAGGGATACCCGTCGATATCTTTAGGGTGATTTAGTAGTACAAAAAAGACCTAATGTTGTAAAAATATGGTATCTGTACATTTTATGGATCGATATTGCTTTCAGTTCACTAATTTCGTTTCCCCTCACTCGGACAAGAGAGAGAGCTTCACCAAGAAATTGGCACCACCTCACAATTCCAGAATTCCTACACTAACTTCCTAAGACTGATATATACAAGGGGATTACAAGGCCAAAGAATGCCTCAAAGATATAAATCAGTGGAGTTCTTGCTTCCACTGGTTTTAACCCACTGATAGAGATATGTAATATGTACAGCGCTTGAAGACGATGAGTAGGGAGCAAATAAGTTGAGCTGAAGATAGCATCCTTAGCTGCTGCTAAGCATTGTCACCTATAACTAAATCCCAATTACCTGCAAGCCACAACATCAACGTCGAAAATCAGATCTATGTTAACTGTAAGTTTTTCGCACTGGCATAAATCTGGGTGCTTCTAATGCTAATTTGCTATGACAAGAACTAAGAAGAGTATAATTGTAGAATATAAAGATGCTCAACTACTGTAAGATTTTAATGAGCAAAGAGAAAAGATGGGATAAAGATAATTACCATAGAAGAGCCAAGTAATGCAAAGTTTCTACTCCCACAACATCCATGTTTTTTTTTTTACCAACAACCAGAATTTGCGCTGGGATCCGAAGCACATGTAGCTGTGGTATCTTGATAAGTATTTGATGCATGGATAGAGCCAGTACCATTAGCCAATATTATTCCTCCAACACTAGGATTCGGAGGGGTAGAACCAGTGACACCAACCCCAGACTTATCACCAATGCTTGAATTTGGAAGCACAGATCCATAACCACTACCCGGTGGTTTAGACCCAATGTTGTCATTTACGAGAATATGCGAACTTGGAGGAAGTGCAGATCCCTTATCGCAAGCTGGTAGAGACGCCAAATTCTTATTTGCCAGAGGCATAGAGCTAATGCTGCCGCCGACTACATTAGTTCTGATATCCCCAGCAGATAAAGTGGTTCCACTGCCTCTGCCAACTATTTTAGCCTTTCTGAGAAACAAGTTTAAAAGGGGGGTCCATGAAAAAACTGAAATTTCAGTCTGAAAAAGAAAAAGAAAGGATATACTAGAGGAAAGAAATAGGAAAGAGGAAGCTAAAGAGAGAGGTAACGACTCATACCTGATTATTTTTTGCTTGAGAGTGGTTGCTCTTGACTTTGCAACACCTTATTAAGCACAAAATATAAGAAAATATTAGGCTCAAGAATGATATATGCCACATCTGCAAAAAGAGAAACAGACAAAGCTGCACATGCTCCCCCCCCCCCCCCCC
>NC_031993.1:16974818-16978769 GCF_001879085.1 Nicotiana attenuata
AATCAGGAGCCCGCCTGGAGAGCCCGCCTGGAGAACAGAGGCATTTATTTCAAGTTTTAGCAGTCAGGAGCCCGCCTGGAGAACAGAGGCATTTATTTCATGGTTTAGCAATCAGGTCCCCGCCTGGAAAACAGAGGCATTTATTTCATGTTTTAGCAGTCAGGAGCCCGCCTGGAGAACAGAGGCATTTATTTCAAGTTTTAGCAATTAGGAGCCAGCCTGGAGAACAGAGGCATTTATTTCAAGTTTTAGCAATCAGGAGCCCGCCTGGAGAACAGAGGCATTTATTTCAAGTTTTAGCAATCAGGAGCCCGCCTGGAGAACAGAGGCATTTATTTCAAGTTTTAGCAATCAGGAGCCCGCCTGGAGAACAGAGGCATATATTTCAAGTTTTAGCAATCAGGATCCCGCCTGGAGAATAGAGGCATATGCTTCAAGTCTTAGCAGTCAAGCATCACTCGGATAATTGGCGAAGCATCTCAGATCACAGTCCAAGGCAACAACAAAAGAATTCCATCGGGAGAATGCAAGTTAACAAGGCAACAAGAACTACATGAGCATGTTTGAAGACATAGATAGGACTTTTGTAATTCATAAATCATAGCTTGGTCTAGCTTCTTTTTATTTTGACACGGTGTAATAAGGGGGTTCAGTAAGCAGTAGCAGCAGTAGCAGCAGCAACAGTGAAACCACAGCTTCATGGTAGTCCCAGCTACCAGACCTTCCCGAACTACACTGACCTGATTCCTTTTTAGCCAAGGATATGTAGGCAACCTCAGAAGCAGGGTGCGGTCAAACCTTTCAAAAATGCTTCCCACGGAGTATTCAAACGGGCAAAAATCGCTTGTATTTTCTCACTTATCTTTGCACGAAAACTCTTCGTGTTTCCGAGCAAAGAGGGGCAGCTGTGAGCACGTGATTTTTTCCCTATATGAATTACTCCCATAAATTCAAAACAAAATAATTTTTTCAGTATTTGCAATTTTGTGGATTTTTGTGATATTTTTGTATTTGTTTGCATTTTTTTGTGCATGTTTAATTGATATAATTCATAAAAAATAAAAAAAATAGTGCATTTGCATTTGGGCCCTAATTTTCTACTTTTTAGGATAATTATTTAATTAATGAAAGAAAATAACAAAAATAGCTCTTTTTGCATTTCACCTTTTAACTTTCGAATTTTTTCCTAGTTTTCTTTTAAATTAGGAGTCAGTTAATTTTTGAAAATTAATTAGTTTAGTTTTGGAATTAAATCAGGTCTTTTTATTTTTAATTTTGTAGTTAACAAAAATCTAAAAAAAATGAGAAAAAGAAGAAAAAGAAAAGAAGAAAGGATTTTTGGTTTACAATTTAAAGAAGGGGAATTGTGGGCCAATTTTTTAATTCAATACAACAGCCCAAACGTTTTCCCTTAAACCCCACCCCCTTCAAGCCCAAATTTGTCTCCCATACCCGTCCGCATCCAAGCCCAACACCCCCCAGACCCGGTCCAGCCCCCACCATTCAAAACGACGCCGTTTGGATCAAAGCAATCCTGGCCGTCTAGGTTTGCTTGATCCAACAGTTGGGAAGTATGGGTAGGGTTGATGTATAATTGTCCTAACCTCACCTACCCCCCCCCTCCCCAAGCCGTCTCCCTCGCACGCCCCCTAACCCTTTAAAGACCCCCTGCTTCTCCGCCGTCCGCCGCCGGCCGGAAATCGCCTCCGCCGGCGGCGAATTCTCCAATCTCTCTCAAATTTACACCATAAACTCCCCTCAATCTCCTCTTTCCAAACCCCCAAACCCCGTCTCTCAAATCCCAACCCATCTCTTCAAATAACCCAAACCCTAGGCGCCACCTCCAAACAACCTCAAAACAATACCCTATGGCCTCTTTAACATCCTCATCCCAAATCTCAAACCAAAACCCTTCGAATCCAAGCGGAACTCCCCTAATTTTAGATCTAGGGTTCGAAGAATTTCGATTTTCTGGATTTTCAAGTGTTGAGTGATTCTCAATTAATGTTATGTGTTTATTTTTGGCAAAATAGACACATAACATTAGCTGGGAATCAATTTGAGATCAGTCGATTTAAGGCCCAAGTCAGTAAGTTCCTTAATCTCCCTTTCCTCCTCTACTTGTTCTTCTTTCTGTAATGAATTTCCTTTTAATTAAAATTAGTTCCACTCCAGGTTCAATCTTTTTTTTTTCGTTTTAGGTTTTGTTCGATCGATTTTATCTTGATTCATATTTATTTATTTTCTCTTTTGATTCTGTTCTTTAATTTTGGTTCATGATTCATAATTTTCTGTTTAATTAATAAATAGCATGAATTTGTATTTTATCAATCCTGGTTTTAATTTTGGTTTGATTAGCATTAGAGTCAATTCCAGTTGATTACTTCTGATACTTGAAATAGCTTAATTAGACCACTAGTTCGATTTTAGGTTCTTCCTTTAATTGTGGTTAATTTTTAACCAGGGTAGCAAGGTTGGGGGTTGGTGATTTAGAGCCAAATAAAGGGTAGTATGGGTAGTTTACATAGGGAATCTTTTAGTAACTGAAAATGGAACTCCCTAGGACCTTCTAGATGGGGATTTAATCTGAAATTCAACAAATAGGTGTAGTAACTTGGAGAACAAGTTAGAAAATCAGGGTCCCTAAGCTAAAATAAAAACTAAGAAGGGGGTAGGGTGTAAAAATGGAAACTGAAATCTGCCCTACTTGCCTTGCCTATAAAGGCATGTTTCCTTGCCTTGAAAGGCAGCCTTACACACTCTAAAATCAGATAAGAAAAATACAAAAAGGGTTGCTCCTGCTTTTGAAATTCAGCCTTAGTTTTCGAGAATTTTCTCTTCTAATTAAGTCTGGTTTTCTCCTTGTTTAAGCTTGAAAAGGTGTAAGAATGAATTAGCGATGTTGGGTCTGACCCTTGCTGAATCAATTAAAGGTTTAAAGTTGGGATTTAATTGTTTGATTTGCCTCGTTTGCTGATTTTGAGCTGAAATTCACTGTTCTATCGGATTTGGAATTTGGCTGCTGGTTTTATCATTGATCTGGGGCTTTGTTGCAGCTTTTTCTTGTTGCTGCTTCTGGCCATTCACTCACTCCATATTTTGGTTTTTATTTTGAACCCCAGGTACATACCTTGACCTTGAAATGTAGAGGCTGATTCCAGTGATAACTTGAGGAGTTAATGAAGATCACTGTTTTGTTATATGTGACTTCCTTTGTTCCCTTTTCCCATGTGACTTGTTGATTTAATTTCTGGCTATGTGATACACAATGAGATCCATGTAAAAATGTAGTTGGACTGTTTGTTTTCTATATTTGCTGACTTCCATTCATTTTATTTCAGTCTTTATTAGTGTCAAATGAGTTGTTCCTAGTGTATTGAGAAGCTGGGTCTGTATTTGGAGTTAGGTCATTTAGTCTCAACGATAAATAGCAAGTTTGGAAGTAGTTTTGATTGCTGTTGCGTTTGATTCCTGATGTGTTGTTTTGTTCGTGAAATTCATATGTGATGTTAGTGTCTTAAAGGGTTATGGTTCAAGTAATGAGTCATAAATTAACAAGTCACCAAGATAGTGAAATAGTGTGAGGCCCTCTCTTCAGCACTGTTTCATTGGCGTTGGCAAAGTTTCTGGTTGCTTGAAAATGGGGCCTGATTCCTTCCATGATCAGTGTTCCATTTCAATAGCAATCATTTGCGGTTCGTTTATTAGTTAGCTAGTTTAATAGAATTGTTCAGAAATATCTAAGATATCCAGGTTTGGTTTGAGTGTGCTGAATCAGAGTTGAATTTGAAATTGTAAATTTTATATTCTGATGCTAAGTGATGGGCAATTTGTACAGAGATCTATTAGTGCGTTAAGGGGTTTTGTTTTAGCATGATAATATATGTTGACATTCAAATGGTATTGCAAATGTGTCCTAAATTCATCAGTAGTTGGGTTGGAATCAGTAAT
>NC_031993.1:16981020-17043205 GCF_001879085.1 Nicotiana attenuata
CCTACCCTAAATAAAAATGTTATTAATAGTATTTTCTTTTCATGTTATAGATAGATTTTTTTTTATTTTAACAAATGAGTATTTTCTTTTCATGATGTAGAAAAAGTATTTCCTTTCATTTAAAAAAAGTAATTTCTTTTCATGATGTAGAAAAGATATTTTCTTTTATTTCTATAAACTAATTTCTTATTTTCGTGTTGTAGAAATAGTACTTTCCTTTTCAACCAAAAAAAGAGTATTTTCTTTATAGTATGAAGCATAAATTTCAACATTGTTTTGCATAAAAAAGTAAAGTAGCACATTAGTTCCTTTAGATTTGTGTGAATTTTTAGAAGAATAATTAAATTGTTGAAGAAAATAGAGTCCTAAAAACGTCGGATATTTGGTGGAGAGGGGAGCAAGGAAACATGGGGACTTGGGGAAAGGGGGTGAGGAGAGTAGGATAAAAATATATTTTCTACTCTCTAACCAAATAATACTAGAAAATATTTTCCGGAAAATGTTTTCCACTCACCAACCAAACAAGAGAAAATAATTGATAAAACTACTCATTTTCCATGGAAAATATTTTTCTTCGTACCAAACACACCCTTAATGTCATGATGATTTGTAATTGCACGAATATCTATGGTTTATTTTCAACCATTAATAATTAAAAATCTTCTTGAATTAACTTCATGTTCAGTCAAATATCGCCACATAAATTGAGACGAAGAAAGTACACCATGAGACCGAGTTCTTTTACTCACTACAAGAAAGTATATAATTTGCAACAATTTTTTTGCAACAACAATGATATTGTTGCTAAATATCAATAAATGGCAACAACATTACTTAGTTGTTGCCGTATCATACAACTTTTAACCACACCACATTTCTTGTTGGCTAATATTTTAGTTTTGTTGCCATAACTTTTTGGGGAATATAACAATTTTAAAAGATAAATTAATTGGCAACAATAAATTGTTAGTATTGCCAAAAGTATTTACTTGTTAGTAAACCACTTATTTTTCTCAATAATTTTTTTGACTTGTGGCAATATTTTTTAGTTCTTTCTCAATTTTCAGCAAAAACAAACGCGGCAAACTTCCCTCCCTATTTTCCCCCCGAATCGCTCCCCCTTTTTATTTTCATTTTGGCTCTCACTTTCCCCAATTCATTCAACCCTTCGATTCGCGCTTTCAGTTACGAGTTTCAAATGAGCAGCAATATTTTCTTCCAATTCTGTGGCTATGGCTTGAAATTATAAGCTCCTTCATCTCTAATTTCAGTTGTTTCTAGTTTAGGGTTTCAATTCCTTGAATGCTTCGATTTAGGTTTGAGTTAGGAGGTTGATGTTTCTAGACTATCTAATTATCCCAAAATAAAAGAGTTGAAGATAGTGGTAAATGCATAAGACATGATCATTTTTCATTGGGAAGTGGTGTAGGATGGTTATTCTGACTCCCGTAGTAGATTTAGGATCCAGAGCACTAGATATTTATTTTGGAATATTGATGGGTTGCAAAATGCTTTCCTTTTGCAGATATATGTCCCAACTAATCCTCGTGGTGCAGAGTCATTGCCACCAGGGATTGTGGTCTTGGAATCAGTTTTTTATTTGCGAAGGTTGTGAGGTGAACCAAGTGAGGTATGAAGCAAATATCTCTAATGATATTGTTTAATCCTGATTTAATAAAACAAGATAGGAATGTGGAAATTGTATAGATTATATTACCTTTAATTGTCTCTTGTTAAAAAAAAGTGTGAAAGACTCTCTGCAGGTTCTTAGCTTCGAGGCAGAGACCACAAAATTCTTTTCGATACATTCTTCATCGAAATGGTGATGGAAATAAGGGAATCCTCAGCAAAGTATTGGAGATATTTTTGCATTTCCGAGTTAGTGAAGCCCAATCTCTCAGAAAATAGTAAGCACTGCATGCATCTCCCACTTTGTGTGACAAACAAACACTTAAGTGCTCTGAGTTGAGCTCTATAGTTAATGCACCATCTCCATGATTATTACTCCAGGCTATACCTTGAGCAAATGTGGCCTTAAATCTTTGACGCTTGAATCTTGGTGATGTACAACTTTGTCCATTGGAGAGTTAATTTGAACTTCCAACAACTCTGCCCCTTTATGATCACACTCAATAGTAAAAAGTTAAAGTTTTTGACAATGGGAAAGAGTGTAGATCTGTCTGAGAATAATTTTCTTGGAAATAATTGTTGATGCTAGTCTTGATGATAAAGTCAACATTTTTACAACACCCTTACCAATAATACTTTGATTTGTCTTTGACACTACTTATGTACCCAGATATATATACACCACACTCCACACAAGCCTTGGAAACACTTCAACAACGAATTTTTTTTAAAAAAATTCTTAGATTTTATTAACTACTGCTCCAAGATCACAAATACTTAACTCGTGGGGTACACGTTGTGGGTTTAACGTCAAGACACGCCATCAAATGTATCTAGCAGGCAGCTGATGTTTATTGCCCATGAATCAGTTCATTTTTCAACTCTTTTGTCTTGCCCTTCATGAGCTGTTCTGGTAATCATATCATTGTGGCACGAACTTCATACTAGATACTTTAACTATTTTCTTGCAGGTTCTAAATAAAGATGGTTCATCCACGTCATATAGCTCCATTCCAGTATCAATGGTCTCATGTCTTAATCGGTTAGTATTTCTATTTTACTTTTTTCTTTCGTGAATATTATGTCCTTTCTATTGATTGATTGACTCACAAGCAGATCGTGACTATAATTTTTTTTTTGGTATATTTATGTCTTTTGGAATTGGAATAGATCTAGAATTTGGTGCTTTAGCTATTGTTTTGGGTCGTAATGCTCCTAATGAATAGGTTGTTTTTGGCTTTATGGATGCAAGTCTCTCTTTGGTTGTGTTACTTTGATTCCCACATCTCACTGTAAGTTAGTTTCTGCTTTGTCTATATTCGTTACTTTAACATCTATGTCTAAAAATTGACTTAATGCATTTCAATGCACTGATTCTATCCACATTAGTGATGGAAGCTCAGAATGGAAATAGTTACCAATTTCATATAGAGAACTTGGTTCTTTTTGTTGTAGCTTGAGTGGATTGTTCTCCAATCACATAGGAATATTAATTAAACATTTCAAATCATGTCCTACCTTTATCCTTTTTTATGTTAGGCAGCCTAGGAGGAAACTCAAAGAAGAAGGGTATTGTTTCTCTTCTAACACTAGTCATTACTGAATGCATCTCTTTTTCCCTTACCACAATCCAATATTTCTTGCAGAATATAATTATAATTATCGCATGAATGTTGTACTTGTTTCTGGTAGAGTTGGACCTGTTGTATATTTCGAAACGCACAACCAGTTAAGTTATTCACTTTTGAAAAAATAACTTTGTTCAAGCTACATCTTCTTCTTCTTTCATTTTTTGGTGCCATATTCTATATCATGGACATTACCTATATATGTAGTAATACTGAATTCTTTCTGAGTATACTACTCTGAGTCTCCTTCCTATTTCACCAAGTTATTTGATGATTCTTGATTTTGTCAATGAATTGAAAAAACTATGGAGGAGATTGAAATTGATGGAACCAGTGTCATAGAATGGATTGTATCTTTTGTTTCCTATACTCTGTTTTATGGCCTTCACATTTTTGCTACTATTTATACTTATTGATTTTATAGTTCTATATTTTGGAAGAAGAGGATGAGGCAAGTCTTACAAATCATTCTAAGTAACTTTATCAGATAATTATGCAACTTATATTCAGTTTGCTTTTAGCTGAGTGTTTCTATTCAACAATTCTGTAATATATAAAATTTTCAGTGATGATGTAGTTGAAATGTTTAGTAAGTGGACAGTAGGCATATGTGATTCCCTCTTTTTCTTTGTTAATTGTAATTTTGTACTTTACAACTTATATTTAGTTTTCTTTGTTAGCTGTAGGTATGGCAAGTCGGACCAATTAGAAGATGAGGGAGAAAAGGTGAAAGAACTGTAGTAATCTCAGGTTGAAGGTGAGAGTGAGGGGGATGTGGTATCAGACTTTGGTTTATTAACAAGAAAACAAGAGAGAGAATCAAGTGAGCTAAATGAAGGTGATGACGATAGCAAAGGCTCAGAATCAAGACCAGAGTTCCCCGAATCTCTAAATTGGACTGCTGGTTGCATAAGAAGAAAAGGAATCTCGTGAATCACACTGAGGACTTGAAGGTGATGAAGTCAAAGCAGGAGAGACTTCTTTACTTGTGTCCATTTTATCGAGTACAGGACTCCCTTGGCCACCAGTATGACTGTACAATTTGGAGGCTGTGATAAATTCTTTCATTATTCCACTGGAAAACTTCCGCCTCAATCTACTCCATCCATTTTCTCTTGCAGGAAGATGCATCTCAGATTCAGTACCTGATAATGGAAAAGGTGGAACAACCCCACCAGTAAGTGCTTTGTAGAAAATTTCAAAATCAAGGTCATATTCACCAACCTTCTTTTGACCAATATACTGGATGATATTATCATTAATCATGCCAGTAGTTTCAGCTAACAAACTTGCTTCGACCTTGTTCTTTTCCTTGCTGCAACCACCAGTGAAGAAGCGGTGCAAGAAGTTGTTTGCAGAAGATATATTTTCGGAGTTAATTAGATTAGAATTTAATGACTTTGGTATATGATACTTTTGTTACTTTTTGTAAGTAAAAGCATACATTTTAGGATATTTAGTTTTTGAAAAGTGAGTAAATACTTGTGTATCAATTTTATGTATTGATATATATATATATATATATATAATTTATTATTTTATATATACATTTGTGAAATTATTGTTGGCAGAAGGTAATTCATAAATACAATAGCAATTGTTGCTAAAAGTTAATTGATAATAGATCAATAACTAACTCTCCCGCCAATTTTTTCACCACAACAGATATTTTTTGGTAAATAAGCTCATTTTTGCAACAATAATTTTTGTTGTTGAATATTCTCATAAGCCAAATTTACATGACTTTTTACCAACAAAATATATTTTGAGGCAACAATATTTTTTGTTGCGTTAAGTTAGCTATTGCAACAATACTATTGGTTGTTGCAAATACTTTTCCCATCGGCGTTTATTGCAACGGCATGCGATAACTTTCTTGTTGTTGCTAAAACTACTTTTAGCAACAACATTTGATTTATGGCAACAAAAATTGTTGTTGGCAAATGCCTTCTTTCTTGTAGTGTACTGTTACCAGTTTACCTCAAAGTTAGAGAAAAGGATAACCATTATTCTTAAACTAAAAATAAAAATAAAAATTGATAACATGTGTACGTCGTATGCGTCCACAAAATGTCGTATGCATCCCAATTTTTTTTTAATAGTAATAAAAATGAAATTTGATTTCATAGTAATGATATTTAGAAAATAAAGCTGCTGAGTCTACCCCAAATTATACAAGGCATTCAAACTTTCCACAGTTTTACCTTTTAATTTGATCTTGTTTTTAGTATGTTATTATAAGAATTTAACAATATACTAGTAATCTCTTTTATATCAACTTACATCTAACTTTAATTATTTAAGTTTTAAATTTTGAAGTGATCGACACTTTCAAATATTACGCTAGCATCAAGAGTTGTGATGGAATGAGTATGATCATTTCATCTTTAATCAGAAATCTCAGGTTCGAGCCTATAAATGAAAAAATAAAAAAAAATTGTAAGGAACGCTTCCCTTTTTAATGAACTTACTTGATGCGAATCCAAATTAATTGAGGTCCCAAAGTGGGCACACCTAATTGAAAATCAAAACCAAAAAGAAAATTGCATAGACACTCGAGGTTGACAAGTTCAAGCAATACCATAAGAAGAGCATATTACACCTAATTTGACTTATTTGTTATAAAATAAAGACTGTAAAGTAAAGACAAGTATAGAGAGAAAATGATATATTATTTGAATTCAAACTGATGTAAATAATGAACTGATATCTCTTCTATTTATAGAAGAAAGGAAGCTGCTGTGTAAGCTGCTACTGCAAGCTGCTGTGTAAGCTGCTACAAGCTGCTGTGTAAGCTGCTACTGTACCAGATATGGATAATCTTATACTGAGACTAATGTTTATCCATAACCGGGTATCGAAAGGATAAGCTCATTATACCAGATATGAATAATCTTATACTGAGACTAATGTTTATCCATAACCGGGTATCGAAAGGATAAGCTTATTATACCCGATATAGATAATCTTCTACCGGGGGTAATGTTTATCCATAACCGGGTACCAAAGTGATAAGCTTCTTCAGAGGCTTATTTCCAGTAGAGTACTCAATAGATAAACATATTAACGGCGGAGTCCCATATGGATAAGCTTCTTCAGGAAGCTTATTTACAACGGAGTGCTAAATAAACATCCACTATAACACTCCCCCTTGGATGTTCATTAAAAGATAATGTGTCTCATTAAAACCTTACTAGAAAAAACCACGTGGGAAAAAAAATCCTAGTGAAGGAAAAAGAGTACACATATTTAGTAATACGCATTGCTAGGTGCCTCATCAAAAACCTTATAAGGAAAACCCCATGGAAAAAAACCTTAGTAAGGAAAAAAGAGTGCATCGCGTATTTTACTCCCCCTGATGAAAACCTTGTTTCAAATATTTGAGTCTCCGCATTCCAATTTTGTATACCATCTTCTCAAATGTTGAAGTTGGCAAAGATTTAGTGAATAAATCTGCTGGATTATCACTTGAACGGATTTGTTGCACGTCAATGTCACCATTTTTCTGAAGGTCGTGTGTGTAGAATAATTTTGGTGAAATGTGCTTCGTTCTGTCTCCTTTTATAAATCCCCCTTCAATTGGGCTATGCACGCAGCATTGTCTTCGTATAAAATTGTGGGTCTTTTCTCACATTCCAAACTACATTTTTCTCGAATAAAATAAATTATTGATCTCAACCATACGCATTCCCTACTTGCTTCATGAATAGCTATTATCTCAGCATGATTTGAAGAAGTAGCAACAATAGATTGCTTTGTGGAGCGCCATGATATGACAGTACTTCCATATGTAAACACGTACCCGGTTTGAGATCGTGCTTTATGGGGATTAGATAAATAACCTGCATCTGTATAACCAACAAAATCTGCACTATCTTTGTTAGCATAAAACAAACCCATATCAAGAGTTCCCTTTAAATATCGCAATATATGCTTAATCCCGTTCCAATGTCTTCGTGTAGGAGAAGAACTGTATCTTGCTAGTAAATTAACAGAAAATGATATGTCAGGCCTTATAGCATTAGCAAGATACATTAGTGCACCAATTGCACTGAGATAGGGTACTTCGGGATCAAGGAGTTCCTCATCCTTTTCTGGAGGTCGGAACAAATCCTTATTCACTTCAAGTGATCGAACAACCATTGGTGTACTCAATGGGTGCGCTTTGTCCATGTAAAAGCGTTTTAAGATCCTTTCCGTATATGCAGATTGATGGATAAAGATCCCGTCTGCTAAATGTTTAATTTGCAGACCAAGACAAAGTTTTGTCTTTCCAAGATCTTTCATCTCAAATTCTTTCTTAAGATATTCAATTGCCTTTTGGAGCTCTTCTGGAGTTCCAACAAGATTTATGTCATCAACAAAAACAGCAAGTATAACAAATTCTAATGCCATTTTCTTTATAAAAGTACATGGACAAATAACATCATTTATGTAACCTTCTTTCAGCAAATATTCACTAAGGCGATTATACCACATGCGCCCAGATTGATTTAAACCGTACAAAGATCTTTATAATCTGATCGAGTACATTTCTCGAGACTTTGAACTACATGCTTCAGGCATTTTAAATCCTTCAGGGATCTTTATAGAGATTTAATCAAATGAGTCATATAGGTTATGACTCGCATTTAAATGGCATGACACTGGACTACTGGTCCGATCCTCATAATATTTCACAGTATTGTGCACTATATTGTATCAAATATATCGTCGACGATCATTTTGTATCGGTTCCTAAGCGACATAACTTGTTGAGATCTCATCACTTTTTTTATTTTCAGGTACCTCAACTTCTTCTGGAGTTCCATGAAATGTTATGTCGTGGGCTCTTCAAGAGCTCATTTCCTCCTCATTATGATCATTTTGATCATTAGCTCCTTATCATTTTTCAAGGATTGTTACCTTTGGAACCGATTGGTCTACCACGCTTCATGCATACAGTAAACTCTATCCTTTAGGGACTTTAAATTTTAATAGGAGCATTTGCAGCTGAAATATGATATTTGATTTTGGATCAGCAAATGCTTCTGGCATTTGAGTTGAATTATCTTCTAAGTGAGGATCATATTAATGATAATTCGATTCATATAGCATATTTTTCAGCTGTTTATTCCATTCCCCAAATGTTAGAAAAACTAACATATATTCCCAATATTCTTTGGGAAACATATCTTTGTGCATTGTGGTAGAGAAATTAATCATATACCACACATCAAAAGATAGTAAAATATTTGGTTTCTGATCCTAAACCAATTGTGAGGAGAGGACTTATCATATATTGTTGGTCTGATGCATACAAGTGCTGCTATATGCAATTTAGAAAATCTTAGACCAACACATGAAGCTTTGTTCTCATAAACAATAGTTTAGCCATTAATAGGAGGTATTCACTGATAAACTAGCTTGTATATAAACCAGCATTATTAAGATGAACTGTCTTGATTTCATAATCTTAAAATCATGCTCTTAAGTGAGAAAAGCAATTTCAAATGCCAAACTGCAGGTTGACAATAAACATACATGTAACCATCTTATATATGCATCTATAAGTGGTTCACATGATAGGTGAATGAGCCCATATTCACCTTTTATATATTTCAGAATCAGGGGTCTTAGTCCCAACTTTAGCTGGTATAATCAATTTATTATGAGAACAAGCAACACATGAGAATTCTTGAAGAATCTTCTAGTTCTTTAGTATATGCTTATCTAAATTCTCAAATAGCTCATTTAAAAATGGCAAATGAAAACTTCAAGTTTATCATTACATGTGCTATCTCTTAGTAAACTTCTGGTTTACTATGACATAAACTTTTGCATTAGCAAACTTCTTATTTACTGTGGCTACTTTTGTATTAGTAAACTTCTGGTTTACCGTGATACATGATGTAGTACAAATCGAAGAATAAGGCGGGTAACTTCTCATATACATATTATTTTACCCCCTATGATTGTGGAAACATGAAGATTTTCAATCTTCCAATCATTTACAGTCTCAATATGATAGCTATTTATTTTAGTAAACTTCGGGTTTACTACAACATATGTTTTGACCATAATCATATAATATGAATGACATATTTGTAAATAAGCTCTTCGAGAGCCTTCATTTATTATCCACAATCTAATATTTATCGGACACTACTGGTGTCATGTGTCTTCTAGGCAAACACTTAGCTCTTCAGGAGTTGTTGATACATTTTGTACTATCAAATATTGCTCAGACACTTCTGGTATCATAAGAGAAAACCACAATCAAATAAACAATTATTTAAGCACAAGAAAACTCCTCTTCATAATATTTTCCTACTTCAGGAGGCAATTTCAATTGTGTTACTTCTTCAGGAGCAAATTTAAAATACGAAATATTGAGTATATATTCTCTCAATTATATTACCTCTTCTGGAGGTGAATTGTAATATATTTACATCAAGAGCGCGTTCATATTTACCAGATTTATTAATATTGTCACATTCACTTCAGGGAATGGATTAATATATCAAAAGTTCTCATCCTTCAGGAAAATCGAACATAATTATCTGAATGCGCATTAATCACATCAAATTGTGATGCCTCAACCTCTTTTAAAATATTTACTACTTCAGGAGCAAATCGAGGCGTTTAATATAGAGAATATTTATGTAGCTTATCTTCAATTGTAACCATAGAAAGCCTAAATTATCACTTCTGGTGATCATAGGCATATACCACTTCTGGTGGTTAACAAAATATAATTACAATGAGATATACGAAATATAACCACTTCTGGTGGTTGTATATTTCTTGCAAACTCTGCTAGAGTTTAAGTTGATCTAATAATGTTATCCATATTCTTCAAAATGACATAAATAAGATATATTATATTAAACATCATTATCAAATCATAATTTTTCTTTATGTACAACAATTACATAACCATACTATCTATTACAAACAACAAAAAATAAAATATTTACATTTCTACAGATTCACCACCGTTTACATGACTTGTTTCTCCATCTGGGAGAGCAAGGTAATCAGCTACATCTAAATGCATGAAGTCTAAATTATCTTCAGAAATAAAATTTGCTTCAGCATTTTTCTCAGTCTTCTTTAGGGAGGCTTGATAAAGCTCAACCAGGTGCTTTGGCGTACGACAAGTACGTGACCAGTGCCCTTTTCCTCCACATCTATAGCATGCATTTTCTGCATTTGGTGCTTGCACCGCTTCATGCTTTTGTTCCTTCCTTTTTCACTGCTGGTGGCGAGGAGGGTTCTTTGGTGCATTATTATTACCATGATTAAAGTTTCTTCCCCGACCACGGTCATGACCACGACTGGGGCCACGACCTCTTCCGCGCTTAGCTTGGTGGAAGTTCGTCTCATTCACTTCAGGGAATGGACAAGAACCAGTAGGTCGACTTTCATGGTTTTTCATTAATAGCTCATTATGTTGCTCGGCTACAAGAAGATGTGAGATAAGTTTAGAATACTTTTTGAATCCCATCTCTCGATATTGCTGCTGCAGGAGCATATTCGAGGCATGAAAAGTGGTGAAAGTTTTCTCCAACATATCATGATTAGTAATATTATCACCACATAATTTCAATTGGGAAATAATTCCGAACATAGTAGAATTATACTCACTGATAGATTTAAAATCTTGTAGCCTTAGATGAGTCCAATCATAACGTGCCTGTGGAAGAACGACCATCTTCAGGTGGTCATATCTATCTTTCAAATTATTCCACAGTATGACTGGATCTCTAACAGTAAGATATTCCATTTTCAGGCCCTCATCAAGGTGATGGCGTAGGAATATCATTGCTTTGGCACGGTCTTGGTTTGATGCCTGATTTTTGTCTTTGATGGTGTCTGCCAGACCCATCGCATCAAGATGAATTTCAGCATCAAGCACCCAAGACATGTAGCTTTTGCCCGATATATCCAGGGCTACAAATTCAAGTTTAGAAAGATTTGACATTATATAGAAAAAGAAAGTTCGTACCTCAGATACTTTCAAAGTATTTGCTCGAGATGGCAGAGTCTCGTGCTGATAACGTGTTATAAAATAAAGACTGTAAAGTAAAGACAAGTATAGAGAGAAACTGATATATTATTTGAATTCTGCTACTGCAAGCTGTACTGCAAGCTGCTGTGTAAGCTGCTACAAGCTGCTGTGTAAGCTTCTACTGTAAGCTGCTGTGTAAGCTGCTACGGGCTGCTGTGTAAGTTGCTACTGTACCAGATATGGATAATCTTATACTGAGACTAATGTTTATCCATAACCGGGTATCGAAAGGATAAGCTCATTATACCAGATATGGATAATCTTCTACCGGGGGTAATGTTTATCCACAACCGGGTATCGAAATGATAAGCTTATTATACCCGATATAGATAATCTTCTACCGGGGGTAATGTTTATCCATAACCGGGTACCAAAGTGATAAGCTTCTTCAGGAGACTCATTTCCAGTAGAGTACTCAATAGATAAACATATTAACGGCGGAGTCCCATATGGATAAACTTCTTCAGGAAGCTTATTTACAACGGAGTGCTAAATGAACATCCACAATATAATATATTTATAACATTATTCAGTATCTCACTCAAAAAGAACTTTTTGTTGAATATTTTCTGTGATAAATGTGACGTCAGAAAAATCAAATTGTCATACAAAATAAAAACTAACGAATTAAATAATTTAAGGAAAAAGTGCAGATTGTGACTGGTCAATTATTTTTTGCTTCATTTTTTATACATATCTGGAAACAAACATTACACATCATATACTTGATATTATCTCTTGGACATGAAAATTCCTAAAGAAATTAAACATAATTTTAGCAATTTGAAAGGCCAAAAACATTTGGATAGTGTAAGGGCCCACCCTTTAACATACGTAAATAGACATATTAATAGTTATCTATATAAACTTGGACAAAATTCACTAGATTCCCAACAAACATGAACCTTTTTGCTTTTTTAGTTGAATTATTAGAAGAATCTTTATCTAAAAATACAACATTGACACCTGAAACCTTTTCTTGATTTTCAGTTGAAACATTTTATCTGTGAGGATTCATATAGTCGACCTCACATAGTCTGCTTCGACTTTCTTGAAATTGAGACGTAATTATTATTATATTTATTTTTCTGTGAATTTGAGATTAAATAGCAACAAAAAAAAAGGTAAATAAATGGAGTTGATTTTGCAAGAAGATGATGGTATTTTAGTGCCACCCACAAATTTTTCAGTAGTGGAAGATAACTGCATTTACAGAAGTGGCTTCCCTCAGCCTTCCAATTTCCCATTTTTGCAGTCACTCAATCTGAGCTCTATCATGTTAGTCTCTCATTTTATGTTCTATTTTTAGCTAGTTGAGATTCTTATTATTTCAGTAGGAAACATAAGAGAACTTCTAGTATTTTTCTTTTTTCTTTTTATTTTATATTATGTTGACCTGAGATAATTTAAATAAAAATAAGGTCACTGAAGATTCATATAGCCGACTCTAACTTGTTTGGAATTGCAGCGTAGTATTGTTGTTGTTGAGCTTATGTTCTGTGCAGTGACACTGAAAAATTTTTTTACACTGTCAGTTTAAGTTGACCTATAACAATAGCCAACTTTCTGTATCAAGTCTAATGTTTTAACTTAGTGGTTAAATTTCACTCATTCTGCAAATGTATATAAGTTAATATCCCAAGAGGAAGAAAGGAAAAAAGGGAATATTAATTTGTCATTATTTTTTTTCAAGATTCTCTGAGTTTGTTCTTCTCATTGTGGGGAATTGAGGATTGATTTTTTATTTATTTATTTATTGTCTGCAGATGTTTGTGTCCAGAGCCTTATCCTGAAGAGAATTTGGAGTTTCTTCGATTTAACAAAATAAAGCTTTTCCAATTTGGAATGGATGGCACTAAGGTAGTTCATTTTTCTTCAATCCTTTTTCTCTTTTATTTGTAAAACTTTTTCTATAAACAATTAACTCAGGTTTTTGTCTTTTAATCTTATATCACCGTGGATTGTTCAGTAGAATTTATTCCTATGTCTAGATATTGTTTTATGAATGATTATACATTTCACATATAACCAAAACTATATGTGAATGCTTCTTTGTTTTCTCACAGAATATTTCACCTTTTCTTGTTCCTTTTCTGTTTGAGGCAGATTAGCAAATAATTTGCAAATTTTAGGTACTATATTGGGTTTTATCAAGTCTCCCTATGTGAGATTTGCAAGCATAGTCAAACATCCTTATAACAATGTATTTGTCTGGAAATTTTTTGGCTGCTATAACGAAATGTTGTTGTAGAGACCATATAATTTAACATAACATGAAAAACCGGTTCCAAAGAACACTTGGTCGTTATAGAAATGCTGTTATACAAGATAGTTGTTATAGAAAGGTCTGACTGTATAGCAGATTCCAAGGTTGGTATAGAGGAGGAAAGTTACAGTAGGTTAATGAGTATAGTAAAATATTCTAATTATGAAGAACCCTATAAAGATACGAATTAATATAGCCTACTCCAACTATCTTGGGATTGAGAGTAGTTGACTGATAGATGTTTGGCCTCGATAATCCGGCTTCTGATTATGATATGATGGTAATGGGAGAAATGGTGGTAACTGAAATGGTATAAATTAGTTACCTCAATCAGTTTTTTCCCTTTCAGGAGGCATCAGCTATGTCCAGGAGTGCTATAACAGAGGCTTTGAAAGTGCTAACAGGTATACAATCTCTAGCATTCTCACTATCATGTGTTTTAGGCCTATACTACCATTATACGAATGTTGACATTCTTTTCTTTTTGTCTTTAGATGTCAGAAATCATCCAGTTCTTATCCACTGCAAGCGCGGAAAGGTGCATTAACTTGATTTGTTTTAACTCGGGCAGCTCTTAGATGTGCATTTTTTCTGAAGTTTTTGGTTTTGTTGTCTATGCTTATCTGTTTTGGTACCTTTATATTTTATTCAATTTGTGCCTGCTGATTTGCTACTAAAATCCTCATATTTTTTGCTGCAAAATGTTGAACTTATATTCCAGTAGGTGTTCACTTGTCTCCCTCGAGTTTCATTTGAATTTGTACCGATTTGATTGTCTGATTTGTTCGCAAAACTGAAGTATTATTCCCTTTTGTTCTCTATTTCTAGCATCCTATTATCCAGCTTTCTGTATCTGGTGGAGCTTGAAACATTTGGTTTCTCTTTACAGTCTGGATTGCTTGGCTTTTAGTAAAATACAGCCCGGTACACAAAGCATCCTGGTGCACAATGTGCTCAGTGTAACAACCTTAATAGTTGAACTTAATTTTTGCCTTGGGCCCTCTGCGATTTTGACATTTCTACTTCAATTTCCCATCTCTGTGCTATGGTTATAATACATACTTCATTTACTCCTGCAGCATCGAACTGGTTGCATTGTCGGTTGCCTAAGGAAATGGCAGAGTTGGTGTTTGTCTTCTGTGATGGAGGAGTACAAGCATTTTGCAGGCACAAAGTGGAGAGAAACAGACCTGAAATTTCTTGAGACTTATGATGTTTCATGCATAAGGCATTGCCTCGAGAGCATTATCTACACGTGCCATGGTTCAACGAAAAGGCGATTACTATATAGAGAAGAAATTCTGCAGAAGCCTCAGATGACTTCTGTTCTATAGAGCGATTATCCATCCTGACTTTTTGCAGGGATTGGATATTCTTTCGTTAATTCAATTACAAAAATCCATTCCAGGTGCCATCTAAGTGAAAAGTTCTGTTAGGTTCTCAGTAGCAGTCGACAACTGTTACCTTTTTTACTTCACCATTAGTCGTTGTAGCCTTAAGCTTCTTTGGTGTTTTTATAACTAGTTCAGATCCATCTATACTCTACTTTGCTTCTCAAATGCCTTAATTCACTACCTATTCTTCCTTCTATTTTTTCTGCACAAGAAAAAAACTTATCACTTTATCGACTTCTTTTTCTCTTCTTTAATTACCCTCAAAGTTATCAACTAGTACTAGCTAGTTGGTCAAGTATGGTAATACAACAGAAAGAACAACAACAACCCAGTTGAATACCACAAGTGAGGTGCGGGGAGGGTAGTGTGTACGCAGACTTTACCCCAACTCTAGGAAGGTAGAGAGGCTGTTTGCGATAGACCCTCAACTCAAGAAAGAGAAAAGAAACAATAGAAACAAGTAATATCAAAAGAAATGATAGAAAAACTGAAGCTTCAAGAGTTTCTTCTTGTGACCTAACACCACTTGCTGCAAGATTACTTTAAAAGTGCAAATACTATTGTGCAAAGACCCGAAAAATTTGGATGGCAAAGTAAAAATTCTTTGATATAGCCACTAATTCAAGAACCAGTTCTCAAACTCACTTCACAAGGACTTCAGTATACCTAGTTTAAAATGGATGCCCCCTAAAGTACAAGAGAACAATCTTTCGAGTCCAACATATCGGGCCAATGAATTGGAACCAGATCAGTAAATCATAAGTAGATGTCTTTTTCAGGTCTTAATCTTGCAAATGGACAACAGTCTGCATAGTATTTGCGATACCAAGTTGTGCAAATTGACACATCCTATGATGCAACTAGTAGATAAAATTTAAAGATATAAGTCAGACAACAAAAGCAACATTTTAATAGGAGTTGAACCTGCGACATTGAATTGATATCTGATGCGATGCTGGGATGGCAGTTTTTCAGTATAGCCTTAATTCCATGAGCAAGCATGCTTTCTTTCTGCCAATGTTTGAGCTGTTGCTTTCCCATCCTTAATGCTTTGCTGATATTAAGTTCAGTCGGTTGCCAATATCCAGAGTTTGAACTAACTGGACATGACATATGCATTTAGTTTGTTTCTGTAATTGGTTTTCTTTACTGAGTCGATACATCATGTCTTTAGCTTATGCTTTGGCGCTATTTGTCTTATTGTCCGGCCACGGAGAAGGCTACTGCATTAAGGTAGCTTTTTTACCTTGCAGCATCATTACTATACTTGCTAATATTGTTTTGTTGGAGAAAAACAGTTCATACGTGTATGTGTTAAAATCTAGGATACTGCTATATTTACATTTATTGGCAGATTGCTACAGATTATACCTCAACCCCTAATGGAAGGATATGGATATGTTGGAAACAACAACATGTGATGATCAATTTCCAGATCTCAGAGCCTCAGTTAGTTCATTGCTATGTTCGAGATAGAGGATCACAGTTTGTTTGTCATGCTACCTTTACTTATGGTTACAATACTTAATCTATTTGGGGACTTAATCTTTGAAGGGGAGCCTTGGTGGCGTAGCTGGAAAGTTGTTGTCATGTGACCAGGAGCTCACGGGTTCGAGCCGTGGAAACAGCCTCTTGCAGAAATGCAGGGTAAGGTTGTGTACAATAGGCCCTTATGGTACAGCCCTTCCCCGGACCCTGCGCATAGCAGGAGCTTAGTGAACCGGGCTGCCCTTTTGAGTAACTGTCCCTAAATAATTGGGGACAGTCAATCACTCCCAAGACCTTTCAGATTACTAACTGTCCTACTGCAGCAAGAGTCCTCTAAGGAGGCCACTCAATCTATTAGACTCTTAGATCAAGCAATTATAGGATGGCATTACATACCATGCATAGCATTTCATTTACATATTTAATTAAATAATATGACAAGAAACCTAATTAAAACAACCCTTCGGAATCAGGCTTGTGACTTTACTTACAAATAATAACCTTGAATTCAGAATTCCCCATCTCCTCAATTTGTGTTTCTTTAATTTTGAGGGCAGCATTTACTGCGGAGTCACAACATGATCTTACCTCAATAAGTTGCATTGAGCAACTACTCCCAAAACTATAAGGAATTTCCTCTAGTTTCCAACACCCGTGCACCAGTACTTGCTCTAGGTTGGGATACGAGTCATCAGAGGCAGTCCATTCCGAGAGTCCTAGTTTCTTTAATTTCAAAACTTTAAGGTTAGAAAACTCTCCGTCCTTAAGGTGTTGATATTTCATCCGGAAGGTGCTAAGATATATATGCGTCCAGAGCGACCTTTGGAAGATGGAAGTATATAAACACTGGTTCAAGAAGGAGATACATAATTAAATTGATATCTAATAAACAACAAAATGCAAGGAAGGGTCGGACCACAATGGTCACATGGCAACAACTTTACCAGTTACGCCAAGTCTCTCCTTCAAAAGGCTAGATACATAATTAAATTGATTTCACTTACAGCCGGTCATTTATCCTCAGCAAAAAGTTGCCAACTTTAGCTTTCCTCAAGCTAAATTCATGTATTACATCATGAATATAGACAGCTTTAAGCTCCCCTGAGGAATTTATATTAGCCACCATCACTAGGTTGCTCCTAATTAAATCCATCAAATAATCCATTGCAACCATCTCTAAGCTCTTCAATGTAGTACTACTAGCTTCAACAAAATTTTCTGCGATCCATAGTCGTATCAATTTTTGAACAGGAACTTTCTCACCCTCTAGAAATGAACCAAAGTAGAGAAAACAATTCTGCAAATGAACGGGTAAGTGTTGATAACTCGATTCAACTATATCCATACAACCTTGCATTTTTAACTTCAAACGTTCCCTTACTTGTTGCCAATGAATTACTTCCTTATCATTATTTGCAAGAACACCAGCTACCAATACAATTGCAAGTGGTAATCCTCCACACTTTGTCGCGATTTGCTTACCTATATCCTCGAGTTGTTGAGGATAATAATTGTCTTCTTTGAATACCTTCTCCTTCAGTAGCATCCAACTTTCTTCTTCTGTGAACAAGCGAAGATGATGAGGACTCGAATTGATCATGGCATACGTGGCAATTGATTCAAGTCTAGTTGTCAAAATAATTCTACTTCCTTTATTATCATCGGGAAACGGTCTCTCTATATCATCCCATGCATTAGGACTCCACACATCATCCTCTACAATAAGGTACCTCTTTCCCTTCAAATATCTATAAAGCTTCTCAGCTAACTCATCATCACTTTTTTCTTTAATAAAATCATCAATCTCACAAATATGACCTAATAATTCAAACAAGAGAGCTCTATTATTATAAGATTGGGAAGAACAACACCACAAGCGAATATCGAAGCGATTGGAAATTGCTTCATGATCATAAAATTTCTTAGCCAAAGTTGTTTTTCCGAGTCCTAGCATTCCAAATATTGAGATCACATCTAATTGCCGATGTCCTCTCACAAGTTGCTCTATAAGCATTTCAGTTTCTTCATTAAAACCAACCATCACGTCCGTTGCTTTAATTTGATGAAGTTTGATGTGCTTTCTGAACAAAATGGAAGGTAGAATGAAAAGGCTCCAATTTGTTTCTTGTTTTCTTGTTATGAAAAGTCTTAACACTTTTGCCTGGAAACTACAAGGAAAAGCATGGGTTGGTAAGAAGAAAGTAAAGATAAGTCACGAGTGAGATACTTAATAGATACTGTCCAACCTTTCAACATTGTGTTGAAATGTCACATTGTCTTCTATTTGCCATTTTTTTTTGTTGATAATTTAATACCAAGGTGAAATTTTGATTGAACTAAAAAGATAAACTTATCAAATTTCGTTGTAATTTCTCAACAAATGTCTTTCTCAACCATCCCATGGGGGAACGAGCCAGAGAGCAGTGACGGGCCATAATTTAACCCACATCTATCTATATTTATTTATATTTATACTAAATTAAAAGTCGGAAACTGTTAAGTTATAATTTAAATTAGTAAATGGCCTTTCTAAATAATTAATACAATTTTCAACTTGAAATTAATTAATTGGTGTCGATTAGTTCAGAGGTATTATCACTTTTAGCCTGCGCCAGAAACTATTTATATCTGGTAGCCGAAAAAATGTATAAAATCTGTATAATTTTTGTATATAATATACATAATGTATATATATACAAAAAATATACAAATTTTATATATTTTTTTCGACTATTATTTTATAACGGTATATTTTTTCATTAGTTTATAATTGATATAACTCCACATAGCTAAACAAAGTGACGCTTCAAAGGCCAAACTTTAAAAGCCACCGTTCGGATAATTGGCTTCTTGTGTAAGGTTCCTATTTCTAGTAAATAAATAAAAAAGACAAATGAATTGCTTTTGAAGGCGACTCGCATATTGTTTAAGGAACAATTCTCCTTTATGGTCGAAGATTTAGGTATGGTATTTTATATTGACATGTACACAAACTTAAGTTATTGATGGCTTTCATTGTTTAAAGAAGCAAATCATCGCAAAGACATTAAAATAATATTCTAAAAGGAGCAAAGAGGTTTTCATGAATGTTTATCATAATATGCCGAAGCAATGGTGACGCGAGGCCAATGGCGGCTCGATGAATTTTGTGGCCTAATGCCAAACTTTATGAGAGGCCTTAACTTTTTAAATTTTCTTATTATTTATTTTAAGTCTATTTTTTATTTTTTTAGCTTTTCTTAGATACAAAGTGTATTTGTTAAAGAAAGAAATCAAACATTTTCACTTTACAAAACCCTTTTTTAAGTATACATAGTCTATTAAGTATAACAAAAAATGGAACCCACCAAATATGTGACCTAAAACGGTTGTTTTACTTGCTTTATGGAAGGGACGCCCTGCGTGAGGCAATGGAATTTTCAAGGTGTCAATTGTAACATAGAGAATTATGAAGGTGAGATGCATTTAAAAAGTTTTTTTCTGCTTCATGAAAGAAAAAGAGTTACTAATTTGTTTAATTATCAATAATATTTTAGATATTGCTTAAAACTTGATAATTGTGATACGGATAATGATGAATCCATTTAATACTTTTTGATGATGCAAAATATTTAGTACTAGATTATAATGTCAAAGAGTATATTCAATCAATTTCTGAGAAGATAGAACAATATTTATTTAAAATTTTAGTATATTAATAGTTTCAAACAATGTTTTAAAAGGCGGGTGCATGAGGCGAGGCATTTTACTTCTGACGAGGCGAGGCGTAAGCCCTGAGACATGGGGCGTAAGTCCCACGGATCTTTAAATTTTACTGATTTCAAGAATTTTAAGATAGTATAAAATGAAAAAAAATTATAAAAATTACATTAAAATCACAAAATTATAACAAATAATCTGTTTAAAATATTTATAAATTATAATTCAACTATGAATAATACAAAAAGTATGACATATATCATAATATGCAAATTAGCTGCAACGTCGTTACAACTCAAACATCAAAAGTCATGTATTTGATACAAAATCTTATATGTATCTCTTAAGGAGTAATGAATCTTGAAAGAATTTCGATATTATAATTTGATATTTTTCTTATATTACTCCATTTATTTAATATGCTTTCTATTTGAAAGAGAATTTATATAAAAATATAATCCATAATTTAAATATGATTCTCTAGCATCATTTATTTTTAAGTTTCAACAAGTTAATAAAGTGACACATAATTTACCATACAATACCATGATTACTAATTACTTGTAAATGGTTACTAGCTAATATTGAGCTATTAAATTAATAAGTATTGTATCTCGTAAACGTGAAAAAAAAAATTAGAAAAATAATTATAAAAAATTGCGGACTATTATATAGTAAAGACATAACAAAATTTAATAAATAAATACCTTTTAAATGAAAGATTTATTTAAAATTAACTATCATAGCAGTGGGGTTACACCAAGGCTCTGCGCTTAGTCCGTTCTTATTCGCCCTGGTGATGGATGCATTGACAAACCATATTCAAGGGGAGGTGCCATGGTGCATGCTATTTGCCGATGACATAGTTCTGATTGATGAGTCACGAGCCGGTGTTAACGAGAGACTAGAAGTTTGGAGACAGACTCTTGAGTCTAAAGGCTTCAAGCTGAGCAGAACAAAGACGGAATACTTGGAGTGTAAGTTCAGCACTGAGCCGGAGGAAGTGGGCGTGAATGTGAGGCTTGAATCACAGGTTATTCCTAGTAGAGGCAGCTTCAAGTACCTTGGGTCGGTTATCCACGGGGGAGGGGAGATCAATGAGGATGTCGCACACCGTATTGGGGTATGTTGGATGAAGTGGAGGTTAGCATCCGGAGTTTTGTGTGACAAGAGAGTGCCAACGATACTCAAGGTTAAGTTCTAAAAGCGGTGGTTAGACCGGCCATGATGTATGGGGCTGAGTGTTGGCCTGTTAAGAACTCACATATCCAAAAGATGAAAGTAGCAGAAATGAGGATGTTGAGGTGGATGTGCGGGCGCACTAGGATGGACAAGATTAGAAATGATGATATCCGGGAGAAGGTGCACGTGGCTCCCATTGATGACAAGATGCGGGAAGCGAGACTCAGATGGTTTGGACATGTACAGAGGAGAAGCCCAGATGCTCCAGTAAGGAGGTGTGAGCGACTGGTTGTGGTGGGCACGAGAAGAGGTAGAGGGCGGCCTAAAAAGTATTGGGGAGAAGTGATCAGGCAGGATATGGCGAGTCTTCAGATTTCCGAGGACATGACACTTGATAGGAAGTTGTGGAGGTCAAGTATTACGGTTGTAGGCTAGGAGGTAGTTGAGTATTGCGTTACCTTGTACTGTTGTGAGCCTAGTCTGGTAGGGTTTTTGTCTGAGATAGCTAGGGGCATTGTCGTGTCTTACTATTTTCTCTTTTCGGTGCAGGACCTATTTACTAGCCATCATTTTTGTTTTTGTTTTGCATTTTTCCTTCTGCATTTTATGTTCCTATTTTTCCTATGATCTCTGTGGTGAAACTAACATTCCCCCCTTTTTGTTTTTCTTCTTATCTTGAGCCGAGGGTCTTCCGAAAACAGCCTCCCTACTCCTTCGGGGTAGGGGTAAGGTCTGCGTACATACTACCCTCCCCAGACCCCACTTGTGGGATTTTACTGGGTTGTTGTTGTTGTTGTAACTATCATAATAGTCTTAGTGGATAACGTGCAATAATTTTTATTTTAATTATGACATAAAATACTCTCACCTTAATGACTTATGATTAAGAAAAAAGTAATTTTGAATAGTCAACGATTTATTAAGCAAATTTGAGTATTTACAAGGTTAGTTACTTAGAATTGCATAAAGTTCTATTAGGCGAGCCCAGTACGCTGGGCGTTGGGCGTGTCCGAGGCGTAAGCCCTGATGGCCGAGGCATAAGTCCCACGGTACTAAGCCCCACACATAAGCCCAGGGGCGTTTTACAAGTGCTCCGCCCCGGAGCGAGTCCCGGGCGAGTCCCAATTCTGCCGTTTAAAACAGAGGTTTCAAATTACTTTTATCAAAGGAAGACAAATTGATCAATAAGTTTCTTTTAAAATATAAGAATATTTTTAAAGATGCCCCCTCAAATTTGACTTAATTTATAACCCTAATCTTTCCTGTGATTGACGATATTATGTTTATCGTCCTTTATTTTTAGTTTCTTTGTAATAACTTTTTTTAACCTAATTATCATAAATTATAAAAATTATGATATTAAAAAAACTTTTTCTGAAACATTAAATTTGAAAAAGACACAATCATTAACAACACAAGAATCAGGATAATAATGGGTTCATTTTAACTGGAGTAAGCAAAAGAATCTTTTTGTTGAAGAATGAAGGTGAACGCATATAAGTGGATTATTGGTTCTGGAAAACATAAACAATAGCAATTCAATAGTGGTCAAAGTTGGTAGGAGGTGATAGATATTCCGAGGAGTTAGTTAAAATGTGCGTAGGCCGGCCCAGATACTACATGAGTTATTAAAAAAATAGTGGTCAACTCTAGCAAATACAATAGCGAACCTATTATAACTGGTAAACAGAGTTGCCTATATATAAGAAATAGACTGGGTGAAGCTTGAATTGCCTCGCGCTGGCCGGAGATAACATTGTCAGAGAACATAAAAGCCACAACGATGATGGCAGTGATGATAGAGATAAAACTTAACCATGACCAGAATAATCAGATCAGTGATGGTTGGCTGACCATCGAATTTTCATATAAGATATCTGCATAATTAATTAAATAAAAAATAATTAAAAGGCTAATTTGTCAATTCATAATTTTAACACTAAAGATAAATAAGTTGAAAGAATTATTATACAATTTTTTTAAATAAGACAGATAAGTGTAATATTATAAACTACAAGGGATATTTAGCGTCACAGGGGCAATTTTAATTAGTCAGCCCAAAGTCACACCCGCGCGGCTGTCAAGTTGCGCACTTGACTCAATCTTCCCAATACTTAACCAAATGTAAACTTAGAATTATTTTAGGCAGCAAAGTAAAGAGAACACAATCAACTATGGAAAAATCCTAACATTTTATTAATTCAAAAACTTATAAAGGGAACCCTCATTTGGCTATGAACACAAGTCGTTCACGGCCCACTTTGTCTAGCCAAGATCACAAGTTGATCTTGCACACTAAGATTTGCTCATTGCGAAGCCTTATGAAACACTTTGAAACCCTCACGTTTCACTCTTGAATTTCACACGAAATTCTCTACTTGAATCTGACTAAGACCAAAGGCACCTATTTATAGCACATAGGCAACCTTTGGCACTTGACAACACATTGACACTTGTTACCTACAGCTTTTACTACTTTGCGGGCTAATGCTAAATATGTTCCTATCTTGTAGCTGACATTCCCAATTATATAGGAATTGATCTACACGAAATGATAGTGGATACAAGCATAAAGCAATCATGGGTACAAGTTATTACAAAAAGGTAACCGACCACTACTTTGGCATGTGCACTGCATGTGCGCTTTTGCTGGCCAGCTGTTGTACGCCCAAGGCTGGCATTGCGCCCAGCCTTGGCTACTTTTGACATTTCTCCGCACCAATGCCTTGCCCGCAACCTGCCGCCCATGACTTTGACGCACACGCTCGATGCCACTGCTGCCCACACATGCCTTGGTCGAGTTTCTGCCTTGTCCATATTACCCTTATTTCACCCGTTTCATTGCTTGTGTTTTTCTTCACATAGCTATGTCTTAGATATCTAAACCCTTTGCCATCATCCCACACTATTTTGCCTTAGCTAAGGCCACACTTGGCATTGCCACAACCCCAAGTGCCCGTGCCATTGACTTTGGCATACATGCCATGCCATGCCGCCCTAACTTGCCCACACTTCCTTGTTAAGACTTTGCCATGCATGTCCTACCTGCCCCAAGACCTTGGCTAATACTTGCCCATAACAGTCCACATGACAATATCTTGCCCATTTCCCTCATAATCCCGCACATAGGCTAATAGCAAGGCCATCACGCCCAATCCTTGCAACAACCGCGCCACGCCCGATGTCAAAGAGTCAGGCCCTTAACAAACCACTCGCACCGTTTGAAATCGACTTCCTCGTCGAGCCTACTCAGTTTATCAGCCCACACGGGATTTAATTTCACAACATTATCTCTTCTAATCGGGTTGGGTTAGTTCACATGGGCTACGCATGACCCAGGTCCAACCAACATCTATAGTTACATTTTCTTGTATTACGTTTGTATTTTTATTTTTTCATCTTTGGCGCTTTTCTTTAGTTAAATCCCAAGCTTTAATTTTTCTTTGTGCGACTTTTGGCACTTTTTTTTTTTGTTGCACTTTTTGCTTTATACTACTCTGAAATTGATTAATATAAGAGCCTGTTTGGCAAGCTTCTGAGAGGCATTCAAAAAAGTATTTTTTAAAAATTTAAGTTGTTTGGCTAAGACGGAGAAGTACTTTTGCCTAGCAGCAGAAGCAGTTTTTCTACTTTCGGGAAGAAGTAGAAAATTCTTGCTTCTTCTAAGAAGTAGAAGTAGAAGCAGAAAATTAATTTATTCAAGAAAAAACTATTCTCACTATAAATTTATATTTTTATAACCCTTACTGATTTAAGTTTTTTTTTTTAATTTTTTTTTAGTTTTTACCATTCTTTTAAATTTAAAGATATCATATACATGAATCATACTGTAACTATCCAAATTCTTTATTGACTTTTCTTGTGTTTGATTTTTTCTTTGTGTAATGTCTCGTAACATTCCAAATTATCTTCTTTTTTTTCATACTAAAGCAAATTATCTACATACTTCTTTGGATTATCAATTCTCTTCTTACAAATAATTATTTATAGTTTTTTTCTCTTATAAGCTATTAATTTCCGAATCTTTAAAATAATTATCAAAACTAATTTGTAAAAAGTACCTACAAATAGGTGATAAATTTATAATTGCATTGAATAATCTATATCTATATATTATTAAAAGAAGAAGAAAAAGGCTTCACATTAAGCCAAGTGGAAGCCTCACAATAGGCCACTTGACAATTTAGGACAAAGTTAGTTAGGTTAGGTAATAATTAGTTTCCTTATGAATTTAAATTTAAAAAAAATAAATTATGAATTATGTGTTGTCATATTAGTTACTCTTTATGAATTTGAATTTAAACATACTTAACTATTTTTATGAAAATAATAATTTTTTTATATATCTAAAATTATTTTTATTTTACACTCAATGCCATCTTTCAAGTTTGACACTCAGGATCATCTTATTGCAGCTGTCATAGCTATACAAAATTTCATCCGACAATATTTTTCTATCGATAAGGAATTCAACTATTATGCTAATGAAGATATTACTGTAGAGGTTGAGGAAGGAGATGAGCCTTTTGGTATTCCCTTAGAAATGCAAGGCAAATCTTCTACTAATATGGAGGCGTTGTGTGATAGAATTAGATATGAAATTACTGAGAAATATTATCATGTGTGAGTGACTTTATCTATTATTTCATGGTAGATTACTAATTTATATTAATTTGTGGAATAGACTTCTACTGAATGATGTATTTTGAGTATTCAAATCATCATGTAAACAATAACTAAGTATACTAGATAATAATATATGCTTTGATATAACTATTTATGTTATATTAATTTAAATTTTTAATATGTATGCTTACTTTATGTTTTATATAAATGTTGGGAGAAAGTTGAAGATGAATAATGTAGCTGTTGATGTCGTTAGTTTTGGTAGTGTCAAGTGACAAAAAATGACATTGCCAAAAATTAACAAGGTAAACTTTTCATTTATTCATCAAAAAGAAACGTTACCTAATTTTGCCCTCATATTTTATAAATTATTATATATCCTATTTTTGGGAGTTATATAAGTATTTTCCTTAATTTTCAAGCTTCAAAATTGATTTTCTTGCATTATAATTATTTAAATATTTATTTAATTATCCTTTTATATTATTTAGGGTGATTTAATTATTCAAATTTATTATTTCTACCCACATGCATGTTTTATAACATTTCACTTCATTTCATATAATTATATTTGTATTTTTATACTATTTACACATTTTTGCGATATTAGCCTATATTTTACAATTAATTGCGTTTATCATTTATTTGGGGTCAGAATAACTTTTTATATTTTTGCAATCTTCGGCTATTATTTTTTTTTAAAAAAAACTTAGTTGCAAAAAATATTTTTATATTTCTTTAACTATTTTATAAATCTATTTTTTCCTTTAATTTCTATTATTTAAAAATCTTACCCAAATCAGGCCATTTTTCGGACCCGATGCACCAGCCCATACCCCAAAACCCTTAGCCCAATAACCCCAGCCCAATCCAAATGACCCTTGTGACCAACCCGGTCAGAACCATTTAAAACTACCCGCCCCGCCTTCTTTAAAATCCTGGCCGTTGATCTTAAGTGATCAACGTCCCACGATTAACCCCTTATTTTTAATTACCCTACCCCTAAACTCTAAGCCTCTCTTGTCTCTTTACAGCCGCCCTCACACGCTCTCTTCTCCCTAAGATGAAACCCTAGCCGACTCGGATGATTCTCCTTTTCCCTTTCCTTGTACGCGTTCATACGCGTATTTCACTTACCTTATTTGTTCTTCTTGCTCAGTTATGGTAACTTTCATTACGAGTCCATCTAAGGCAAGGTGGATTCTCTTGAATCGAGTAGATACAGTTTCGACCCTATGAATTTAGATACGATCTTGGCTTTATACACTCAGAAAGAGGGAATATCCTCTTGATTATGGTGTATCTCTGTTGATTTCTTCATGATTAGGGCTTGTGAACGATTTGCCCTAAATACGATTCCGACTAGGGTTTGAGATTTTCATCTCATTTACTGATTCGGGTTTGCACGAGATATGTTCTTTCCTTTTTGTGTTTTTGATTGATTATTTTCCATGTTTGTCTGATTAGATTAACTACTATAGAAACCCCTTCTCTTTATTCCCTTAAGGGACCAGAAGAACTATTCTCTCTTACTCTCACTCACTCGATATTATTTTGAATCTATTGCTCTTGGCCGGCTGAAAGCCAAAGGCTACCAAAATTTGCGTTCTCAACCTCCCCAGTGTGAGCATTGCTCGGGACTCATCAGAAGTCCTTATGAACTCTGATACACTGGGATTGGGGTCTTTCTGTCCTCTATTGCTATTGATTTTTGAAGTGTTGCTGAAATTTGCTCTTCTTCTTTATTTGTTCATTAATTTCTACGGTTAAACATCTGTCACTCTCGTAATTTCATCTCTTTTCTTGTGTTCGTGCCTTGCGTATCTATGCAACTTGAGCTTCAGTGAATCAATATGATATCATGTCATATCTGCTTATGGTCCTCTTGGTTTTTAGGGCTGGCTTGTAGCTCTATGTTTTTTCAACTTTAGAACCTGCCTAAACTCTAAGTTTGATGTATGCCTTCGATTTCTGACTCCCTTGGATCTGCTTGGCCTAATTTTTGTGTATGCCTGAGTTCTTATACCTGTTGTTGTCCTGGAATCATTTCTTTACTTGTTTCAGATTCTTTAATCTAGCCTATGCCAAGAATTTATTACTTTCTGATGAGTTATCCGTGTGAAACTTATGGTTGATTCATGAATCATGTGATTTCTAAGTGCCAATATTTCCTGAATCTATAAACAAACATGACGAGCTTTCCTTCTACTTGTAAACTTCACTGTGTGCTCCATGATTGCTTCAAAACTTATATTCCTCAATGTTGCTTAATGCTTCTAGTTGAATTTCATATAGATGTGGTCCCTTCTGTTATGTATGATCCACTAGCATAATATCTAGAGTCTGCATATCCTAGTAACCTTAAGTTGATATGTTTTGCTCACCTACCATGAGTTCTTTTGGATTTTGGAGTCTCTGTTTTATCACTAATACCCAGCACGCTAGGTTCTTCATGCTCAGGTTGCTTGTTATACCGTTTATGATCATACTAAGTCCATGTTAGAGATTTTCATGAAAAAGTTCTATCCTCTTTGACTGTAATTCTACTAGGCTTTCATGATTAGGACTCTTGTATCTAAAGCCTCTTTTAGGCTGATGTGGATCATTCTTTGCTTTGAAATTCCACTTGTAGTGTTTTGCTATCTTACAGTGTTTAGTCATGTCATTGTAAACTTGTTTATCCTGGAAAACATAGCATAAACTTGCTTCACATATGTTTTGTGCGCCTTTCAATTTGGCATAATCCTGTTTATGTGTCTTGGCTAGAGCTGTTGAGAGTTAAAACTTTAGGAACTAAATGTTTAATCTGTTCCATGAGTATTTGGCCACTTGTGTAATCTAGCACACATTTGGGAAAGTAAGTTATTCATCAGGTCTGAGATTGGTCCATATGTACTGTTGAACCTGATAACTGGATTCATGTGCACTCTATTTGTCTTGTGAGCTTGTGACTTAGGCTTGCTGTTTGTCTGGAGAAGGTCTGGCGATACCCCATGGTTATTTTTAGAATGGGCTTTTAATTACATTAATGGGTTTATATTTGTTTCAGTCGGTATTTTTTCATATTCAAGTTTGTATTATCTCATTTGGGAACGTAATAACTTGTAATGACAAACAATGGGGAAGTTAGTAAGAAAGGGGACCGGCGTATTCTAATTCTGGCATAAACGGGTAGAAAATATGCCTATAGGGTTTAATTGCCTTGTTTGATATTTTTTTAACGTGCTTTGATTCTACACACTGATAGAAATCATGTCTATAGGAATCACACACACTTCACTTAATTTGCCCGATACTGGTACCTTATTCAAAGCATGTTAGCTTAAGTAATTGCTACACTTGTTTCCATATCTACTACTGAATGCTTTAGACAACATGTTTATAGGAATCAAATGCCTTTCTAAACTATTAGACAGCATGCCTATAGGATACAATAACACACGCCTTTGATATACTCATCTAGATACCATGACTATAGGGTTAATTAATTATCCAGCTGCTTTTGTTATTTCATTATACCGTCTCACTTAGATGACATGCCTATAGGGATAAAGTGTTATAAAATCAAGTCTTGTCAAGTGTTCGAAATCCTTCCTATAGGATATTGTCACTCGCTGTAACGACCCGATCGGTTGTTTCGAGCGTTGTAGCCCCATTCCTCCATTTTCTGCTTCTTTTGTGTTCGACGGCTATATTATGACTTACCGGGTTAGTTGGTTCAGTTCCGGAGTGATTTCAGAACGAATTGAGACACTTAGTCTCTAAATCAAAAGCCTAAGTTGGAAAAGTTGACCGGATGTTGACTTACATATAAACAACCTCGGATTTAAATTTTGATGGTTTTGTTAGCTCCATTAGATGATTTTGGAACTAAGAGCGCGTCTGAATTGTGTTTTGGAGGTCCGTAGTAGAATTAGGCTTGAATTGGCGAAGGTTGGATTTTTGGAAAGTTTGACAGGGAGTGGACTTTTTGATATCGATGTCGGATTGGATTTTCGGAAGTTGGAGTAGGTTTGTGGTGTCATTTATGACTTGTGTGCAAAATTTAATGTCAATCGGACGTGATCTGATAGGTTTTGGCGTCGTTTGTGGAATTTGGAAATTTAGAAGTTTATTTGGCTTAAATCCGTGTTTTTGATGTTGTTTGAGGTGATTTGAGGATTCGACTAAGTTCGTATTGTGATATGAGACTGATAGGTATGTTTGGTTGAGGTCCCGGGGGCCTCGGGTTGTTTTCAGGTGGTTGAACAGACTTGGATTGAATTTGAAGAGTAGCTGAACTTTTGTTGTTGTTGGTGTAACCGCACCTGCGGATTGGGCAACGCAGGTGCGTGTTCGTAGAAGCGAGAAGGGGCCGCAGAAGCGGTTAAGGAAGAGGCTGGCAGAAATAGCAGGTGCGAGGTTCTTTCCGCACCTGCGTGAACGCAGATGCGGCAGAAGGGTCGCAGATGCACATTTGGCGCTGAAGGTTGATTTCGTAGAAGCGGAGATTTGTCTCGCAGAAGCGAGTCCGCTGGAGAGTGGAAAGTTGGACGCAGGTGCAGAGCTAAGCACAGAAGCGGGCTCTGGGGCGCACCTGCGAGACAGCAAAAGCGGCTAAGTAGCCGCAGGTGCGAAAGGTCTGGGCAGAAACTACAAATACGAGACTTCGATATTATTCACCATTTTCATCACTTTGAGGTCGGACTCTGGAGATTTTTGAGTGGGTTTTCGAAGGTATTACTGGGGTAAGCTCCCTGTGTTCATTTTTCTTCAATAATGATGTTTCCCCACTGATTTTACACCTAGTTGGTGAGTTTTTGAAGTGAAATTTGGGGGTTTAGGGCTAAGGATTGGACAGCGAACTTTGGGGATTGGATGACCAAATGGTGTTGGATTTTGATAAATTTGGTATGGTTAGAATCGTGAGAGAATGGATTTCGGATTTTGTGACTTTTGTCATATTTCGAGACGTGGGCCCGAGGGATGGGTTTGAGCCGATTTCGGATTTTGAGCTATAATCTCTAACTTTTCTTGTGGAATTGATTCCTTTAGCTCGTATTGATTGTATTGCACTGTTTCTGATTAGATTCGAGGCATTTGGTGGCCGACTCACGAGCAAAAGGCATTTTGGAGTAGCATCTTGCTCGGATTGAGGTAAGTAACAATTATAAATCTGGTCTTGAGGGTATGAAACATCGGATTTTGTGTCATGCGATTACTTTGGAGGTGACACACATGCTAGGTGACGGGTGCGTAGGCGTGTACCGAGGGGATTGTGACTTGGTCCGTCCCGTGAAACTGTAAAGTTGAATATCTTGTTGTTAGCTATATGCTCTCTATGTGTTAGAGAAGTTTGAATATACATCATGTTAGAAACCACGTTTAGGCTATGTGTTGGTACTGTTGGGTCCCACAGAGGTCGCGTTACATGATAATTTCCTGTTAAATGCTATTTGTACTCAGTCGCAGTTTTTACTCGCATATCATATCTCAGTCTTTGTTATTCTTATTGATACATCATGTTATTGCTGTTTGGGCTGATTTTTCCTAATTTCTGAGAGCCCGAGAGACTGGAGAGATTGATGATTGAGTGAGGCCAAGGTCCTGATTGTGAGGATATTTATGGGATCGAGCTGCACGCCGCAACATGTTTTCACTAATTTATGCCATGATTGGCCTGATATAGTGCTTGGGCTGTAGGAGCCCCTCCGGAGTCTGTACACACCCCTAGTGAGCGCAGGTACCTATTGACTGCGATTGCCGAGTGCCAAGTACCGAGTGCTGAGTGATCTTCAGGAATGAGTGGCTGTGAGGAATGAGTGATTGTGAGGTTGGAGTGAATGGGAGGACTAAGTGCTGGTTGCCTCGAGAGGCTGTATATGATCCCATTACTGATGCACATAGTTGCCTATATTGTTTTGAAAACTTCTTCTAGATGTTTTATCCGGCTTTACTTGAACTTTACTTAAACAAATTGGTTTGACTTGACTTTACCGGATTTGGGAAGCATGTCTATTTTCCTTGCTGAGATTACTAAAAATGCATTATAACTGTGTAGCTCGACACTATCTTTCAGTTCGTTATTTATTATTGTTACTTACTGAGTTGGCTGTACTCACGCTACACCCTGCACTTCATGCGCAGATCTAGGAGTTTCTGGACGCAGTGGGTGTTGATTATTTCTCAAAGATGATCATTGGAGATAGCGAGGTAGCTGCCTGGCATTCGCAGACCTTGCTTTCTTCTTCTTTATCCCTACTTTTCATTTTATTTGGTTTCAGACTCTGATAGTCGTGTTATTTTCAGACCAATTATGTTTAGATGCTCATGCCTTAGTGACACCCCGATGTTGGGGCTACTGTTCCGCACTTGTATTTTGAGTTTAAACCCTATTTTCGAAACTATGCTTTATTTACTAACTTGTGATTTATCTTCTTGCACAATATTGGAAGTGTTTTGAAAGGGCCGGCTTGCCTAGTACCATCGATAGGCGGCATCACTACAGATTCTTATTTGGGTTGTGATAAGTTGGTATCAGAGCCTAGGTTACGTAGGTCTTACGGGTCATGAGCAGGTTTAGTAGAGTCTTGCGGATCGGTACGGAGACAACTGTACTTATCTTCGAGAGGCTGCAGAACCCTTAAGAAACTTCACATTCTTGAATTCTTGTCGTGCAAATCTGTTGATTCTGGTAACTAAACTTCTGTTGTTCTATTCTCTCACAGATGGTGCGGACACGTACTACTGGGCAAGATGGATAGCCACCAGTACCACCAGTTAGGGCCGCGAGAGGTAGAGGTCACGGTAGAGGCCACGGTAGGGGGAAGAGGTGCAGCTCGCACAGCAGCCAGGACAGCACCTGCAGATCCACCAGTTGCCCTCATTCAGGATCAGGTCCTAGTTGTTGATGTACCAGCGAGACCAGCTCAGGCACATCCCGTGCCCATAGTGATTCCCGGCCTTCAGGAGGCCTTAGCTTAGATTCTGACCGTGTGCACCAGTCTTGCTCAGGGGGTCTCTGTTCCGGCCGCAACAGCCACTTCTCAGACTGGGGGAGGTACTCAGACTCCCGCCGCCGGCACACTATAGCAGGTGATACAGGGAATCTAGACATCGAGGGTATTACCAACCCAGCTGGCTGCAGCTGCTCAGGCTAATGTGGTTCATGTCATGTCGGATGATGAGCATCGAAGACTAGAGAGGTTTGGGTAGACTCCAGCCTCCATCCTTCAGCAGGACAGAGTCGTAGGATGCCCAGGGTTTCTTGGACAGATGTCAGAGGATTCTTCGTACAACAGGTATTCTGGAGACCAGTGGGGTCTCGTTAACTACTTTTCAGTTTACTGGAGATGCCTTCAGTTGGTGGGAGGCATATAAGAGGCGTAGGCCGGTTGGTGCAGCACCCCTTACTTGGCAGGAGTTCACCGTTTTCTTCTTGGAGAAGTTTGTGCTGCAGTCTCATAGAGAGGAGCTGCGCAGACAGTTTGAGTAGTTACGTCAGGATGATATGCCTGTGACGTAGTACGAGATGAGGTTTCCTGAGTTGGCCCATCATGCAGTCTGGTTAGTTCCCACTAATAGGGAGAGGATCAGGAGGTTTATTGATGGCCTCACATTTCAGCTGCGGGTGCTTATGACTAGAGAGAGGGTATGTGGTGCTACTTTAGATGAGGTTGTTGACATTGCCCCACAGATAAAGATAGTCCGCAGCCAAGAGCGGGTTGAGAAGGAGGCCAAGAAGTCTTGTGGATCAGGTGGTTTTAGTGGGGTTCCTTATGGAGGTCAGTTCTACCACGACTGATATCGCCCTTTCTGGCATGCTCAGACGGCTCGCCCAGTTCACTGTAGCGCATCATCTGGACATGGTTCACATAGTTCTCATCAGGGTCACCCATATCTCAGTGCTCTTCCAGCTCAGAGTTCGTCCCATGTTCCATCGGTTCAAGGCTCATCTATGACAGGTCTTTCTACCAGTCATCCAGTGCTCGGGGCTCCCTTTAGTCCCCGTCACCAGAGCTAGGGAGTTGTTTTGAGTGCGGGGAGTTTGGGAATGTGTGGAGGCAGTGTTCTCGTCATCATGGAGGTTCATCGCAGCAGAGGAGTCAGGTTGCGTCTTCTGCACCAGTTGTTTCACCACCCGCCCAACCAGCTCAGGGTGGAGCCCAGTCAGCTAGAGGTCGCCCTAGAGGGGGAGGCCGATCAGGTGGCGGTCAGGCCCATTTCTATGCATTCCCTGCTGGACCAGATGCTATTACTTCAGACACAGTGATCATAAGTACTGTCTCAATATGTCACAGAGATGCTTCTGTATTATTTGACCCTGGTTCTACCTATTCATATGTATCATTGTATTTTGCTCATTATCTGGATATGCCCCGTGAGTCTTTTTCATCTGTTCATATATCTACGCAGGTGGGCGATACTATTATTGTGGACCGTGTGTATCGGTCGTGTGTACTGACCATTGGGGGATTGAAGACTAGAGTTGATCTCTTGCTGCTTAGTATGGTTAATTTCGATGTGATATTGGGTATGGATTGGTTGTCTCCATGCCATGCTATTTTGGACTGTCACGCTAAGACTGTGACATTGGCGATGCCGGAGTTGCCACGGATTGAGTGGCAAGGTTCTTTAGACTACGTTCCCAGTAGAGTGATTTCATACTTGAAGGCCCCAACGGATGGTTGGGAAGGTTTGTTTATCTTATTTGGCCTTTGTGAGGGATGTTAGTGCTGAGGCCCTTACAATTGATTATGTTCCGGTGGTGCGAGATTTTCTGGATGTGTTTCCTGCATACCTGCCGGACAAGCCGCCCAATAGAGATATTGACTTTGGAATTAACTTGGTGCCGGTCCAAAAAGATTTTGCACTTTCCCATCATTATCCAAAAAAAAGAGAAAAAGAAAATCCAAAAAAGATTTTACATGTTTCAAAAAAAAATGTTTTCTTCAAATCAGTTTTTTAAGATTCTCTCCCTAATCCAATCTTCCCGAACTACGCATACCTGATTTTTATCTTTCGGGGCGGGATACGTAGGAAGCCCACATAGGGTCCAGTCTTCCTAGTAAGTCTTAGGTTCTTGGCTTCGCGGGGTCTTAGCCAAATCTTGCGTGTCTAGCCACGTTTGGTCACATTGGTCATTTTGCAAAATAGGGCTATTTTCTAAAAGTGGCTTGTTATCCCATGTCTTAGAGCCCTAAGTCCACAACAAGGTGTCCTCTCAGTTTTAAGGTCCATTCCAGTTGAATTTGCCTATCTAGCCACTTTTGGCCACATCGGCCATTCTTGCAAAAATAGGGTCATTTGCGCAAAAGTGGTTCAATGACCAATGTCTTAGGATATTGAGTCCATAACTAGGTGTCATATTACTTTAAGGTTCGTCCTTTTTGAGTTTGCATCTTTAGCCACTTCTGGCCATATTGGTCGTTTTTGCAAAATGGGCCATTTCTGCAAATTAATTTTGGGCCATGATTATTGGGAGTGTGAATCCATATAAGCCTTAGTGAGGTATTTCCATATCTGAGTAGTCACCCTTGTTGAGTTTGCACTTCTAGCCACTCTTGGCCACGTAGGTTAATTTTCAAAATAGCCCAATCGTGTCTTGCATGTGTCCAATAGGAGGTGTTGTAGTGTCGCATAGTGTCTTGAGTCACTGATCTATTTGGCCTTATTTTTCTATTCAGGTGTGGATCCATGTACCAAGACTCGAGTATGACAGATACCCCAGGACCGCTGCATTCAGGAGCTCTAGAGGAGACTTTTCTATATTTTTGAGTCTGTTTTCATGTTTTCTTTTACTTTTTAGTCTTGTCCAGTAGTATTAAGTCTTTTAGGCAGTGTCAGAGTCTGTCATAGTCTAGCTGAGTCTGTTAAATCTTTTGTCATCGTACTTCCCATTTGTATTTGAAAAAAATATTGATAAATGAAAAATCCAAAAAAGATTTTTGTTTCTTAGTTTATTTTGTCCATTACTTTTCCAGAACTACGCTTGATCTGATTCATGAGGGACATGATACGTAGGCAACCTACATAGGGTTCGATCGAATAATATTAAAAAATAAAGAAAAAAAAGAAAAGCAAAAGTGAATGAAGTTCTGGGACGTGAGGGATGAGACAAAGAAAATAGTGACAATTAAAAAGAAAAGAGAGGAAGGAAAATGAGCAAGCCATGAAGTACTAGAAAAGAAAGAAAAGAGAAAATTTAAATGAACAAAATTGGGATGATGCCAAATGACCTTGTGACCCTTGAAGCCATTCTAGAACCGTTAGTAATATTTATATCTGATGAATGCCCTAACGCTAACATATTGGCTTTGTTTTGCTCCCCTTTGTTACTTTCATTGTTATCATAACAGAGGGTGGTTAGTTCGTAGCACTTTGGTGAGTCATCTGTACAACACAAGGTCAAAGAGCAAGGTAGACATGGCTAGCAAAGACTTGGACACATGAGTTGTTGACCCGTCGAGGGAGATTGTGAAGTCGGAATCTGAATTGAAAGAGGAGGTCCAAAGTTTGAAACAGGAGATGGTAGAAATGTATCAGTCTTGGATCAGGGGGCATCCTCCACCTTCATTCCCCACTAATTACACTGAAAATCCTGCAACTATCCCAGCACTATCACAAGCCCAGGTTCCTGTCACGACCCTAGTTCACCAACCGTGAACATGTCATGACGGCACCTGGTCCCCATGACCAGGTAAGCCTAACATTTGCGGAAATATAATAATTGCGGAAAAATAGAGAAAATCAAATCAAATATCTAAAGGAAACTGTACTGAATGCCGCATGGCAAGTACAACTCAATATCACAAGTCTAAAACAATTCCCGAAACCCGGAAACTCACAAATTTATCACAAGCTAAGGGATACATAAGAGGCTCTGACTCAAGAATATCTATACAAAAGAGAAATGCTGAAAGAGCTATACTTATTACAGAAAACTGGAAAGGGACTCCTCGATCTGCGGACGTAGTAGATATACCTCGAAGTCTCTATCGATACGCCTCCTTCCAAGGGTGACAGAACTGAGTGGGAGTACCTGTATCTGCACAACAAAAATGTGCAGAAGAGTAGCATGAGCACACCATGGCGGTGCCCAGTAAGTATCAAGACTAACCTCGATGGAGTAGTGACGAGGAACAGTCAAGGCACCTACCGGTCAATAAACAGTATAATCATAGGAACAATGGAAATGACATATAAATATGTAAAGACTGCATGAATGACCAAGAATGCTACAATTCACAATAAGGGAAAAATACAACAAGTAACAACGAGAATATAATAAATGAGGATAGGAAATGACGACAGAATCACAATCCAAATCCTAAGGTCACAACACAGCAATGGGAAAACAAGTCAATTACTCATATATTACAATGATCTTCACAAAGATCTTATCCAACTCTTTCCACAATTTCACCAAGTCTCGGACAAACCACAACTCGCGAAGACCCAGCATCTGAAATCTAACAATTGGCATCCTGTTCCCCATCAATCTCATGGTCATACCGACAACTAACTGGCTAACTAGGGCCACTCTCACAAATATAATGGATAAACGAGGGCGTACCTCCACCCTTAGCAAAATCAGGAGGAATTCACCTCTAATAGGGGTGTTCAGCTACGTGTATGCTTGTGCAAATGTTTCTAACAAAATTCTACCAGCTAGTAAACATGAAAAGGAGAACGGACCGCACGTACGATGTTTCCTCACAACTTCCAAGCGATAAAGCTCATACCGGTAAGCAACCCACAATCACATTATTAAACAAATAGGAATGCCTCCACAGGCCGTCACAATTCTCTACAATCATCCCTTGACATAGCCCACCTTATTTCGCCACGTCTGCAAATAATAAGATAATAGGTACCGCCTTATTTCGCCACACGTGCATCACAATATTCCCTCCTTATTCCGCCACATGCGCAACCCACATATAAGCATATAACATATCCCGCCTTATTACGCCGCACGTGCAAAACATCAATAACAACAACAGCACGGCAAAGACCTCGTGCAACCCTTCAACAACAACCGCACGGCAGAAAACCTCGTGCATCACTATATCACAATCGCACGGCAGAAACCTCGTGCATCACGGTATCAACCACCGCACGGCAGAAACCTCATGCATCACAATATTCTCAACCGCACGGCAGAAACCTCGTGCGTCACAATCTCAAGTTCAACACAACAAACGACAATATATACAGGAACAAAGCAAGAGAATCAACTCAGGTATTTCCGTTCACCAAAAGACGGTCCAACTAACTCACAAGGAATAACCGTAACAGAGAAATACTAAGCGCAATAAGAACAACTCAACAAGGGAGAAATGATATGAAACAACGATTCCATAAAACTAAGTTCAACAACAAAGAAGTTAACATGAATCAAATAATTACAATTAAGGAAATATCAACTGAATATATGATATCTAACTTCTTTCCAATTAAGACCAATTAATTACACGAGAGATAGAAATAATGCTTTCCAAATAAAGACAAGCAGTTAGGAATGATAATATGACTATAGAAGGGTAATGTCTACAGTGAAACAAGTAAAAGTCAATTAGGCAACAAGAATAAGCCAAAAAGGGGCAAATACCAAGTAAGACATGTAAAGGTGGAGCTAATAACAGGGAACTCAATCGTATCAAGAACAACTTTATATTCGGTGACTACAAGGATCTAAGAGCCTAAAAGGGGCAATTTTCCACAAATAAATCCTAGCACGCACTCGTCACCTCGCGTACAAGGAATACAATCAACAAAGAAGACTCAAATCCTAAACGGGGAAGTACCCCCACATAAGGTTAGACAAGCCACTTACCTCAACCGGCTCAATATCAATAGAAACCATGCCTTTGCCACGAGTATCCGACTCCAAATGGCCCAAATCTATTCAATTCAATTACATATCGTAAAAAATATTGCAAACAACTGATTCCACTATAAAAATTAAAGCTAGGGCGCGAAAATAGGTAAAATGACCAAAATGCCCCTCCAGCCAACGTCTCGGAATCGAATAATTTTCACATATTTAGAACCCTCGTACTCTCACGAGTCTAACCATATAAAAATCTCCCAAATCGGAGGTCCAATGCCCCCTCAAAACCCAATAGTTTGGTGTATGAAGTTTTACCCCAAATTAACCAACTTTTGATCCTAAATTCGAATTCCAATGATGTATTTAGCTATATAATGATGAAATATAATGAAAAGGGATCAAGGAAACGTTACCCAATGATTTTCTCTTCAAAACCCACTCAAAATCGCCTTCTCCCGAGCTCTCAATCGATTTTCAAACTTATGAAATTAAACCCTCGAAATTGATATTTCTGAACAGTCATTTCCGCTTCTGCGGACAAGGGACCGCTTCTGCGGTCCCGCTTATGCGGAAAACCAACCGCTTTTGCAGCTTTCATTAAAGGGGGCAGGGCCGCATCTGCGATAACTGGGCCGCTTCTGCGGCTCCGCCTCTGCGATGCCTAAGCCGCTTCTACGGCTCCGCTTTTGCGGAAATGGCACCGCTTCTGCGGCTTCTGAGGGAAAAGGGGACAAGCCGCTTCTGCCGCCAAATAGCCACTTCTACGGCACCGCATCTGCGGTTCCCAAGCCGCAGATGCGAAAATACCAGAAGAGGGACATTCAGCTGCTGCATTAACTTCAAATTCCTCTGTTAACCACCCGAAATCATCCCGAGGCCCCCGGGACCCCAACCAAAAGTACCAATAGCACCTAATACCTCATTCAAACTTTTACCAATCCTTAAAACGCCTAAAACAACACCGGAAACCCGATAAAATCAAAGATTCAAGCCTAAGAACTACAAGTTCCAACAAAACACGTTTTCGATCAAAAACCTACCCGAACCTCGTCCGAATGACCTGAAATTTTGCACATACATCCCAAATGACATGACGGAACTGCTGTAACTTCCGGAATTCCAATCCGACCCTCGGATCAAAAACTCATTATTGGACCGGAAACTTCAAAAACTCAAACTTCGGCATTTCAAGCCTAAATGATCTACGAGCTCCTAAAATACATTCCGAACACGCTCCCAACCCCGAAATCACCTAACGGAGCTAACGGAACCATCGGATTTCCATTCCGAGGCCGCCTTCACGCTGTTCTGACTACGGGCCACTTTCCAACACTTAAGCTCTCATTTAGGGACTAAGTGTCCCATTACTCTCCGAAACCGCACACCGAATGTCCCGGCAAACTAAAATAGCAGAATAAACTTAGGGGAAGCAGTTTAATAGGGGATCGAGGCGTGAATTCTAAAAACGACCGGTCGGGTCGTTACAGTTCCCACTGGTGCTGATATCTCCCCACAACCTTTTCACACTCCACCCCTCAAAAGCACCTCATATCCCGCTCCTTTGACCACTAATGTTTTTGTAGCTCCCCCACCAGCTACTCTTCCTCGATAGCGAGACTGTGTTCAAAGTCCCCGATGCCCAACACTATGCTCCTGAACCAATTTTCAAGGTCTCGGGTCCATACTCTTACGCTCCTCATTTTTAGCCTCCCGGTGAAACTGCAAAGCCTGCTAAGACAATGGAGCAAGATGAGATATCCAGAAAGCTGAAAGGGTTTAAAATGCCAAAGCTTAATTTATACGATGGGCGTGGAGATCCAGTAGCCAATCTGAGGGATTATTTTAGTGAAATGAGAAGTATTTATGGGAAAGATGAATTATTGATGGCGTATTTCAGTCAGAGTGTGAGTGGGGCAACTATGGAGTGGTACACCTGCCAAGACGCTAGTAAGTGGCATGCATGGGCTGACTTGGCTCATGATTTTGTTCGGCACTATCAGTACAATGTAAACATTATCCTAGACCGCTCCTCCCTATCTCATATGGAAAAGAAACCCAAGGAAGGCTTTAGGGAGTTTTGGTTCAGATGGAACGAGCAAGTTGCTCGGGTCAGTTCTCCAATTGGTAGAAAAGATGTTGCTGAGCTCCGCCAACGACAGGATCCAGTGGGCATTCCTGCTAAACGCTTTCAGCCTCAATACCGACCCCATAAATATCCTCGTACTCCAGATAATCCTCACCAATGCTACTTTCCTCCAAAAATTCCCCAAAGTCATACCTCACCTTCCCAGTACTTTATCCACAATGCACTGCCATATGCTCCACACCCGCGAAACCCGCAACGGCTTGCACCGCCTCCATAAATGTCTTACCCACTTCTACAAGCATAGCAACCACCTACCCGAAAAAGGTTTCAACCAAGGCCGGAGTACAAAATGAGAAGGCAACAACAAAGAGAAAAGTCTTTCACTCCTATTGGAGAATCATATGCCAGTCTGTTCCAAAGGCTAAAGCAATTGGACATGTTGAAGGCGATTCAGATAAAAATGCCGAACCCCCTTCCAAAGAATTTTGATTTTTCTCAAAGGTGCGCATATTGATCTAATGCCCTGGGGCATAGCATAGAAAAGTGTTGGCATCTGAAAAGAGCAGTCCAGAAGCTTATTGATGCAGGTGACATTACCGTGCAAAATCCAAATGCAGCAGATACTAGCCAAAGTCCATTGCATGATCATAATGAGACGCATATGGTGGACATGATTTGTGTGGAAAAGGAATATGAGAACACTTCTGAATCCCTTGGAGGGCCCCTTACCGCAAAGTTTTCAGCACTATCAGTCTCGGTTCCAGAGGTTGATCTTAAGAACGAGTTGGCAAAAGGGACCCAACAGCTATCTGCTAAGGTCAACGTGATGGAGGCTTGTGGAGGTTCTGGTAATATTGTTGTGGAATGCAGTGGCTAAGATGTCGAGCTTAGTAATTGGAAAGACACTCTTTTCTTGGCTAGCTAGGGAGGAGTTTTGGTGGTTTATTTTGTTGTCATTTCTGTTGTCCGGGTTATTTCAGGGTTGTAATCCGAATATTGTCTTGTGGTTTTGTCTAGTTCATTTAGTTGTAGTAACTCGTCTAGTGTTATTTAGGATTGTTCCAGGGTTGTAACCCATGTCTATTTTGGTTGTTTTGTTCAAACCCTTTTCACCATCTGTCTAATGCAATCTCCTATTTTCTGTTAGTTCTAGTCAGTTTTTGTTTAGGTCATTTTTCCTTTTATAGTTCTTTTCATCCTGACTCTAGTGACATGACATGCACGCATAATTCTCAGCCTGGTCTTGAAAGTTAGTCTAATCATGAAGCAATGATATGGTTTTGAATATGATAAAAGATGCATTTGAGGAAATAAGTAAAGATTCATGCATTCTAAGATAACTTGAAGCTTGAATTGAGTGAAACTGAGGCAGTTAGGCTAGGAAATCAAGAGGTCGATGAGAGCATACAACAAGGGAATGTCTCTCAAGTAGTTTGAGGTAGATCAGTCAGTGCTGAAATGCATTCTTCCACATCAAGATAAGGTTGAGTCAAGTCTGCTTCGAACTGGCAAGGGTCATTCATTGGGACAAAGGTATTGCCCGTCGGCACTTTCTGTTTGTGTTGATGCCATCAATAGATACCATGTATGATTTCTTTGCTTATCTTACTTGTACCTGGCATTTTTTAAGTTTGGTATGACGAAGGTATTTTATTCTGCTACCCAAACACTTTTATCTTTTGCTACCCTTTTGATCCTTAATTTGTTTTGTTTCATATCCCTCTTTTGGAATCAGAAGTAGAGTTAGGAACTAGAAAAGAAAAGAAAAAGAGAAAAAGAAGAAAAAGAAAAGAAAAGAGAAAAAGAAGAAAAAGAAAAGGAAAAAAAAGAAAAAGAAAGAGAAGGAAAAGAAAAACAAAAAAAAAATTAACTTTGTGTTTGAACTATGTCCGACCTGATTCTTGTCACCTCAAGATACGTAGGCAGCCTTACGGTTCGGTCGCACCAAATAAAATATTTCATAATTCCCCGAAGTCAAGAGTGTGGCAAATTTCTTAGAAATCCCATAAAAAAAATCCAAAAAACATTCCCAGACTCCAAGAAACTGGGGCAGAAGTTTAATTTTAGCAAAAAGATATGATTCCAAAAGTTGTAATTTTGAACCCTTTCATCTAAAATTATTTTGAGCCTTCATGCCACCCTTTCTTTCTAACCCTGTCCAATAGCCTACATTACGGTCCAAAGAAAGATCTTCCGACCAATCTTTGAGGATGCCAAATCAAGTGTGTGGTAAAAGTATGATCTTCTTGTATCATGGTTAATACCTTGTTCTCAGCACAGAGAGAGAAAATGATAAAATGAGAGAGTCTTATTGGTGAAAACCCTCATAGGCACCGTAAGGCGACGACGAGTTCAGAAAAAAGAGCAAAATGAGAGAGGCTTGATGGTGAAAACCCTTCAGGGCACTACAAGTCGACTGAGAATTGTGGATCAAATAGGACAATTGGAGCACTGAAGCCCAGTTTCGCAAGTTAGAGGCATAACAAGAGTTGAAGATTAGACTCGCTTGACAGATCGGGCCGCTTAATCCAAAATGCATGTCATGGTCAGTGGAGATGGCGTTCAAATCAGATTAGTTTCTACTTTGTTCTTTTTCCTGGGCAAAAGTTTTTTTCTTGTTAGATACCATCTCTTCCCGTTTTCTCCTTATTTTGTTCAACTTGTTTTGTTTGAGTCCCTTTTGAGTCTGTTTTGTCGAAACAAGTGAGAAATGACTTTGAAATCTGCTACCAGCTTTTTAATCATACAAAGCCGAGTCTAGCAAGCACATAAAAATGACATAAGACACAGGAGAATAGTGTGTGCACTGAGTTGGTGATAATAGATGTTCTTTGGGATTTATATAAAATGAAAAGATTTGGTGAATGTTGGAACACGAGTGCAATGCATCGGGCATAAGGTGTTGGACCTGAACGAATCATGAATATTTCTTGTGATAAGGGTTGTCCAGAAAAGCGGTCGGCCGATAACAAGCATTATCTTCTAAGTTGAAGTCCAAGTTGACCGTGACAAGTGCAAGAGAAATCTCCCTCGTAATCAAGGCCACAAACTAACCACCATGTTTTAAACTCACAAGTTTTCTTTGTCTGAAACAGGAATGAAGGCTATGTTCATATCAAAGCTTGAATTTTTCAGGTGTAATGCCCCAATTCTGCTTACGCAAAGGCTATTGAGAAGATCACACATCACCCCTAGGAGACGCACTTCCGAATCTGGGTCTGTCAGGTTATATTTTTGTTTTAGGAGACGCACTTCCTAAATTGAAATTTTACCCCTAGGAGATGCATTTCCTAGTTTTGGGTCATTTAATTTCATTCCTAGGAGACGCACTTCCTAGTTCGAGTCATTGAAGTTTCACCCTTAGGAGACGCTCTTCCTAGTCTGGGTCTTTCAAGTTATATTTTTGTTTTAGGAGACGCACTTCCTAAATTAAGATTTTACCCGTTAGGAAACGCACTTCCTAGTAGGGGTCTTTCAGGATATACTTTTAGGATACGCACTTCCTAAATTAAGTTCATTCCTAGGAGACGCACTTCCTAGTTTGGGTCATTTAAGTTCATTCCTAGGAGACACACTTCCTAGTTTGAGTCATTGAAGCTTCACTCCTAGGAGACGCACTTCCTAGTTTGGGTCTTTCAAGTTATATTTTGTTTTAGGAGATGCACTTCCTAAATTAAGATTTTACCCCTAGGAGACGCACTTCCTAGTTTTGGGTCATTTATGTTCGTTCCTGTCGCGCCCCCTTTTTCTCGCGAAATCAGGTTTATGACATTTGGTTGGGACAACTCTTTCCTTTTGGGAAAGGGGCTTTGCAATTTTGAAGAGTTGCCACCTAACGATTTTAAGGTGCGTTAGGGCACCTATGAGGTTCAACTACAACTATGTTTGGTAACCAGAGATAGGGTAAGGGCTTGAAATTATCCAAAGAGGAAGGTGTTAGGCACCCCTCAGGATCCACTAGTGTGGTTCCTGGCCAGATAGTTTTTGTGAATTTGTGCAATTAGCAAGTAAACAAATAAGGCTCAAGTAATAGGGGATTTTGAATTTAAATACACAAGTGTTTGAAAAACAATAAAAGCAAGGTTTTGAAAAGAGTTATAATCTAAACATGCTTGTGAATGTAAAAGGAGTCGTAGGTTTGTTTGTAATATGGATCACATCAATGCAATATCCGGTATGGCACTCCTCAGAAGAGGGGATACACGTGGTATTAGCGCACCGGTCATCATATCCATATCTACCCTTCCTACCCCGTGAAGGTATTAAAGCGATGATTGGTCTCGACCTCTATTGCATGCTGTTACCCGTCCCATTCCTATCAGTCCTGGAGAGATTTAGGACTACTATTCCTATAAGAGGGAGGTTTTAGGCTGACTCTTAGGTTTAAAGGTAAAAAGGCTAAGGCGACATACAAAAACACATAGGACTGCATTTAAAGGGGAGACATGTAAACAATTAGAAGGCTCATGTATACCTCCGCAGATAATGCATATAAACAGCACGACTTAAACACAGTTAAGGTCTGAATTTTAAAATCCTAAAGCAGGGTGTTTGAGCCAGAACCAGATTCATTATATAAATCAGAAAAGAAGTCTGAATCAGGCCTGTCTGCTGGTTGTAGCAGTTGATAATTAACCAAAGTAGTCCCAGTTTTATTTAAGTAATTACCTAGGCTTGCCCAGGAGTGAGCAGGATTCAGTAGTTTTTCAAGATTATTAAGATAGTTGGAGATTATTATTATTACCTAAACATGCTGTTCTAGGTGTTCAGCACATAGATTTGTTGCTAGTTAATTACAAAGGCTAAGTAAAATTGTTTTATTCCTTTTATGCGTTCGTAATTAGCCTAAGTGTGCTTAAGCAAATATAAATGAAATCCTAAAGACATGATATCTAACGTGCAGAGATGCAGAAGAATGTATTTGCAGAATCCTAAACAGGATTTCTATATGCACGAATACTACAGCGTTTAGAACATGATTACTAGAATATGCAGAAATGACATGCTTGTTAGTGTTGTTTTAGCCTAAAACAGGATCTCTAAGTGTGCATGGCAGTAGGAACATGATTGCAGAAACACTGGCTATTAACACATTTAACGCAGGATTTGCTAAGTGGTATGATAATGAAATGGACATGCTGAAAACAGTAAGTGTAAATCCTAAGGAACATGATCTCTAATGCATGAAATGAGTCCTAAGCATGGATTTTATTACGCAATTAGGAATGTAAACCTAATTTCATACTTTCTACCCCTTTTGATAGCATGCATATTTTCCATCCCTTTTCACTAGCCAACCCGATAATGTTTACAAAATATTACAAACCGTGTGATTGAATTACATAAGCAGAAATGAAAGAAAAACAAGAAGCTACGACCATAGGAAGCCTGATCTTGACTTCCTGTCTGAGTTATGTAATTAATCACTTCAATGCCAATATTATTCCAAAGCCTTTCTCATATATGGGTGTGTCAGAGTTCCCTAAGGACCTCAAAGGATCCCGGGTAGTGCTCACACCCAGATTTGCATAACCAAACAGAATGAGTGCAGTGTGGAAGGGGCAACTCTTATGTGTCCAAGTTCAGAAGGAGCTCAAGGGTCCAAGGCATGGCTCACACAAAAGGGGCAGAACCTAGATTCTAAGAGTAGGTGAGAGTGCTGGACATAGTTTGAAAAGAGTTTGTTTAAAAACTGGTTGAAAGTAGTTAGTAACAGAGGTGATTGAAGCAGTTGTGGTAGTGAACAAAACTCAAACTCCCAAGATGGGATCACACACAGAATCAGTAGTCATACAAAGGGGTCAAGGGGTTTGGGACACACATACATTTGACTGTAAACACATAACCCCATTAAGGGTCTTAGGACTAGTTGGACATGCACAACAATGGCTGATACTGGCATAATCACAGGCTAGTCAGAAACAACATAAGCACATTGAGGGGATAGGGACTTGGGATGGAAAGTGCACAATAAGTGACTGACAGAGCATGCCTTGAAACACACATAGGGAAGTGCATTAATCTAAAGAGGAAGGGGAGACATTATAGCATGCTAGTAATGCACCTTAACAGAACCCCAAGCGGGAGTAGACAAAAATGAAAGAAGCTGAAACAAATAAGGCAGCATGTATTGTTGGAGCTTTAAAATTGAACTGGAACNNCATGGACTGGACCAGATCTCTTCGAGATCTGTCCATGGAATCACGAAAATAGGTAACCAGTAGACATAGGAGATGAGTACACGCCTCAAACCGCCATGGGAGTCTATGGATTAGGTGGGGATTGAAGGGAATTAGGGTAGACTTGGGTGGCCGCGGCTAGGGTTTAGGTGATGTTGCAGAGAGATTTTGAGAGGAAGGGATTCAAGGGCGGCGGGTGGTGAGAAATGATTTAGGGTAAGGGGTCGTTTAGGGGTTAAAAATGGTAAGGGGCAATGGTGGCCGTTGTCTGAATGATCAACGGCCTAGATTAAAAGGGGTAGGTGGGGATCCGGGTTTGGGTAGGATTTAATTGGGTAAGGGTCGGGTTTAAATTAAAATTGGGCTGGGGAATTGGGGTTCAATTTAGGCTAAAATTGAAATACAAATGGGCTGTTATTTAAATAGCCAATTTCCCCCTTTTTCAATTATAAGAAATAGTAAATGGCTTCTGAAGATTAATTTAAAAAAGCTAAAATAATTTAGAACATATAATTAACAATTTAAAAATACGGGACCCCATTATATAAATATAAAACCTAATTAAACCTTGAAAGGGCTAATATTGCAATTATACGCAATTTAGCTTTGAAAATACTAAAAAAAATTGTAAAAATATGTAAAAATTACCTTAGCCATATCTTGTCATAAATATAAAAGTCCAATAGATGAATTACCAAAATAATAATTTCGGAAATAAGGGAATTTATGGATGAAAAAGGGAAATAAATCAATTAAAAAACCCTTAAAAATTATGGAAAAAATAATAAAAATGCTTGGACATGCTTATATATGCATATATATGCTATTTTGAAAGTAATTTTGCATATTAAAAATATATAGGAAAAAATTGGGTATCAACAGCTGCCCCTCTTTACCCGGGAAGGCTGAAAGAGTTTTCGGGTAAAGAAATGATGGCCAATTTTGACCGAGCGAAACAGTTTGAAGAGGTTTAGGCTGCACCCTGGCTTCTGAGCTGCCTACATATCCCTGGTTTTACAGGAATCAGGCCGTTTGTAGTTCAGGACTCATCAGCAGAGTATATCGATGAAGCGATTTCAAGAACGGACGCAACATCTAGGGCTGGGTAAGCGGACGGTTTACGGGAATGGTTAGGTTTGATATGGCTGCGGGCACTAGAGCGGAACTGCTCCCGCCGGGATGACTGTTGCTCGCCGGTTTACCTGCAAATAAAGAACACAAGCATATATTGTGCTCAAATTTAAACATATGCAGATTCCCGTTGGACCATGAATGCTGTCTTTGGACGGTTAACAATGGCGTCCTCAAACCATGATGTCCTGGGCCATGAAGCGTATAATAAAGGATTCGCAGGCCATGAAATGATGTTCTCGGGCTATGAGGATGGTGCCTCCGAACCATGACGCCTTTGAATAATGATATGCAAATGTTTGAAAGAAATCCTCGGGCCATGACATGGTGTTCTTGGGCTATGAAGATGGTGCCTCTGAACGATGACGCCTTTGGATAAGTTGGCGATATTTCAGCTCATGAAGGATGCAGTAGCATATGGCGATCTTTCAGCCGTGCAATGTGGCAATTTTTCAGCCGTGCAATGGGAGATCTTTCAGCTGTGCAGATGTAGTATGTGGTGATCTTTCAGCCATGCAAATGTAGTATGTGGCGATCTTTCAGCCATGCAGATGCAGTGTGTGGAAATCTTTCAGCCATGCAGATGTAGTATGTGGCGATCTTTCAGCTATGCAAATGTAGTATGTGGCGATCTTTCAGCCGTGCAAATGTAGTATGTGGCGATCTTTCAACCATGTAGATGTAATATGTGGCAATCTTTCAGCCATGCAGATGTAATATGTGGCGATCTTTCAGCCGTGCAAATGTAGATGGAGATAGCGTTTAGTCTCGGAAGGCAGAATAGTAGCCTTATGCAAGTTGGAAGGCAGAATGGTAGCCTTATGCAATGCAGATGCAGATGGAGGTAGAGTTTAACCGCGGAAGGCGGAATAGTAGCCTTATGCAAGTTGGAAGGCAGAATGGTAGCCTTATGCAATGCGGATGCAGATGGAGGTAGAGTTTAACCTCGGAAGGCAAAATAGTAGCTGTATGCAAAAAATAAAATATCAAATGACAGTAGAGTTTTCTTAGCTGATAGCAAATTGAGGCGTTGTGATTACTGGGAGCATTGTGACATACGGGACATCACTGGTGTGCGGATAGCAAATGTTGGCAAGTGTAACGGTTAAGAGAGTCGTATTCTTGAACAATGTTTGTTCCATGAGCGTGCAGTATGTTTTAATGATTTCGCAATCCTAGTGCCTGCATCCAAAGAAAAATCGTGAGTTTTGTAAAGGGGGAAAGGTTAGTTCGTATCCCTGCTGGCTTTACTTGACTCGTTCTGCTTTGATCTGGTGATACCATTTGTATCATTGGGGTAGCGTGGCTAAACGAAGCAGTTTTAATAATAAATATGCATGATTTTGTAAAAGTATGACATAAATGTATAATTAAAATGGCTTTTAGATGAACCGATGACTGTGACGTGGTTCGAGACATTACAACCTCTCTTGCTAACGGAATTTTGAGGGTCCTCCTCAAAATTCTGCCCCAGTTTGGTGGGTTGACGTTTCTGACTGTTGCTCGTGCGGCGATCAGCTGAAATTACTTCTGAATTTTGAGGGTCCTCCTCAAAATTCTGCCAGTTTCCAATTTTGGGGGAAAATGAAATTTTTATTAAATTGTGACCGAACCCATAGGGCTTCCTACGTATCCCCTCTTAAACAGGAATCAGGCCAGGCATAGTTCAATTTACATCATATGAGGAAAGCATAAAGATTACACATAGTAACGCTTGATCCCGGGCAGTGCTCATACCCAAAGCCTTTCTCATATCTAGGTGTGTCAGAATTCCCTAAGGACCTCAAAGGATCCCGGGCAGTGCTCATACCCATATTTGCATAACCAAACAGAATGAGTGTAGTGTGGAAGGGCCAGCTCTTATGTGTCCACGTTCAGAGGGAGCTCAAGGGTCCCAAGGCAAGGCTTAGACAAAAGGGGCAGAACCTAGATTCTAAGAGTAGGTGAGAGTGCTGGACATAGTTTGAATAGAGTTTGTTTAAAAACTGGGTTGAAAGTAGTCAGTAACAGAGGTGATTGAAAGCAGTTGTGGTAGTAAACAAAACTCAAACTCCCAAGATGGGATCACACACAGAATCAGTAGTCATACAAAGGGGTCAAGGGGTTTGGGAAACACATACATTTGACTGTAAACACATAACCCCATTAAGGGTCTTAGGACTAGTTGGACATGTATAACAATGGCTGATACTGGCATGATCACATGCTAGTCAGAAAGAACATAAGCACATTGAGGGGATAGGGACTTGGGATGGCAAGTGCACAATAAGTGACTGACAGAGCATGCCTTGAAACACATATAGGGTAGTGCATTAATCTAAAGGGGAAGGGGAGACATTATAGCATGCTAGTAATGCACCTTAACAGAACCCCAAGCGGGAGTAGACCAAAATGAAAGAAGTTGAAACAAATAAGGCAGCATGTTGTTGTTGGAGCTTTAAAATTAAACTAGGACATACCAGTCAAAGAAGCAAAGTGCAGAAAGGAAAAGTAAGCAGGATTCCACAGTCTAGCCTTGGCTTTCAGCCGGCTAGAGAAAGAAGTAGCCCAAGTAGTAATAGAGAAAGAAAGAGTTTTGAGTGTGTAAGCGTGTGTTCTGAACTCAATTGTTCGTGTCATTTTCTAATGAAAACATTGGGGTATTTATAGCTATAAAAACGAGTAGAGAATAAGGTAACAAGTAAGGCTTTATCACAGACATGGAAATAATCACAATCAGAATTAATCAACACAAGTACTTCCCTTTAATCAAGGGATTACTGCTCAAACGGATACTAACAGGGTTAATTAAGGAAAGAAATCAGTTTGAGACAGATTGATTCTTGCCATATAAGGGGGTAGTAAAAGTATAAGGTAAATAATTGAGTCTAAGTACAAAATATACTTAATTTTAGGAAAGGATTCAAGGTAAAACATCACGGTAATTATAGGAAGGGAATCAATCAATTTAAGCAAATGAATAAAATTTAAGGTTTATAAGAAAACCTTGCAATTAAACCGTCACTTAAGGAAAGCAAGATCAATCAAGAAGCGGTCATGATTATGCACTTCAACATATAAATAGCAAGGAATGAACATACGAATTAGACATGCAGGGTCAAACATATTGACAAAAGAAGCAACACAAACATATAGTAGTAGCAAGAGTAGGCTATGATTCAGTAGTAAAAAAAACCTACTCGGAGCACAGTAGTCAACAAAGTCAAGTGGTCACATAGAATCAGAAGTGAAGAAACCATAGTAACAGGTAAAGGAGATCAACACACAGAAACAAAAAAAATGTCTTGAAACTCATAGCAATAAGTGAAGAAAACATTTATAAGGAATTAGGGTTTTGACAGAGCTGAGTTGAAAAGGTAGGAACTCAGGATCGGATAAGTCAAACAAGAATAAAAAAGATTCAAACACAAAGAACTTAATCGAACCAAACATGCGTATAAAATAAATAAAGAGAGAGTTTCAGAAACCCATATAGAACCAAAACACTTAGGGTTTTTAACACGATGAACCAGGTAGCAGAAAACATGGACAAACTATTTACACATAGTAAAATCATAAAACAAACTGAAAATCGGAGAAAAGTTTAGGAAACCCTAATTTGAAAATGAAGAGTTATTTTGAAAGAAAATCGAAGAACCTCTGAGAAAACACTAAGAAGTTCATAATATGCATAAATCTAAGACAGATCTGAAAGAAAAATCGAAAAGCTCTTAAAGCTAGGGTTTCAGAGAACCCAGAAAAGTGAGAAAGACTTCGAAAGGTTACCGATCTAGCCGGAAAAGCCATGGATCCGACTTGAACGGTCATGGGTGGCCGGAAAAAGACCAGAGATAGAGTTTGAGCATGGACTGGACCAGATCTCTTCGAGATCTATCCATGGAATCACGAAAATAGGTAACCAGTAGACATAGGAGACGAGTACATGCCTCAAACCGCCATGGGAGTCCATGGATTAGGTGGGGATGGAAGGGAATTAGGGTAGATTAGGGTGGCGGCGGCTAGGGTTTAGGTGATGTTGCAGAGAGAATTTGAGAGGAAGGGATTCAAGGGCGGCGGGTGGTGAGAAATGATTTAGGGTAAGGGGTCGTTTAGGGGTTAAAAATGGTAAGGGGCAATGGTGGCCGTTGATCTGAATGATCAACGACCTATATTAAAAGGGGTAGGTGGGGATCCGGGTTTGGGTAGGATTTAATTGGGTAAGGGTCGAGTTTAAATTAAAATTGGGCTGGGGAATTGGGGTTTAATTTAGGCTAAAATTGAAATACAAATGGGCTGTTATTTAAATAGCCAATTTTCCCCTTTTTAAATTTCAATAAATAGTAAATGGCTTCTGAAGATTAATTTAAAAAAGCTAAAACGATTTATAACATATAATTAGCAATTTAAAAATACGGAACCCCATTTTATAAATATAAAACCTAATTAAACCTTGAAAGGGCTAATATTGCAATTATATGCAATTTAGCTTTGAAAATACTAAATAAAATTGTAAAAATATGTAAAAATTACCTTAGTCATATTTTGGCATAAATATAAAAATCCAATAGATGAATTACCAAATAATAATTTTGAAAATAATTATTGGGGATTTTATGGATGAAAAAGGGAAATAAATCAATTTAAAAACCCTTAAAAATTATGGAAAAAATAATAAAAATGCTTGGACATGCTTATATATGCATATATATGCTATTTGAAAGTATTTTGCATATTGAAAATATATAGGAAAAAATTGGGTATCAACAGTTCCTAGGAGACGCACTTCCTAATTTGAGTCGTTGAAGTTTCACCCCTAGGAGACGCACTTCCTAGTCTGGGCCTTTCAGGTTATATTTTTGTTTTAGGAGACGCACTTCCTAAATTGAGATTTTACCCCTAGGAGACGCACTTCCTAGTTTGGTTCATTCAAGTTTCATCCCTAGGAGACGCACTTCCTAGTTTGAGTCATTCAAATTTTTCCCCTAGGAGACGCACTTCCTAGTTTGGTTCATTCAAGTTTCATCCCTAGGAGATGCACTTCCTAGTTTGAGTCATTCGAGTTTTATTCTTAGGAGACACACTTCCTAGTTCTGGTTCATTCAAGTTTCACCCCTAGGAGACGTACTTCCTAGTTTGAGTTATTCAAGTTTTACCCCTAGGAGAAGCACTTCCTAGTTTGGTTCATTCAAGTTTCGCCCCCAGGAGACGCACTTCCTAGTTTGGGTCATTCAGGTTTTATTTTTTAGCAGATGCATTTGCTAGTCAAATTTTCTTGGTTTTACTCACAGGAGACGCACATCCTAGTCGACTCTTTAGTTTTATTCTCATCATCGCATCAATAGCATAGGTGATTTACAGTTTTGCTAACAACTCATAAATCTTTCTAGTGCAAACTGGGGTAAAAATTTTTGTTTGTGTTGTTGTTTTGACTGCAGGCACCCACCTAGAGAACGAGGAAGTTCTTTTCAGAGTTACTTCAAATTTCAAGTTAGTAGCAGGCGCCCACCTGAAGAACGAAGGAAGTCATTTCAGAATTCAATTCAAGTTAAAAGTAGCAGAAGCTCGCCTCAAGAATGCGAGTCGACATTCTGAGATGACCAAAGAAGAAGTCTCAATCGATAATGAAAGAAAAAGAAAAAGAAAAAAAAAGAATTAGATCCAAATGCAGAATCAGATGAAAGATGTGAACTGCTTAAGACAGGGTTGAAGTTACGAGCACTGCATGTCCGGTCTTGATCCGAAGAAGTCGTGGAAGAATGAATCAGTACCTGCAGCTAGCAAGCATCAAGGTTCAAATCAAAGTCTGCATGAAGAACCATTCAAGATTCAAGATCAAGCTTCAGTAGACTTATAGATAGGAATCTTGTAACTCAAAGCTAATAAACTTGCTTAGTTCTTTTAGATTTTGATTTGATGTAACAACAGGACCGCGGACCGGAACCTCGACGGCACCTCAATCAGCTCTCCACCTCGGTAATCTCCGTCACTCTTCCTACTTCTGAACTACACGTGGCCTGATTCCTTTATAGCCAAGGATATGTAGGTAGCTCAGATACCAGGGCTCGGTCACATTCTCCTCTCTTTTAGTTTTTGGTCTCTCTAAATAAGGGTCGGGTCAAAAAAGTTGCCTCGTCATTCTTTGTCTGAAAACTCTTCGTGTTTCCAGTCAAAGAGGGGCAGCTGTAGACATGTAATTTTTCACCCTCCCCAAGATTTTACACATGTTAGCGTCCAAATATTTAGTTTAGGTCTATGATGACTATTTTAACTAGTTTTGACTCCTTTACTTTATTTTATCACAAAAATAAAAATTACAAAAAATATTTTCTTTTATTTAGCTAATTGATATCATATCTAGTTACTTTTAGTTTATCTACCTTACATTTTCAAGGATATTAGTATTTTGGTAGTAGTATTATTTTAATTTTGCGATGATTTTAATCTAATCCTATCCTATTTTTAGTATAATCTTTGGAAAAAAATATATAAAATAATTTCGTTTTAATTCCATTTCAGTTAAAGTCAATTGTTAATTATATTTTATTATCTGTGATACTTTTATTTTACCCTTGGAAAAAGAAGAATGAATTTTGGGCCAATTTTGTGTCTTGATAGGTCCAATTTTAGGCCCATTTTCGAAATTTTCCTTTAGCCCATACCCCCCACTTCCCTGAAAATGACCTAATCCTTAACCATTCTTCTTCAGACACAAAACAAAAACCCTAGAGAACCCCAAAGACCAAAAACCCACTAGTCGTTTCCCTTCTGCTTCTACAAACCCCAAACCAAAAAATCCTAGAGAACCCTAATCTCCTCCACACTCTACAAGACAACCGTCCACCTCCACCAGCTGCTAGAACAGCAGTGCCGAACACACAACATAGCCGCCGCTGCCATCTCCGGGGAGACCTTCATCGCCGTCGCATCTTCCTCATCTCTTCAAATTTGGCCACCGCCAACATCCTTCCTTCTCCACCCCCTCCTCTCTTTCACACACACCCGCGCATCCGCTCTAACCCCCATCAACACCCGTATCTCATCAGCCCCGACCCTCTCACTTCACCACCCAAAAGACAAACACACACGAGAAACAGAGGCTGAAGCTAAAAGAAAAACGAAAAAATGGGGGTTCAGACAGAAATCAGTAAGAAAACGAGTTAGGATTTTAGTTATGTTGGATTTCTAAACTTATTTTGGTTCGAGGGTATCAATATAGAAGAAAAAATCATCAAGTTCTTCTTAGTTTAAATTTCTGTCTATTTCAAAAATAAAAATAAAAAGAAAAATTTTCAGCTTTCCTTCTTATTTGATTTCGGAATTCAATATGGAGTTGGTTATGTCGAGTGGTATTTGATTTCCTCTGTTCGAGATCGAATTTCGAGGTTCCGTCCGTGATCCGTTGGTTTTTTTTGGCTGTTTTGATTTGCCGATTAAGCCACCGTCACCGGATTTGCTTGTAATTGCCGAGGTCCATTTCTATTCACTAATCTCTACTTGATTTCTATTTGTGTTTTATTGCTTCTAATATATGTTTTATGTTACTTGCTCCATCGTGGCTGCTGCGTAAATAATTCGTGATTTCTACTTGAGTGAGTGCAAATGATTTCACAATTTCGTTAGCAATTCAATTTGTTTAGATTTGAAAGTGCTACTGTATTAGATAAATGGTTAATTGTGAATTGGTTACAACTTTGGATGATAATTGGACCTAGGTGGTTGGGGTTATAATGCACAAAATTCAACCTTGGACATTTTATTGTCTCTGTCATTTCCTTATTACTTTCTTTAATCGCTAGTAGCATGTTTAGACCGGCTACACTTGGGTAGGCAAGCCTTAGGATTTTTGTTAGTTTCGAGGCGAGAGGTCTTTCCCTTAGTTAAATTTATATGGGGAATGCCCCGAAGGATTTGTATATATTTTTATCCGGGGTATGCCCCGTAATATCATGTATTTGGAGGCCATGACGAACTTCGTGGAAAAGTATAGTATATATTAGTATTTACTTTATTTTCTTATTTTATTTTCTTTTGGTTATGTGGGGATGACCTCGAGCCTCTAGTGTGTTTATTTTTCTTTTCTGTGTTTTTACCTTAATTTGAATATTTTAAAATCCAAATAGATCGAGTATGCAACCGTGATTTTTACGGGACTCGGGGAATGCCTAACACCTTCTCCCCGAGTCAAATGAACCCCCTTACCCGAATATCTGGTGCAGCCTTAGTTTTGGAGTCTAAAGTGTTTTAAAAGGAAAAATTATTTCTAAAAAACGGTGACCTAGCACACCAAAACCAATGTCAGGTGGCGACTTTGTAAAATCCTTTTGAACACAATTCTTTGTCACTTTCTAATTGGAAAACCCTTTGAGCTTCAAAAATCACTTTTATTATTTTAAGAGAGGTTAGTGAGGTGAAAAAAGGGGTGTGACAGTGATGTCTTTTGGGCTGACCAACGCCCCAGCAGCGTTCATGCATCTGATGAACAGTGTATTTCAGCATTATCTCGACTCGATTGTTATTGTATTCATTGATGATATCCTGGTGTACTCTCGTAGCCAGGAGGAGCATGCCTAGCATTTGCGGATTGTGTTCCAGTGGTTGAGGGAGGAGAGGATTTATGCCAGGTTCTCCAAGTGTGAGTTCTGGCTCAGTTCAGTGGCGTTCTTAAGTTATGTGGTGTCCAGTGAGGGTATTCAGGTGGATCCGAAGAAGATAAAGGCGGTTCAGAGTTGGCTCTGGCCGTCCTCAACCACAGAGATCCGTAGCTTTCTTGGTTGGCGGGTTATTACCATCGGTATATGCAAGGTTTCTCATCTATTGCATCGCCCTTGACCAAATTGACCCAAAAGAGTGCTCCTTTTAGGTGGTCGGATGAGTGTGAGGCTAGCTTGGAGAAGCTCAAGACTGCCTTGACCACAGCTCCAATTCAAGTTCTACTATCAGCTTCTGTTTTTTATGCAATATATTGTGATGCTTCTCAGATCGGTATTGAGTGTGTTTTGATGCAGGAGGGTAGAGTGATTGCTTATGCTTCGCGCCAGTTGAAGCCCCATGAGAAGAACTACCCTATTCATGATTTGGAGTTAGCTGCCATTGTTCATGCATTGAAGATTTCGAGGCACTATCTCTATGGTGTGTCTTGTGAGGTATTTACTGATCATCGTAGCCTCGAGCACTTTTTCGAACTGAAGTGTCACGATCCGGATTTTCCACCCTCGGGAGTCGTGATGGCGCCTACTAATGAGAGCTAGGCAAGCCAAATTTAATTATTTTTCCATTAATAATCTAGTCCATTTTAACAATTTACGATAATAATACAAAGCAACGAAATTCAATAATAAGCGGAAGTCTTAACAATTTATAAAAACTGAATAGAAATGCGGAATGTTCAACAAAATCCTCTACCCAAGACTGGCGTCACTGTACTCACGAACTGCTAAGAATACTACATACAACGTCTGAAAGAGAACATAAGCTGTTTGTCTCGAATACAATGAGATAACAGATAAATATAAAGGATAGAGGAGACGCCGGGCCTGCGGACGCCTGCAAGGCTACCTCGGGTCTCACTGAAATGAAGCCTGCTCCCACACTACTGCTGCTGCCGCTCGAAACCTGGATCTGTGCAAAATAGCACAGAGTGTAGTATCAGCACAACCGACCCCATGTGCTGGTAAGTGCCTAGCCTAACCCCGGCGAAGTAGTGACGAGGCTAGACTGGACTACCACATAAACCTGTGCAATTATGAATATACAGCGGAATCGAAATACAAGACAAGTAAAACAATATGGGAGGGGAAACATGCTGTGGGGAGATAACAGTTTCAAGTATAAATTGACTAATACAAAGAGAAGGCACAACACATACAACAATAAGGAACGGAGATCAACAAGTGCACGGCATCATCCTTCGTGCTCCTCACCAAGCAATAATATAAACGAACGTACACGGCATCACCCTTCGTGCTTTTACTCTCATCCTCACCAAGCAATAACATAAATGAACGTGTACGGCATCACCCTTCGTGCTTTTACTCTCATTCCTCACATATAATCAATAGAATAGGCACAGAATGGCACATCGTGTGGCACGGCATCACCCTTCGTGCTTTACTCTCTTTTCCTCACAATAAGCAAACAATGCATGGCATCACCCTTCGTGCTTTACACTCTTTCCTCACGAGAAACAAACAATGCACGGCATCACCCTTCGTGCTTTAACGCTCTTCCTCACCCAATCAACAATCACAAACAAGGGCAAGGGAATAACAAAACAATAATGAACATCCCGACAAGGGTACAAAAACAAACAATTAAAAACCCGGCAAGGGTACAACATCAATAACCAACAACGTCCCAGCAAGGGAATAAATCATTAACTCTTCACTTTCTTTCACTTTCATCTCATAGTTCACGTTATCACTTGAGCTAATGCTCCAATGAGTTACTTATCTCATATACCTTCACAATTTGTATTTAAACCCGAGCCAATGCTCCACGAAGTTCAAAGATCACAATTTCTTTCACAAGATATTTACAACATATAGAAGTCATCAATTTAGCATGGAAGGCATAACAACAACCAAACTATTTGCAAAATAAGGACTCACGGTCATGCTAGACACCAATGTATAGATACTCGTCACCATGCCTATACATCGTACTCGACAATTAACAAGTTACAATTAAGACTCAACTCCTATTCCCTCAAGCTAGGGTTAAACCAAACACTTACCTCGATGCCTTGAACTCAACTCAAGCCTCAACTATGGCTTTACCCCGTGATTCCACCTCTAATCCGCTCGAATCTAGTCACAAATTACTTAATTGCTTTAATAAACATTAAATGAATCAATTTGAATGCATAAAAATGAATTTCCCAAAGTTTTTTCCAAAAATTCCAAAATCGCCCCCGGGCCCACGTGTTCAAAACCCGAGGTTCGAACCAAAACCCGGTTACCTATTCCCCCACGAACTCAAATATGTAATTTGTTTTGAAATCGGACCTCAAATTGAGGTCCAAATCCCCAATTTTTAGAAAACCTAGGTTCTACCCAAAACCCCCAATTTCACCCATGAAAATCTTTGATTTTAAGTGGAAAACATGTTAAATGATGCTAATGGTTGAAGGAATTGAGTAGAAATTAACTTACAATTGATTTGGAGAAGAAAGATTTCTCGGAAAATCGCCTATGGGTGTTTGAGTTTGAGAAAATGTGAAAAATGAAGCTCAAAATCGGTTAAGTATAAAATATGCTGGGCTGCACTGGGTTCGCAATTGCGAACCCTGTAGGCATGGGAAATGCGACATTTCTGTTCGCATTTGCGAACTCAGGCCTATCAAGGGACCTTCGCATTTGCGAATAAGGTCTCGCATTTGCGAGCCCTTGACCTTCGCATTTGCGAGGAATGGCTTCGCATTTGCGAACGTTGGCAGGCCTGGGCTGGTTTCGCATTTGCGAACCAGCCTTCGCATTTGCGAGTGCTGGACCTTCGGCTTCACAAATGCGAAGCCTGCAGATCAGAGATACCAGCTTTTTTTTCAAAAATGCAAAAATGCAATCCGACACCTATCCAAAACTCACCCGAGCCCTCGGGGCTCCAAACCAAATATGCACACAACCTCAATAACATCCTACGGACTTACTCGTGCGATCAAATCGCCAAAATAACATCAAAAACAACGAATCAAACCTCAAAATCACAAGTTTTTCCTCAAACCTCATAAACTTTCAAATTTAGAGTTTTAAGTCCGAAACACGTCAAACAACGTCCGATTTAAATCAAACTTTACAGAAAGCGCTTAAACCATATATAAGACTTCTACCGGGCATCGGAACCAAAATACTAGCCCGATACCATAGTCTTTTAATCAAATTTCATTTCCATTTTCTTTAATTATTTCCAGAAAACAATTTCACACAAAAATTTATTTCTCGGGCTTGGGACCTCGGAACTCGATTCCGGGCATACGCCCAAGTCCCATATTTTCCTACGGACCCTCCGCGACCGTCCAATCACGGGTCCAGGTCCGATTACCGAAAAAGTTGACCGAAGTCAAATTTATTCAATTTAATATTAAACTTTAGCATTTTTCTCATAGAATTCATATTTAAGCTTCCCGGCTATGCGCCCGGACTGCGCACGCAAATCGAGGCAACCCCAAATGAGGTTTTCAAGGCCTCAAAAGCACAGAATGAGTAAGGAAACAAGTGATGACCCTTTGGGTTATCACATTCTCCACCTCTAAAACAACCGTTCGTCCTCGAATGGACAAAAGAAAGAAGTACCTGAGTCGGGGAAAAGATGAGGATAACGGCTCCGCATATCGGACTCGGACTCCTAGGTCGATGCCTAAGGGGGCTTACCTCTCCACTGAACACGAACAGAAGGAAAACTCTTGGATCTCAACTGACGAACCTGCCGATCCAGAATAGCTATCGGATCCTCCTCATAAGACAAGTCCTTGTCCAATTGGACAGTGCTAAAGTCTAACACGTGGGCTGGATCGCCGTGATACCTCCGAAGCATGGATACATGAAAAACTGGATGTACGGCTGATAAGCTAGGCAGCAATGCAAGCCTATAAGCCACCTCTCCCACTCGATCAAGAATCTCAAACGGATCAATGAACCTTGGGCTAAGCTTGCCCTTCTTCCCAAATCTCGTCACGCCCTTCATAGGCGACACTCGGAGCAATACCCGCTCACCAACCATGAATGCCACATCTCGAACCTTGCGGTCTGCATAACTCTTTTGCCTAGACTGAGCTGAACGAAGCCTATCCTGAATGATCTTGACCTTGTCCAAGGCCTCCTGAACCAAATCTGTACCCAACAACCGAGCCTCTCCCGGCTCAAACCATCCAACTAGAGACTGACACCGCCTACCATATAAAGCCTCACAAGGAGCCATCTGGATGTTCGACTGGTAGCTGTTGTTGTAGGCAAAATCCGCTAAAGGCAAGAACTGATCCCACGAACCTCCAAAGTCAATAACACAAGCTCGAAGCATATCCTCTAGAATCTGAATAGTCCGCTCGGACTGACCGTCCGTCTGGGGATGAAATGCTGTGCTCAACTCAACCCGTGTGCCCAACTCTCGCTGAACTGCTCTCCAGAAGCGCGAGGTAAACTGCGTACCCCGGTCCGAAATGATAGATACCGGCACACCATGAAGGCGAACAATCTCCCGGATATAAATCTCAGCTAATCTCTCAGAAGAATAGGAGACTGCCACAGGAATGAAATGCGCTGACTTGGTCAGCCTATCAACAATGACCCATATCGCATCGAACTTCTTCCGAGTCGACGGAAGCCCAGTAACAAAATCCATAGTAATTCGCTCCCACTTCCACTCGGGAAGCTCAATCCTCTGAAATAACCCACCAAGCCTCTGATGCTCGTACTTAACCTGCTGACAATTCAAACAACGAGCCACATAAGCTACGATATCGTTCTTCATTCTACGCCACCAATAATGCTGCCGTAAATCCTGATACATCTTCGCGGCGCCCGGATGAATAGAGTACCTGGAACTATGGGCCTCCTCCAAAATCAACTCTCGAAGCCCATCCACATTGGGCACACAAACTCGCCCCTGCAATCTCAAAACTCCATCCGCATCTAAGGTAACCTGCTTGGCACCTCCTCGCTGCACCGTGTCTCTAAGGACACATAAATGAGGATCATCAAACTGCCGATCACGGATACGCTCCAATAATGAATAACGAGCGACCGTGCAAGCTAACACACGACTGGGCTCAGAAACATCCAGTCTCACGAACTGATTGGCCAAAGCCTGCACATCCAAAGCAAGCGGCCTCTGGCTGACCGGAATATAAGCAAGGCTGCCCATACTGGCTGACTTCCTACTCAAAGCGTCGGCCACCACATTGGCCTTCCCCGGATGATAAAGAATGGTGACATCATAATCCTTCAACAACTCCAACCACCTCCTCTACCTCAAATTCAACTCCTTTTGCTTGAACAAGTACTGAAGACTCTTGTGATCAGTGAACACCTCACACGCCAC
>NC_031993.1:17043358-17110704 GCF_001879085.1 Nicotiana attenuata
TGCTCGGGTGACGCTCTCCATGAGGCCCACCAATCGGACTAGAGCGTCCTGAAGAACTGGGGTAGCAATAAACCCCTCTGGGACCTGAGCTGGGCCCACCGGAACTACTGGGGCTGGGGTCGGAACCTCCTCGTCAATGTCAACCTGAGGCTCCGCCACTGGTGTTGCTACTCGGGGCTGAGCTCCGCCCCTACCTCGGCCTCTGGCACGGCCTCGGCCTCGCCCTCTGCCCCTAGCGGGAGCTATCTAGGGCTCGGACTGCTGATCGGAAGATGAAGAAGCACGTGTTCTCGCCATATGCGAAAGAACAGAGTAGAAATTCAATTAGCATTGAGAAACCAAACCGCACGACAAGAAATAACAAATGTGAAACTTTTCTTAACTCGGTAGCCTCTGGGGGATAAATACAGACGTCTCCGTACTGATCCCTCAGACTCTACTAAGCTTGTCCGTGAGTTGTGACACCTATGTAACCTAAAGCTCTGATACCAACTTGTCACGACCCAGATTTCCCACCCTCGGGAGTCGTGATGGCGCCTACTAATGAGAGCTAGGCAAGCCAAATTTAATTATTTGTCCATTAATAATCTAGTCCATTTTTAACAATTTACGACAATAATACAAAGCAACGAAATTCAATAATAAGCGGAAGTCTTAACATTTTATAAAAACTGAATAGAAATGCGGAATGTTCAACAAAATTCTCCACCCAAGACTGGTGTCACTGTACTCACGAACTGCTAAGAATACTACATACAACGTCTGAAAGAAAACATAAGTTGTTTGTCTCGAATACAATGAGATAACAGATAAAAATAAAGGATAGAGGAGACGCCGGGCCTGCGGACGCCTGCAAGAGTACCTCGGGTCTCACTGAAATGAAGCCTGCTCCCACACTATTGCTGATGCCGCTCGAAACCTGGATCTGTGCAAAATAGCACAGAGTGTAGTATCAGCACAACCGACCCCATGTGTTGGTAAGTGCCTAGCCTAACCCCGGCGAAGTAGTGACGAGGCTAGTCTGGACTACCATATAAACCTGTGCAATTATGAATATACAGCGGAATCGAAATACAAGACAAGTAATACAATATGGGAGGGGAAGCATGCTGTAGGGAGATAACAGTTTCAAGTATAAATTGACTAATACAAAGAGAAGGCACAACACATACAACAATAAGGAACGGAGATCAACAAGCGCACGGCATCACCCTTCGTGCTTTTACTCTCATCCTCACTAAGCAATAATATAAACGAACGTGCACGGCATCACCCTTCGTGCTTTTACTCTCATCCTCAACAAGCAATAATAGAAATGAACGTGCACGGCATCACCCTTCGTGTTTTTACTCTCATTCCTCACATATAATCAATAGAATAGGCACGGAATGGCACATCGTGCGGCACGACATCACCCTTCGTGCTTTACTCTCTTTTTCTCACAATAAGCAAACAATGCACGGCATCACCCTTCGTGCTTTACACTCTTTCCTCACGAGAAACAAACAATGCACGGCATCACCCTTCGTACTTTAACGCTCTTCCTCACCCAATCAATAATCACAAACAAGGGAAGGGAATAATAAAATAATAATGAACATCCCGACAAGGGTACATAAACAAACAATTAAAAACCCGGCAAGGGTACAACATCAATAACCAACAACGTGCCGTCAAGGGAATAAATTATTAACTCTTCACTTTCTTTCACTTTCATCTCATAGTTCACGTTATCACTTGAGCCAATGCTCCAATGAGTTACTTATCTCATATACCTTCACAATTTGTATTTCAACCCGAGCCAATGCTCCAAGAAGTTCAAAGATCACAATTTCTTTCACAAGATCTTTACAACATATAGAAGTCATCAATTTAGCATGGAAGGCATAACAACAACCAAACTATTCGCAAAATAAGGACTCACGGTCATGCTAGACACCAATGTATAGATACTCGTCACCATGCCTACACATCGTACTCGACAATTAACAAGTTACAATTAAGACTCAACTCATATTCCCTCAAGTTAGGGTTAAACCAAACACTTACCTCGATGCCTTGAACTCAACTCAAGCCTCAACTATGGCTTTACCCCGTGATTCCACCTCCAATCCGCTCGAATCTAGTCACAAATTACTTAATTGCTTTAATAAACATTAAATTGATCAATTTGAATGCATAAAAATGAATTTCCCAAAGTTTTTCCCAAAAATTCCAAAATCGCCTCGGGCCCACGTGGTCAAAACCCGAGGTTCGAACCAAAACCCGGTTACCCATTCCCCCACGAACTCAAATAGGTAATTTGTTTTGAAATCAGACCTCAAATTGAGGTCCAAATCCCCAATTTTTAAAAAACCTAGGTTCTACCCAGAACCCCCAATTTCACCCATGAATATCTTTGATTTTAAGTGGAAAACATGTTAAATGATGCTAATGGTTGAAGGAATTGAGTAGAAATTAACTTACAATTGATTTGGAGAAGAAAGATTTCTTGGAAAATCGCCTATGGGTGTTTGAGTTTGAGAAAATGTGAAAAATGAAGCTCAAAATCGGTTAAGTATAAAATATGCTGGGCTGCGGATATGGGAAATGCGAACTGGGTTCGCAATTGCGAACCCTGCAGGCATGGGAAATGCGACATTTCTGTTCGCATTTGCGAACTCAGGCCTATCAAGGGACCTTCGCTTTTGTGAATAAGGTCTCGCATTTGCGAGCCCTTGACCTTCGCATTTGCGAGGAATGGCTTCGCATTTGCGAACGTTGGCAGGCCTGGGCTGGTTTCGCATTTGCGAACCAGCCTTCGCATTTGCGAGTGCTGGACCTTCGCATTTGCGAATGCTGGCTTCGCAAATGCGAAGCCTGCAGATCAGAGATACCAGCTTTTTTTTCAAAAATGCAAAAATGCAATCCGACACCTATCCAAAACTCACCCGAGCCCTCAGGGCTCCAAACCAAATATGCACACAACCTCAATAACATCCTACGGACTTACTCATGCGATCAAATTGCCAAAATAACATCAAAAACAACGAATCAAATCTCAAAATCACAAGTTTTTCCTCAAACCTCATAAACTTTCAAATTTAGAGTTTTAAGTCCGAAACACATCAAACGACGTCCGATTTCAACCAAACTTTACAGAAAGCACTTAAACCATATATAAGACTTGTACCGGGCGCCGGAACCAAAATACGAGCCCGATACCATAGTCTTTTAATCAAATTTCATTTCCATTTTCTTTAACTATTTCCAGAAAACAATTTCACACAAAAATTTATTTCTCGGGCTTGGGACCTCGGAACTCGATTCCAGGCATACGCCCAAGTCCCATATTTTCGTACGGACCCTCCGGGACCGTCCAATCATGGGTCCAGGTCCGTTTACCAAAAAAGTTGACCGAAGTCAAATTTATTCAATTTAATATAAAAATTTAGCATTTTTCTCACAGAATTCATATTTAAGCTTTCCGGCTACGCGCCCGGACTGCGCACGTAAATTGAGGCAACCCCAAATGAGGTTTTCAAGGCCTCAGAACCACAGGATGAGTAAGGAAACAAGTGATGACCCTTTGGGTCGTCACAAGAAGGATCTCAATTTGAGGCAACGAAGATGGTTGGAGCTGCTAAAGGACTATGATATTACCATTCTGTATCATCGGGAAAGGCCAATATGGTGCCCGATGCCCTGAGCAGGAAGGCACTGAGTATGGGTAGTCTTGCATTCATTCCTGTTTGTGAGAGACCTCTTACAGTTGATGTTCAGGCCTTGACCAACCAGTTCGTGAGATTGGATATTTCGGAGCCTAGTCGGGTTCTAGCTTGTGTGGTTTCTCGGTCTTCCTTGTTTGATCGCATCATAGAGCACTAGTATGATGATCCTCATTTGCTTGTCCTTAAGGACAGGGTTCAGCACGGTGATGCCAGAGATGTGACTATTGGTGATGATGGGGTATTGAGAATGCAGGGCCAGATATGTGTGCCCAAAGTAGATGGGCTACGGGAGTTGATTCTTGAGGAGGCCCACAACTCGTGGTATTCCATCCATCCAGGTGCCGCAAAGATGTACCAGGATTTGAGACAACACTATTAGTGGAGGAGAATAAAGAAGGATATAGTTGAGTTTGTAGCTCGGTGTCTCAATTGTCAGCAGGTAAAATATGAGCATGAGAGACCGGGTGGCTTGCTTTAGAGGATAGAGATTCCGGAGTGGAAGTGGGAGCGGATCACCATGGACTTTGTAGTTAGGCTCCCACGGACTTTGAGGAAGTTCGATGCTATTTGGGTGATTGTGGATTGGCCGACCAAGTTCGCGCACTTCATTCCAGTGAGTACTACATATTCTTCGGATCGGTTGGCTGAAATTTACATCAGAGAGATTGTTCGCCTTCACGGTGTGCCATTTTCCATCAATTGAGATAGAGGCACACAGTTTACATTGCAGTTTTGGAGACCCGTGCAACGAGAGTTGGGCACTCAGGTTGTGTTGAGTACATCATTTCACCCTTAGATGGACGGACAATCCGAGCGCACTATTCATATACTGGAGGACATGTCATGCACTTGTGTCATTGATTTTGGTGGTTCATGGAACCAGTTTTTGCCGCTCATGGAGTTTGCTTACAACAACAGTTATCAATCGAGTATTCAGATGAATCCGTACGAGGCTTTGTATGAAAGACGGTGTAGATCTCCAGTGGTTGGTTTGAGCTGGGTGAGGCTAGGTTATTGGGAACTGATTTGGTTCAGGATGCTTTGGACAAGGTTAAATTGATTCAGGAGTGGCTTCGCACGGTGCAATCTAGACAGAAGAGCTATGCCGACAGGAAGGTCTGTGATGTGTCTTACATGATTGGGGAGAAGGTTCTGCTGAAGGTTTCACCCATGAAGGGTGTTATGAGGTTCGGGAATAAGGGAAAGTTGAGCCCTCGGTTCATTGGGCCTTTTGAGGTACTTCAGAGAATTGGGGAGGTGGCTTACAAGCTTGCCTTTCCACCTAGCTTGTCGAGTGTGCAACCAGTACTTCATGTTTTTATGCTCCGGAGTAAATCGGCGATCCATCTCATGTTTTGGATTTTAGCACGGTTCAGTTGGATGGTGATTTGACTTATAATGTCGGGCTGGTGGCCATTTTGGAGCGGTAGGTTCGAATGTTGAGGTCAAAGGATATAGCTTCAGTGAAAGTGTAGTAGAGGGGTCAGCCCGTAGAGGAGGCTACTTGGGAGATCGAGCGGGAGATGCGAAGCAGATATCCACACCTATTTGAGACTCCAGGTATGTTTCTAGACTCGTTCTAGGACGAATGTTTGTTTAATAGGGGGAGGATGTAACGACGCGGTCGGTCATTTCGAGAGTTGTAGCTTCGTTCCCCCATTTTCTGCTTCTTTTGTGTTCTAAAGTTGTATTATGACTTACCGGGTTAGTTGGTCCCGGTCTGGAGTGATTTCAGAATGAATTGAGACACCTAGTCTCTATATCGAAAGCTTAAGGTTGAAAAGTTGACCGGATGTTGACTTATGTGTAAACGACCTTGGATTTGAATTTTGATGGTTACGTTAGCTCCGTTAGGTGATTTTTGACCTAGGAGCGCGTCCGGATTGTGTTTTGGATGTCCGTAGTAGAATTAGGCTTGAATTGGCGAAAGATGGATTTTTAGAAAGTTTGACAGGGAGTGGACTTTTTGATATCGAGGTCGGGTTGGATTTCTAGAAGTTGGAGTAGGTTCGTGGTGTCATTTATGACTTTTGTGCAAAATTTGAGGTTGATCGGACGTGATTTGATAGGTTTCGGCGTCGTTTGTGGAATTCGGAAATTTCGAAGTTCATTAGGATTGAATTCGTATTTTGATGTTGTTTGAGGTGATTTGAGGATTTGGCTAAGTTCGTATTGGGATATGAGACTGGTAGGTATGTTCGGTTGAGGTCCCGGGGCCCTTGGATTGTTTTCGGGTGGTTGAATAGACTTGGATTGAATTTGAAGAGCAGCTGAAGTTTTGTTGTTGCTGGTGTAATCGCACCTGCGGAGTGGGCACCGCAGGTGCGAGTTCGCAGATGCGGCAGAAGGGTCGCAGATGCGCATTTGGCCCTAAAGGTTGACTCCGCAGAAGCAGAGATTTGTTTCGCAGAGCTGGAGCCGAAAGTTGGATGTAGGTGCAGAGCTAAGCGCAGAAGCGGGCTTTGGGGCGCACTTGCGAGACCGCAGAAGCAACTAAGTAGCCGCAGGTGCGAAAGGTCTGGGCAGAAACTATAAATACGAGACTTCGAGATTTTTCACCATTTTCATCACTTTCAGCTTGGACTATGGAGATTTTTGAGAGGGTTTTCATAGGGATTACAGAGGTAAGCTCCTTGTGTTCATTTTTCTTCAATAATGATGTTTCCCCACTGATTTTACACCTAGTTGGTGAGTTTTTGAAGTGAAATTTGGGGATTTAGGGCTAAGGATTGGAGAGTGAATTTTAGGAATTTGGATGACCAAATGATGTCGGATTTTGATAAATTTGGTATGGTTAGACTCGTGAGCGAATGGGCTTTCGGGTTCTGTGACTTTTGTCGGATTTCAAGACGTGGGCCCGGGGACTGCGTTTGATCCGATTTCGGATTTTGAGCTATAATCTCTAATTTTTCTTGTGGAATTGATTCCTTTAGCCCGTAATTATTGTATTGCACTGTTTCTGGTTAGATTCATGGCATTTGGAGGCCGACTCACGAAGCAAAGGTATTTTGGAGTAGCGTCATGCTCGGGTTAAGGTAAGTAATAGTTATAAATTTGGTCCTGAGGGTATGAAACCCTAAATTTTGTGTCATGCGATTACTTTGGAGGTGACGCGCATGCTAGGTTCGGGCGTGTGGGCGTGCACCGAGGGGATTCTGACTTGGTCCGTCCCGTGAAACTGTAAAGTTGAATATCTTGTTGTTAGCTATATGCTCTTTATGTGTTAGAGAAGTTTGACTATAAATCATGTTAGAAATCATGTTTAGGCTATGTGTTTGTATTGTTGTGTCCCACAGAGGCCGCATTACATGATAATTTCTTGTTAATTGCTATTTGTACTCAGTCGTAGTTTTTACTCACATATCATATCTCAATCTCTGTTATTCTTACTGATACATTATGTTATTGTTGTTTGGGCTGATTTTTCCTGATTTCTAAGAGCCCGAGAGACTGGAGAGTTTGATGACTAAGTGAGGCCGAGGGCCTAATTGTGAGGATATTTATGGGATCGGGCTGCACGCCGCATCATGTTTCAATGATTTATGCCATGATTGGCCTGATATAGCATTTTGGCTGTAGGAGCCCCCCCAGAGTATGTACACACCCCTAGTGAGCGCAGGTACCTACTGAGTACGAGTGCTGAGTGATAGTGAGGAATGGGTGGCTGTGAGGAATGAGTGATTGTGAGGTTGGAGTGAATGAGAGGACTGAGTGCTAGTTGCCCCGATAGGCTGTATATGATTCCATTACTGATGCACATAGTTGCCCTATATCATTGTTTTGAAAACTTCTGAAAGATGTTTTATCCGGTTTTATTTGAACTTGACTTAAGCAAATTGATTTGACTTGACTTTATCGGAGTTGGGAAGCATATCTATTTTCCTTGCTGAGATTACTAAAAATGCATTATAACTGTGTAGCTCGTCACTATCTTTCAGTTCCTTATTTATTTTTGTTACTTACTGAGTTGGTTGTACTCATGCTACATCCTGCACTTTATGTGCAGATCCAAGAGTTTCTGGATGCGGAGGGTGTTGATTGTTTCTGGTAGCTGATCATTGGAGATAGCGAGGTAGCTGCCTGGCGTTCGCAGACCTTTCTTTAATCTTCTTTATCCCTCTTTTTCGTTGTATTTGGTTTCAGACTGTGATAGTCGTGTTATTTGCAGACTAGTTATGTTTAGATGCTCATGGCTTAGTGACACCCCGATGTTGGGGCTATTGTTCCGCACTTGTATTTTGAGTTTAAACCCTGTTTTCGAAACTCTGCTCTATTTACGAACTTTTGATTTATATTCTTGCACAATATTGGAAGTGTTTTGTAAGGGTCGGCTTGCCTAGTACTATCGATAGGCGCCATCATGACCAATTTGAATTTGGGTCGTGACACTCACATAAGAAACTGTTTATGAAATCAACGCTGCTAATTCTTGGCTCTCAAAGCTGTTTTACTGCCTCATTGCGCAACATTTAGATATCATGCATGTAGGGTCTCTAACATTTATAAGCTGCAAAATTCGTTAATCTAAAGCTGCAATATGGCCTGTACAAAGTACTGGGAATCAGAATCACATAGAAACCATGTCTATAGGATTCAACGACTCTAATTCGTCTTGACTATCTACTGCCTAAATTTGCCCGAATGCATTTATTGCTTATGTGTGGAGGTGAACTTGAGCCATTTGTTGTCTTTATGTGAAGTCCCATATATTTTGAATGCGCGCCTAGTATTATCATTTTGAGCATCCTAAGTAAAGTCTAGAACCACCCAATAGTAGGTCCAAAGCCTCCTGGACCATAGGCATGGGACGGATAGTGCATGCATATGACGCGACCTAGAATTGAATTACAGCGCCTTTAAGTAACAACTTTAACATAGTAATCGGGTAGCAATAGATGATAGTTTGTGCCCGCTGAATAATTTGAGCAACCCCGACCATAAGGGAGTTGTGAAGTATTATTTATGTTGCACGGGTTGATCCTTTAGGCTAAAAACCTTAGGACCCCTTCCCTTTATATGCTTATTGTTCACACTTAGTCATCAAATATAGACCAATGCAGTTGTATCCTTGTAATCTCTGAGACTTGTATTTATATAGTTTAATTCTTATGTTGTTTTCTTTACACTTGCTTATATTACAATAGAACCTTTAAATTCCATGTCTCTTCACTTATATTATCATCTAGATTAATTTGATAATCCCACATAGTGTAAAACTTCGGTCGGGACACACAGGGTTGGACCTTGAAGAGTGCCTATACCTTCTCTTCGAGGTAATTTGATCTGTTACCCGATCTTTGGTGATACGGACTAGTTAAATCAGAGTTATTTGCAAATAAGTTCCCTAACGCACCTTAAAATCGCTAGGTGGTGACTCTTCTCTTTTAACACCCATTTAAAAGAGTTGTCACATGCTGAAACCCGCTTTCGCAAGAAAACGGGGCACGACAACTACTACAACTTCAAAAGAAATAACATTCTTTATTTCAAATACCTCACTACGATATTACTTCCACTCTCTATTTTATCTCACAGACTACAATATGTGGATTACTCTCTCTACAATCTATTGCACTCTCTCTGATTTTGGTATACTTAAAATGAAGAGCATAGGCTTCTATTTATAGCAAGCCTGTAACGACCCAACCAGTCGTTTTGAGTATTACAGCCATATTCCCCCATTTATTGCTTATTCTATGCTCATTTGTTGTTATGTGACCTTCCGGGATAGCTGGTTCGGTTCCAGGGATGTTTCGGAGTGAATTGGACACTTAGTCCTAAGGTTGGAAGCCTAAGTTGAAAGAGTTGACCGGATGTTGGCTTATGTATAAATGACACCGGAATGGAGTTTTGATGGTTTTGATAGCTCCGTTGATTTCATACTTAGGAGTGTGTCTGGATATTTATTTGGAGGTCCGTAGATGATTTTGGCTTGAATTGGCGAAAGTTGGAAAAATAGAAGTTTGGAGAGTTATGAAGTTTGACCGAGAGTTGACTCTGTGGGTACCGGTCTCAAATTTTGGTTCCAGAAGTTGGAATAGGTCCGTGGTATCATTTATAACTTGTGTTCAAAATTTGAGGTCAATCGGAGTTGATTTGATAGGTTACGGTATCGATTGTACGAGTTGGAAATTCATTAGTTTCATTAGGCTTGAATTGGGGTGCGGTTCATATTTTTGATGTAGTTTGATGTGATTTGAGACTTCGATTAAGTTTATATGATGCTTTAGAACTTGTTTTCATATTTGGTTGAGGTCCCGGGGGCCTCGGGTGAGTTTCGGGTTGATTGCGGATTGAATTTAGCCTTGTAGAGCTGTAGATTTTCTGGTTTCTGGTGTTCTTATACGCGTTCGTGAAGAGCACCTGGGAGGGAAGTGAAGTTTGTTCTTCCCGTTTGCAACCACGCGTTCGCGAAGGTTCAGTGTGTTTGTGCACCGCGATCGCGAGAAGCTAGACACGAGAAGCGAAGAAGAAAGGCAGGTTGGGGGACCTCACGCGTTTGGTCTACGCGTTCGCGATGGACGCTTCGCATTCACGAAGCTTTGGATCATTTGGTCATCACGTTCGTGAGTGAGCCTTCGCTTTTGCGTAAGAGGATTTCTGGGCAGCTGAGTTTTGTGATTCGCGAACGCGAGGCACTTTCCGCATTCGCAAAGGAGGACGTCTCGACAGAATATAAGATTTCAAAACGAGTGTTAGAGTAAAATTTCATAACTGGACTTTGGGAGCTCGGATTGAGGCGATTATTGGAGGGATTTTCAAGGAATTGATTGGGGTAAGTGATTCTAACTCGGATTTGGTTAATATACATGCATATATCATTGTTTTTATCATTTCATTAGTGTTTTGGAGTGGAAAAATTGGAGAAAATTGTAGAAACTTATAGGCTTTAATTTGAGGATTTGGAGGTCGAGTTGTGATCGGATTTGAGTAATTTTGGTATGGTTGAACTCGTGGTTGAATGGGTGTTCGGATTTTGTTAATTTTATCGGACCCCGAGACGTGGTCCTAGGGTTCACTTTTGAGTTGACTTTTTGACTTTTGTTAAAGAACTTAGCTTTTTCATATGGAATTGATTCCTATAGCTTGAGTTGATTGTATCGAGTTGTTGTGGCTAGATTCGAGGTGTTCTGAGGCCGATTCGCGAGGCAAGGCCTTATTGGAGTAGAGATTTGCGCGATTTGAGGTAAGTAACACTTATAAATTTGGTTCTGAGGATATGAATCCCTAAATTACGTGTTATGTGGCAGGTGTTGAGGTGACGCACATGCTAAAGCATGTGGGCGTGCACCGTAGTAATTGTGATTCGTTCGATTCCGTGGTACTGTGTAGTTATCAAACCTTGTTGATATTCATGTGGTCTCAATGCATTAGAGTAGTTCAGCTGCAATCCATGTTAGAAATCATGTTTAGGTTGTATGCTTATCCTATTGAGACTCAATGGTTTCATTTCTGTTGTTGAATTATTTGCTTAGATGGCAATTTATACTCAGTCACATCGATCATTTGCATATCATATCTCAGTTTCTGTTACTATTATTGTTGTGTTATATATTGTTGTTTAGGCTGATTGGCAGGAGATTTGTGAGCCCGGGAGACTGGAGAGATTGATAACTGAGTTGGGGCCTGAGAGCCGTGTTGTGAGTGAGATTCTGGATCGGGCTGCACGCCGCACCAGGCCTTTTAGGCTTTACTATCATGGGATCGGGCTGCACACTGCAGCAGGCCAGATTGGCTTTATATTAGCGCTTGGGAAGGATTCTTCCTTCCGGAGTCTGACATACCAATAGTGAGCGCTTGTATCGTATAATGATGAGTGACTGAGTGTGATGAGCGAGAATTAAGACAGTCAGATTGAGTACTCTGAGAGTGTGAGTACGTGAGGTTTTCATTATGTTGCATCACATGTGACATGCACATTGACATGTCGATATAGAGATGTAACATTACTCATATTGGCATAATTTATTTGTATTGAGCTTAACTGTTAAACCTGAAAGCATGTCTACATTTCCTGTATTGTGTACCGATAGATTATGAGTTTCTCCGAGATATTATTATCATATTTTCCTGTCATTTCTGTACTTTTAAATTCTGTATTTGGACTATATTGGTTGAGCTCGTCACTGCTTTCAGCCCAAGGTTAGTTTTGTTACTTATTGATGGTTCGATTGTACTCATACTACACTCTGCACGTCATGAGGAGATCCATGTACTTACGAGCACGAAGGTTGCTAATGTTGGAGCTTACTCAGTCCAGAGACTATCGAGGTAGCTGCCTTGGCGTCCGCATACCTTGAATCTCCTCCTTTTTCTTTTAGCTTTATTTATATTGTTTTACCTTCCTAGATAGTGTTTCAGCAATCAGACCATGTTATTGTATAAATGCTCATGTACTCAGTGACACCAGGATTTTGGGAATTCCGTATGGAGTTGCGATATTTTCTTCTAGTTATTATGAGATTTTATTTACTTAAACCTATTTCAATATGTTTTAAATCAAAGATGCATGTATTTGTGAGATGTCGGCTTGCCCAATATCGCGATAGGCACCATCACGACATTAGTGATTTGGGTCGTGACAAAGCCTTACCGTCCAAACAACCAATCAAATTTGGTTTTAGAAATTCAGATTTTCCTTTTTTAAATCAGATTTGGCTTTTGCAATTGCACAACTTGTTACGCCTAACATTGCCACTCTTTCCTCCATCACATTTTTTTCTTTTTCTTTTTTCTTTTATTTTATTACGTAGGTCCCACAAAAAAACCGCAAAAAATGAAGAAAATGACATTAATTATTGAGTTTGCTTTTTTCCTTTTCCAGTTCCTTTGATCCCCTACGGGTCCGTGGCGTTTTGTTAAATGATTCTCCTGTTACCAAAATAGCATATTGTCATTGGATTAGTGTTCGAGCACACACTCTGGTATCGCCCTTGTTCCATCTCATTTTGACTGTAATCTACTTATGTTGGCAGGACATGGCCAAGGAACAAGAAGAAGTAATGGTGTCTAACATACTAAATGTGTAATGTGTTTAAGGTGATTTACATTACTATGACTTTGACCTTGGTAGTTTATCATCGAAGGCTCAAGTTTGATATAAAATAGTTCGAAGACAACAATGACAGTTCATTTGGAGATTTCTATATTTTTCTTGTTATCACATAGCCAAAATTTTCAGAAATGGGGTTGCTCTCATATGTCTTAGAGAGCGATGGTACTTTTGCTTCTTAATGATATATTGTTGAGTGGTCAAGTGAATCTATCCATGTAATGTTAAATTGTTAATCGCGTAATTGTACTCGGATTCATTGTTGGCTAATGAATCATTTACATGTGATTGGTTAATGCAATGCAATGAAAGCAACATATGTACATAAAAAAGATTGGTTTTCATGTTAGTGATACTTATAAAAGTGGGCCAATTACTCAGTCATGTAACCTATTAGTCTTGACCTGCTATGTAAGTTGCAAGTCCTGATATGTGATATACGGCTTAAAGTGTGTATATTTATAGGCGTGTCGCCTCATGTTTTACTCTTATTTTGTAGAATTTGGATGTGTAATGTAATGATTTGTTCTAATTCGCGGTATCTTTATGTGTAGGAATCACCCGGAGGCAATATGGGACGAAAGTGCGCGAAAAGAGAAAAAAAGAAGAAAATGGGGCAGTGTAGCGCCCAGTGCTGCCTGGAGGACAACTTTCGGAAGCAAAAAATTTCCAACGCCAGGGCTAGAGCCCCGCGCAACCTTGGGCGCTGGGTGACGGAAACCTATCCCACTTCGCCTGGGACAAGGTTATTTCGGTCTTACACACCCCCAACTCGTATAAAAAAAAGTCTAAACCTATTTTGGAGGTAGAGCCGCCACTTTGAGAGGAAAACACAAGCGCGGAATACTCGGGAGAAAGGATTCTTAGTTTTTCTTCATCTTTCTTAGTATCTTCAACTATTCAAACACTTGTGAAATTGTTTAACCTTATCATGAGTGGCTAAAATCCATAAGTTCTGGGGTTGTGATTTAGCCATGAATATTGTTGTTAGAAGTTGACTTGACCTTGATTATAATTCGTTAATATATGGTTGTTTCTTCAATTTTATGATTAATTGCTTAATTGTCTGGCCAACAGTTAGGTTCTATTTACTATCTATGCTATGCTTGGGAAAGCTACGTCTAGATTAGAGAAGAATTGAAGATGGCATGATCTTAACTCTGAGTGGGGGCGGATTTATAGTTAGGATAGGATATATGCCTAGTCACCATGCTCAATTTGAATATCGTAATCTTAATGCGTTCTTAATAGATTGATTTCATAGGAATATAGGCATTAATCTATTTTGAATAGGCGAGTAGTAATTCGGGAGATTACTATGAGAGCAGTTACTCGATTATAGCACAATAGGATTGGCAAATCGATCACAGTCCTGGAATGCTATCTCTACTGAATACACAATAACCATTTTCTGCTTGATTCATTAGTTACTTGTTATATTCATTGCTTAGTATAATCACATTTTTAAATTCTGATTGACTCGACTGAATAACAATCTTGGTGAAATTAGTGGGTAATTGATACAAGTCTCTATGGGTTCGACACTCGACTTATCATTTTATTATTTATCGACCACGTATACTTGTGTGTGCGTGGGGTAGCAACGATAGGCACAGTTATTGCCTTTCTTTTGTATACATTTGGTGCATCAGTGAATGTGATAGGTTTGTTTTATGTTTAGATACAATTCTCCTTATGCCTGGCCACTCTATTGTAAGTTATATTTGTTGTGTCATAGAATCGGCTGGTGACACCCTGATAGGATAAATATATATATTCCCAAACCTGGTACTATATATGTATTATTTAAGTCGAAAGCAATGAGTGCAGATGCATCTACTAGAATAAAATCTATATTGAACGATGTATCAGAAGCCAATAAGACAGAGCTAGGTCCACTGAATCTCCTCTTTGGCTTTAAGGAGACTTGAATTATTGTTGTCATCGTTAATATGTTGCATATTCCCAACTGCAAGAAAAGAATTGGATGCACCATTTGGCAGTAAGTGATGGTTACTCAAATGAAAGTCATCAAGAGGAGGCTCGTTTAATCTTGCAGGAAAACTCATTCGCGATGGCAATGGCAATGGCAATGGAAAATTCGGAAGCTGCAAGGAACAAGCTCCAAAACTCAAGTCTCCGAGGTAACTTCCAACAAAACTTGGCCTTAAATATTCACTTCCAACGAAAGGTTTTCGTTCGAATGGAAATGGAAGATCTTGAACTTGCACTCTGCAATTTGAACCTTTGGGACCTTTTCGAGATGTCATGCAATTAGTTTGCCCGTTCAACGTGGATGCTGACTGAATGTGTCCGGGAACACCATTTGTCTTGTTTGTTGAAGGCACTTCATGGTTGTGTTTCCCCTCATATGTTGTGATTACTGATTTTAAGTTATCTGAAGCCCTTTCCACATGCTTCCTCACTATGCATCCAGCATTGGTACATTTATAGTAGCTCCTACACAGGACACAGGAAACATTTCTTTATAAATTTCAACTGAGTTAAGAGGCAGCCCGGTGTACTAAGGGAAGGGCCGGACCACAAGAGTCTATTGTACGCAGTCATACGCTGTATTTCTGCAAGAGGCTGTTTTCACGGCTCGAATTCATGACCTCTTGGTCACATGGCAGCAACTTTACCAGTTACGCCAAGGTTCCCCACCAAAGAGTTAAGAGAATAGAATCAAAAGAAAGTTGTTAAGGGAACTACAACTATGCATTTTACATGTTATCCTATAAATAGATACCTGGGGTTTGGGTTCCCTTTGACAACTTTTTGGCCATATTTTCTCCAGCGATAGCCATCTTCAAGAATATCGATCTCACTCTCTACCTGGAGGACTACTTTTGGTTCTCTCACTGTTCTTGATAATAAACTTGGTTCAGCTGAATAACTTTCTTTCTTCCTGAAGTCAAGAGTAATTCCACAACTTAAATAAATGTGTAGGAACACCATTAGTATTGTAAACACTCACACAATAACCCTCCTCGAAAAGTTTTTTACACTACTATTAGCATATTTTAACATGTTGTGGCTAGTACTTGCCTTATTTTCTAGGTTACTCATCCCTTTTTTTCATGGACAGTTGCCTATAGTTATATTTTAGACGGTCTGATAATATGAAACTCTTTTTACACTATCAATGTATAGAGGTTAAACTCATTTCAAAAATAGATAACGCGAAAGAAGAAAAGTGGGAGGATACCTTCTTTTTGGCTCTAATTCATACTCATTGACATCGTCACCAAGGAAAGTACCTTCTTGAGTGGCCCAATCTCCATCGTCGCCATCATAACTAGTAAGTGTAGAAGAAAGCTCAGGAGTTCCAGCTGATTCAAACACATTCATGGATTTTGGATTGGTTGACATTGGATCAGATACTTCAGTCAAGACAGATGCAGAGGATGTTCTTTTTAGACCATTAGCATTGTAACTTGTAACATTCTTATTACACTCAAATTGCTGATATCTCCAAACTGATGCATTTTCTTGGCCTATTTCCTCCACGTCCCTAACAACAAAAGAATTATCCATACTTGGTCGTTGAATAGATTGAGTTTTCGGGTGATTATGAGCACCATTGTAGACAATTTCTATAACCTGTCCATTTGGTGCACACTCTACTTTTTTCCTAACAGGACAACTTTGCTGAGTACATTTATAGTAACTTCTTGGAAAATTACTCCCTTTTACGCGCTTTTGTCCGTATTTTCTCCATGTGAATCCATCATCTGAACTGCTAGGACTAATGCTAGAACTGAAAAAACCAAATTGGTTTTCTTTCTTGGTAAATTCTTCTTGCTGAGAGATTTGCTTATTTGTTAACTCAATGTTGTTCAAAGTTTGTTGTACATTTGTTTCAGTAGGTGCCTGCAATTGAGGGGAATACAATACTTACATACCAATTCATATATATATACCACGCCAAAGTTCCATGCAGTAAGTACACATTGCATCATATCAATGAGAGAGTTGATTATAAGTAACATTGAAAACCTAGACCATTTTTAATAGGAAAGAACAAAATCAGACTGGATTAAGATAGTCGATCCATTTAAAGAAGGTGCAATTGTTTTGTCGTATTGGATTGGAATAAGGACGAGAGTGGTCACGTATAGTAGCAAAGCCAGAAAATTCGCTAAGGGTGTCGAGGTTTAATTATATATATATATATATATATATATATATATATATATATATATATATATATATATATATATATATATATATATATATGTGTGTGTGTGTGTAAATGTAATATTTTATTTCAAAAGACAAGACTTATCTCATGAAAACTCTCATTGTTGGGGGGGTGGGGGGGGGGGGGGGGAGAGGGGTAGCATAAGATTACTCAAAAAGCACATTAAAAAAGTTTTAGTAATAAATTTTCTAGAACATCATATTGTTGAAGAAGCACAATGTTAAATTGCTCAGACTACTTTCAAACAAATATTCTTACAACTATATGATGTTGACTAGCATGCATGCATAATTTCTTTTCCTTTTTTCTTTCTTTCAGGAGTATTCATGTACAAGGAACTTAATTAGTTCTATTGTCCATTTCATTTTTGTTTTGGCTTAACTAATTGCCAATTTTCGAAAAGGAAAAAAAATTCTAATTTCCCATTTGAATTTAACGAACATCAACAATGTCCATGCAACTTTCAACGGCTCATATGCTATCCATAAAAAAATTCAAATACTCACATTAAGAGTTTCAATTAATTTAAAAAAAAAAAAACCAATACCACTGAATTTGGAAACGTCACCGGAGAATCAAGCAATGCTGCTGGACTAATGCCGGGAGGTATCGTTAGGACAGCCGGCCGACACGGTGGTGACGACATGGCTACAGGTAAACCAAGCTAGCAACTTTCTGAAAGTAACGTTCAATAATAACTGCGCTTCAATCCCAAAAAAAATAATTAAGAGTTTATCCACAATACAGGTTCCAAGCTCAGATAAAAGAGAAGTGTATTAATAGATTGATAGCAGCACAAAACTAGTTAATTTATATTCATTCTCACAATACATGATACATTTCAAAAGAAAAGACTGAAATACAAAAAAAAATGCAAAATATTATCTCCAAAATACCCGAATAATGTTAAATAATTTCTTAGGTACCTTAATTTGTTGTATGAACTCATTGCCTTGAAACCACATTTGGCTGCCTAGCATTCAACAATGCTAGGCTTATCATTTCTCCCTCAAACAATTAATTAAGAGGAATTGAACTTTCACTAATCATTTATTCACTTCCCACCTTTAACTAAGAGTAGTTTCTTGAGTCTCAAAACTCAAGCTTTGGTTGGAGTCTAAATTGCCAATAATTCATGTAGAGTGAGTGAAAGTGGAATATTTTTGCGTTTAATGTAAAGGAAAAACTATACTAGGTATGAGTTTTTAAGTATTTGGTTAGCATAAAAATAGGAAACGTCTTTGGTTAGCCGAGAAAAGTGAGAAGGAAGGTTTTAGAAGGTTGCGTAATATAGGACCATATGGCCACGTTTTAGTATCTACTCCTTTCTTATCTTAAAAATAAAAATAAAAATTAAGTTAGGTATTTCACTGCGATCTACAAGTAGTTATCTAAAGTAAAGGTAAATAAGGATAACAGATCGATAAAGTCGCTAGTTGTTATATAAGATTATATTTGTCGATTCTTGGTTTAGATGTAGTTAGCGAAACGGTTAAGTTTTGCTATTCCCATAAGTGATCTAAATCAGCGGCTACGATTGTTTAGGTTAAGAATAAACTAGCTTAAGGATTTTGGCAGGGAACTCGTAGGAAAAGGAACGACCCACCGACTTCACATTAGAGTAATTAGATTCAAAAGAGTTCCAATGATTTTCTATATCTTGAAAAAAAAAAAACAAGGGATCATTTATTTATAGAATTTCAAGGAGTCATGTATATAACATCTTTAGTTTTATATGGATCAAGCCTATAGTTAGCAAATTTCCTTTAACGTCAAAATCATACTTCATCACTAGCTTATTATTTTTGCGTTACGAGATGATAGGTTATGTGCCTTGTTATGTTTTGATGATCTAACAAACTTAATGATAAGAACCGAATAGTAAACCTGTTACACATCCTCAAAGTGCTCAAGAACAACAAGTCTCAAGTCAGGCACAAGTTCCAATAATCAGAGTCAAAGAGACGACAAAGGGAACAGTTCCCTTGTTGACTGTACCAGTCAACTCCCCACGGTTGTAAAGTCGCTGCAACTATTCCTCTGCACACACGCAACAGTGCAAACAGTGCAACAGTCACTTTATGGGGAAAACCTTGTACCAGACATTTGCTTGCATCATACAAGTGATATCACTTGGGTAATATTAACATGAAACAAAGGAAAAACACACAGTTGCACATCCGAGAATTAATCAAGTTTCCTCTCAAGTGTGTTGTCATCTTGCAAGTGACTTCCAGGGCTTCAAGAACAAAGAACAACATAACGAAGGACCAGTTTCCTGCATTGTGTTATTATATGTCCTTAATTGTGTTGCGCCTTTGTTAAAGTGATTTACTTATAATTCCTACTTAGCTTAGCTAGAAGCATTGTGTAGGAAACCTTTTGTAAAACCATAAACCTTGTGTTTATGTCTTGTAGAGTTAGTTGAGTTGTGAGCTTTGTAATAGAGTTTTTACAAAGAGGCTTGTAATAGAGTTGTTACAAGTGAGTGAGGAATTAAGTTTAATTTCTAGGTTACAATAGGTTGTAATCTAAAGTTGCTTGGTTAGTGAAGTTGAAATCCTACGAATGTAGGATGTGATTTTAAATCCCGTGAGCTGGGAGTTTTCCACGTAAAACTCTATTGTGTCATTTATTTATCTCTTATTGTGTGTGCTCTGTGGGAACTGATAAAGAATCCGGTTCTCTATACAGTTTGGTGGACCCTAAATTTCTATCAATTGGTAGCAAAGCAGGTTCTTTCTATCAGGCTAACACCTAGAAAGGATCCTTATAGCTGCTCCACCAAACTTTTGAAGAAGGTCAATCTACCTACAGACCACCAAGATTCATTAGCCAATACTACGGATGGTGGAAGACAAGGATGCATGATTTTATCATGCCTGAAGATTCAGAGCTCTGGGATGTTATCTGTGATGGACCCTTCGTTCCTATGAAGATCACTGGCGGAACAGCAGTGGCAGTTCCCAAGACAAGGAAGGAGTACAACGATGTTGACCGCAAAGCTATAGAGAAGAACTTTCGAGCAAAAAAGATCGTTGTCCGTGGTATTGGACCATACGAATATAACAGGATCTCTGCTTGTCAATATGCCAAAGAGATCTGGGAAGCTCTTCAGACATCACATGAAGGAACAACTCAAGTCAATCAGTCGAAGATTGATATGCTCACCACTGAGTATGAACTCTTCAGGATGAAGGATGATGAGTCCATTCAGGACATGCACACTCGATTCACCTCTATCATCAACGAGCTCCATTCTCTGGGAGAGATCATTCCAAGGAACAAACTTGTCAGAAAAATACTCAGTGTATTACCTGGTTCCTGGGAAAGCAAAGTAAATGTTATCATGGAGGCAAAGGATCTGCAAAAGGTGACCATTGATGAACTCATTGGTAATTTGAAGACTTATGAAATGAAGAAGAAGAAGGACCATGAAAGAAGAGAGCCCAAAAAGAAGAAGAACCTGGTCCTCAAGACAGACAATAATGACTCAAGTGGTGAGGATGCTGATATGGCTTACCTGACAAAGCGATTTCAGAAAATAGTTCGCAGGAATGGAGGTATTCCAAAAAGGGGCAGCTCCAGCAAGCCAAGAGGGTATGACTTATGTCATAAATGTGGGAAGCCAGGACATTTCATCAAGGACTATGCTCTCCTCAAGCAAGACCAGTACAAGCACAACACAAACAAAGCAGACAAGAGGAACCCGATGTTAGGTTTTAGTTTTAATGATGAAAAATAATATATTTGCTTTTGGTGTAGGGACTCAAGGGATTGAAGTGCATAAAGAGAAATAATCAAAGATGAATGGAGAAATCAATCAACGATTGATTGAAGCATCTAAAAGGAAAACAAGCAGATTGATTCAAGCATCTAAAAGGAAAAGAAGCGCTAAGAATCCGGCGAGGAAATCAATCAGAGATTGTCTGAAGAGTTAAAAAGGAAACGAAGCATTGAAGATGGAAAGACCCAGATTTAAGTAGCAAATCCGGCGCTATCAAGGCTTGAAGATGGAAAGCTGTCAATGTCCATATATCAAGGAAGAGTAACGAAATTTACCTTATTCTTGGAAAGAATCAATCTCTTTCCAAGGATCAAATCTCTTGGGTTGGCAAATCTCTTTAGTAACGGTCATATACTAAGTATTTATACACATCCTTAGAACTTGGAGATTTATACTTTGATCGAACCAATTACCCTCTCTTTGTTCTACTGCAAACAACATTGTAGCTCTTCTGGATCTGCTGTGTAACAAGCTAGAGAAGAAAGAGAGAAAAACACTAGTGATGCATTGTATCAAGAAAAGACGAGTGAAATAGAAACTGAGCAGTTGGTGTAATCTACACCATTCACTTTATACTCAAGAAACTCAATCACTGAAAGAGAACTCCCTTGCAACCCAAGGGGACTAAACTAGGATTCACATTGAATCCGAACCAGTATAAAAACTCTGGTGTCTTTAATTCCTACACTTTACTTTTGCATTTTAATTCTGCGTTTCTTAATACCTCGCTGTTACATCTAGTCGACTAATTGGAAAACTAGTCAACTTATAATAATTAATTTTAAAAATTGGCAATTCACCCCCTCTTGTACTTTCAATTGGTATCAGAACAAGGCTCACATTGTTTCTTTTGCTTAACAGCTTGTGAGAAAAGATCATGGCAAATCAAGTTATTATCGAAGCACTCTTCCAAGAAGTAACATCGCAAGTGAGACCACCATATTTCAATGGACAACATTTCTCTCACTAGAAAGTGCGTATGGTGATATACGCAAAGGCCTGTGATGTCAAAGTCTGGAGAGTTATCAAAAAGGGGAACTACCCTCTGCCGACCGCCGCTTAACTACCTGTCCACGCCCCCTTTTCCTCGCGAAATCGGGTTTACGATATTTGGGAAGACAACTCTATTCCCGTTTGGGATTTGGATTTTTGGATTTGAAGAGTCGCCGCCTAATGATTAAGTGCATTAGGACACTAAGGGTTTTTTTTTTGTTGGAAAACCAGAGTTCGGGTAAGGGCTAGAAATTATCTCGAGGGGAAGGTGTTAGTCACCCCTCAAGATCCACTAGTGTGGTATTCCGCATAAAGACTGCAAGTAGGTGTATATAACTATTAACAAGCATGCTGAAATTAAGGACTAGGCGATCTCATAATTGTTTAAGAGAATGTATAAATGCAGGAAAGTAAACAAAGAAGTGAATGAGAAGAATTTTTCAGAGGAAGAGAATAGTGCAGGAAATTAAAGAGGAATTTGGTGACTGAAACGAAAGCCAGATTTTCATTGATAAAATAATAACGAAGTTACGTAAGGAAAGGGGGTCCTAGGTTTTGTAATATACATGGATCATCCACGCAACAACGGTAGCGAATCGTACGCATGGTGTTATCGCGTGATCATCATCTCCATGTCTACCCTTCCCCACCCTGTTAAGGTATTAAACGCGAAATGGTCTCGTTTTACCTATTGCATGCTATTATCCGCCCCTATCCTATCAGTCCCGGAGGCACTTAGGACTATTAATCCTAAAGGGTAGGATATTAGGCTGATTGGTTTCAAAGGACAAAAATCTAAGGTGACATACAAAAATACATACAACATGTTGGGGGGGAGAGCATATAAACATGTAAAGGCCCAAGTACACCTCCTCAAACAAAACACATAAGTAGCATAACTTAAACATTATTAAGGTCTCAAAAGGATAGGGACTTTTACAGCGGTTAAAACTTGGTTTTAGAGAAAAAAAAATAACAATAATAGCACGATTCTGGGCAGAGATAGATAAACCAGGGATTTGCAGACACAAAAATCAGAACTCAGTAAAACTAAATTGGCGCATCATTTCAGAATCATTTTTTTAGCAGAGTTTGTTTCAAGGAAAAGCTGAGTAAACTTCAGAAAATCAAAACAAGAATAGGAACGGCAGAGTTTAAACTTAAGGAAGTTGGTGAGTTTTAGGCTAATAGACACACAACTGATCATTTTTTAACGGGCCTAAGGTTTGCCTAGGCGTCGTTATACATTATCTGATTATTTACAAAGGAATGGACACACCTATTTGATTCTAATTTATAAAGGTACGCGTCGTATGGTGTTTGCAGAAAAATATTTCAAACTACTTAGCCATATTTTAACACGGTTATTGGACTAACGTGAATTAACCACTGCAACTTGAATAAGTGAGAAGTCCTATGGGCAGGATATCTAATGCATATAAGAGTTCCTAAGAACATGATCTCTAATATGCCAATGCAGTAATGACAAGTTATTTGTCTTGTTGTTAATTATTTGCTGGTTATTAACTGATCGTGGTAACAAGATGAGCGTAATGACAGTCTGAAAAATAAAGCCCCAAAGCAGGATCTCTAATGAATGAGATGCATAACCTATATAGGTTGTCTATTGCGCAAAATAAATAAATAAAAATCCTATAAGCATGTTTTCTACCCATGATTTATACTAAGCATGCATAACCCTCTCCCATATTCACTATTCACCCCCAATTGTTTGTTTACAAATTGTTACAAACTAGTAGCATCTGAATTACAATACTAAAGAACAGAAAAATAAGAAGCTATGCTATAGGGAGCCTTCAATCAGGCCCAATCTTCCAATCTCAACCCCTTCCAGTTTACAGCCTTTGCCATGGTCTAGGTGCGGCAAAGCTCCCTAGGACCCCATTGGGTCCCAGGCCAATGCCAACACCTAGACATTTTAGAAGAATGCAGGGCATGTGCAGTGTGGAATACCAGCCTTGTGTGTCAAAGTTCAGTGAGTACTCAGATGTACTCAAAGCAATGCTCACACGAAGGGGGCAGAACCTATTTTCTAAGAATAGTGTGAAGTGCAGGAAGAAGTATTTAAAAGAAGAGTTTTGAGAAAACAAGGAGTTTGTTTAGAAAGAAACAACAGAAACAGTAGTATAAGATTGCATACAATGATCATGGGGAAAGGGAGCAAATAGATCACACAATGCTAAAAGGGATGCAGGTTTAATGAACAGGACTACACAGAATCAGGGGATTCAGGGGACTGGGAAGCAGCAAAGTTAGGCCTGCTAATGTGTGACAACAGGACATAGGCATAGCAAATAAAATTAGGAGTAAACAAAGTCAGACTTAACATGTAAATCAGAAGACATGGTAAAGTGTTAAAGAAAAGAGTCAATCACACATTGAGCAAGAGAAGCATAAGTAGAAGAAAATCACAAAGATAATGAACTGAAACAAAAATAAACACATTGGTGTGAGTCTTGAAAAATTAATCAGGACATACCAGTAAAAGAGCAAAAGCAGGATGCAAAGATAAAGGAGTAGCACTATATTAGCCTTGGCTTTCAGCCGGCTAATAATAAACAGGAGCAAAGAATAGTAATAGAGCAAGAGAGCAAGAGAGAATACAGATTTGAAAGTATTCAGTGGCGTGTAAGTCAGAAGACTATCGTGTGTTTGTGTAAAAGACTTAGGGTATTTATAGTTGAAAGTAGGGGGGTAAAATAAGGTAAAAATCACAGAAATATGTTAATTGAAGAACTAGGAATCAATTAATGGAAGAATCACGGAAGTACTCCCATTAATTAAGGGAATCAAAATCAAACAAAAATATTCAGCACCATATAAGGCAAGTAGGAAAATCAGTGTATGAATAAATAAAGAAAAAATCGAGATTCAGTATTGCACATAGTAGCCAATTAAGACCAAATTCAGGAAAATCCTAATTAAGGAAAGGCTTAAAAGAACAGAGTACTATAACAAACAAAGTAACAAAAAATCAAATAATTCAAACGGGCGAGTAGAATGCTAGGGTTTTTGAAAGAAAGTTTTTTAATTACCAATCAATTAAGGAAAATCAGAATCAGTCATGTGAAGTCATGATTCTACATTTTTAACATATAAATAGAGGTGAATGAACAAAAGTAGCGAGCAAAATTAGCTATATAGACAGAAAGGTAACAAGGGATGAACAAATACAATCACTCAGAGCTAGTGAAAACAAGTTAAGATTCAACAGGACATATTCGAAGCATGGTGACCATGAAACATTAACAAAGATCAAAGGACATCAGGCTAACACACACAATCAAACGAAGGAGCATGCTAAGCACATAGAATCAGAGTAAAGAGAATCGTGCTAACACGCGTAATCACATAGAGACAAGGCCAGGAAAATTAGTCTAACACACATAGTCAAGGCAAAGAGACATGCCTACACCCATAATCAAACGAGTAAACATTATTAGAAATTAGGGTTTTTAGCAAAGTCAAATTAAAACAGTAAGAGCATAGAAATAGGTCAGAATAAACAAAGAAAAGGTTTAATCATAAAGAAAATCAGTTGGAGCATCCAAGAAACCCTAATTTTCAAAGAAAGTAAAAAAAAAATGGTTCAAAGTAGAGGATTTTTCAGAATAAACTCGAGAATAAGCAGAACATAGAGGAAAACATGAAAATAGCATGAAATAACACTGTTTTTGAGAGATTCTGGAGAGAGTTAGGGTTTCAAAAAGGGAAACCCTAATAAAAGTTGAGAGAACCTGTCGAAACTTCATAGATCGTGACACATAGGGTGTGATTTCGCCTGAAATCACACCAGAGAACCCACGAGTAGCAGGGCCAGGAACCCTAGGTCTCAACCACCATGGTCCATAAACCTCGAAGGTCCTAGAGGTGTTGAACAGGACGGTGAGAGGCCCATCGGAACCTTGGTGAAAGGGAGGTGGCCGGAGATGGCCGAAAAACAAACCAGGAGGGACTTTTTAGGGACTGATTCACATGGTGGGGGTTGTGGGGTCTCAAAAATAGAGAGAACTAGTGATCTAGGGTTACATGGCGGTTGATGGTCGAATGGGGTGAGATTGGAGGCGGCCGGAGAGGCAGTGGAGTTTATTGGAGAAGAGAGAACCCGAAGGTTCTAGAGAGAAGGGAGAGGGAGAGGCGATATAGAGAGAGAGACGGTCTCAAAGAAATGAGGGGTTTGGGGGGAGGGGGTAATTGATTTTAATTATGGGAATTAAATCTGGGCCGTTGATCTCATTTGATCAACGACTCAGATTAAAAAAAAAGATTGGACCGGGTTATTTTGGGGATTGGGCTGGGTTGGCTTAAATAGGGTATTGGGCCATTTAAAAATCTTATAGGGGTGTGGCCAATTTGGCTATAATTGAAATAATAAGGGTTGTTTGTTAAATAGCCAATTTCCCCTTTTGTTATTTTATGAAAATAGTAAAAAAATGATTTGAAAATAAATTAAAGGTACTGGGCTAATTAATAACATATAAATATTAATGTAAAAATACTAAAAGTGATTTTATAATTATAAAATACTGTTAATTGTAAAGTAGGATATAGTTGAAATTATATGCAATTTAGCTTAAAAAAATACCAAATGAATTTGTAAAAATACATAAAAATTAACTTAACTATATTTAGTATAAATATGAGGATAAAAAATAAATTACTCATAAAAAATGATAATTTTTGGGAATAACTATTGATTTTATACTGTTAAAAATGGACAATAAATTGATTTTAAAAACTTTAAAAATTAGGAAAAATGACAAAAAGCTTAGCTATGCTTATATATGCATATATATGCTATGTTCAAAGTAAAATATACAGGGAAAAATTGGGTATCAACAGCTGCCCCTCTTTGCCCGAGAAGGATGAAAAAGTTGTCGGGTAAAGATATGATGGCCAATTTTGACCGAAAGAAACGATTTGAAGAATTTTGACCGAGCTCTGGTTCCTGAGCTGCCTACATATCCCTGGTTTTACAGGAATCAGGCCATATGTAGTTCGGGGATCCGTCGGCGGAACATGCCGATGGAGATTTTGAAAGACGGACGCGATATTTGGGTTGGGAAGGATGGTCAGGGACCGATGGGCTGCGGGAACCGGAGCGAGACCGCTCCTGCTGTGATGGCCGTTGCTAGCCGGTGTACCTGCAAATGAGCAATACGAACATGTCGTGCATAAATTTAAATGTGATGCAAGTTCCCGTTGGACCATGAATGCTGTCTTCGGACGGGTAGGATGACGTCCTCAGACCACGACGTCCTAGGCCATGAAGCGTATAGTAGAGGATTCGCAGGCTATGAAATGATGTTCTCGGGCTATGAGAATGATGCCTCCGAACCATGATGCCTTTGAATAATGATATGCAAAAGACAAAAGCGGGGTCCTCAGGACATGGCATGGCGTTCGCGGGCTATGAAAATGATGCCTCCGAACAATTATGCCTTTGGACGATTTGGCGATATTCCAACCTATGAAATGCAGGATTTGGCGATGTTTCAGCCGATGAAATGCAGGATTTGGCGATGTTTCAGCCAATGTAAAGCATAAATATAAATGGCGATATTTCAGCCGACATAGAAAATTTAAATAAAATTGGCGATGTTTCAGCCGACATAGAGATTTAAATATAGTTGGCGATGTTTTAGCCGATGTAAAGCATAAATAAAATTGGCGATGTTTCAGCCGACATAGAGATTTGAATATAGTTGGCGATGTTTCAGCCATGTAAAGATTTAAATAAAGTTGGCGATATTTCAGGCGACATAAAGATTTAAATAAAATTGGCGATATTTCAGTCGTGCAGGACTTAAATCAAGTTGGCGATATTTCAGCCATGCAGGTGGAGACAAAGCTTAGCCTCGGAAGGCAGAAAAGTAGCCTTATGTAATGCAGGAAAATGCGGGATGGATGTAGTGCTTAACCTCGGAAGGCAGAAAGGTAGCCTTATATAATGCAGGAAAATGCAGGATGGAGGTAGTGCTTAACCTCAGAAGGCAGAAAGGTAGCCTTATGCAATGCAGGAAAATGCAGGATGGAGGTAGTGCTTAACCTCGAAAGGCAGAAAGGTAGCTTTATGCAATGCAGGAAAATGCAGGATGGAGGTAGTGCTTAACCTCGAAAGGCAGAAAGGGAGCCTTATGCAATGCAGGAAAATGCAGAATGGAGACAATGCTTTGTCTCGGAAGGTAGAAAGGTACCCTTATGCAATGCAAGGAAATGCAGATGGAGACAACGCTTAGTTTCGGAAGGCAGAAAGGTAGCCTTATGCAATGTACGAAATAAAGGTGAAGAGTGACGAAACTTCTTAGCTGAGAGATGATAGTTGATAGTTGATTGTCATTGTGGCCGCTGGGGATGTCAAGTGCGGACAACACTTATAAGTGAGCGATGATTCTGAGAGTTTTACTCCTGCAAAATAGGAGTATGTAACCGTATCTGATGGTTCTATGTCTTGGGGTGCCTGCATTCAAAGAAAGATCGTGAGTTTTGTCAAGGGGGAAGGTTAGTTCGTCTTCTCGTGGACTCCGCTCGTCCTACTCGGCTCTTGTTTTCATTGGGGTAGCGTCGCTAAACAAAGCAATTTGACAGTAGCCATGCATGATAAAAAAATATGATGTAACTACATAATAAAAATGATTTTCTTTTAGATGAACCGACGACTACGACGCGGTTCAAGACATTGCGACCTCTTTTGCTCCGGAATTTTGAGGGTCCTCCTCAAAATTCTGCCCCAGTTTACTGGGCTGGTACTTCTGACGGCTGCGTGCGACGAATGGCTGAAAGTTGACTTTGGAATTTTGAGGGTCCTCCTCAAAATTCTGCCCCAGTTTCCAATATCGGGGGAAAATGAAATTTTATTGAATTGTGACCGAGCCCATAGGGCTGCCTACGTATCCCTTCTTACGGGAATCGGGTTAGCGTAGTTCAAATTACATCATAAAGAAATCATAATGATTACACATAATAACGCTTGACTGCATCTGAATTAATTGGCTTTGGCCAGACTTCTCTATCCATTTCTGCGAGTATGAGGGCTCCTCCTGTCAGGACCCGATGAACCATGTACGGGCCTTGCCAGTTGGGAGAGAACTTTCCTTTGGCCTCATCCTGATGCGGGAAAATCTTTTTCAGCACCAGCTGCCCCGGTGTGAATTGTCTCGGTCTGACTCTTTTGTTGAAGGCTCTGGACATCCGGTTCTGATACAATTGACCACGGCAAACTGCATTCAGTCTTTTTTCGTTTATAAGGGCTAACTGCTCATAGCGACTCTTTACCCATTCTGCATCTTCAAGTTCCGTTTCCTGTATAACCCTCAGGGAGGGAATCTCTACCTCGGCGTGAATGACTGCCTCGGTACCATAAACCAACATATAGGGAGTCGCCCCGGTTGATGTGCGGACTGTGGTACGATATCCCAATAAAGCAAAGTATAGCTTTTCGTGCCATTGTTTGTGTTTCTCTATCATTTTTCTCAGTATCTTCTTGATATTCTTATTGGCTGCTTCTACTGCTCCATTCATCTGCGGTTTGTAGGCTGTAGAATTCTTGTGCTTAATCTTGAACGTCTCACACATTGCTTTCATCAGATCACTGTTGAGATTGGAACCATTATCAGTGATGATTGACTCTGGGATGCCGAACCGGCAAATGATACGGTCGCGGACAAAGTCTGCCACAACCTTCTTGGTCACTGCCTTATATGACGCTGCTTCAACCCATTTGGTGAAATAATCAATTGCTACTAGAATGAACCTGTGCCCGTTTGATGCGGCGGGCTCGATAGGTCCGATGACATCCATTCCCCAAGCGGCGAACGGCCATGGCGAGCTCGTTGCATTAAGCTCATTGGGAGGCACCTTTATCATATCCGCATGTATCTGACAGCGATGGCATTTTCGGACATACTGGATGCAGTCCGTCTCCATAGTCATCCAAAAATAACCAGCTCGGAGTATTTTCTTGGCTAAGACGAAACCATTCATATGTGGGCCACAGGTCCCTGCATGAACTTCTTCTAATAACCTGGACGCTTCTTTGCTTCGACACACCTCAGTAATCCCAAATCGGGAGTCCTCCTATACAGGATTCCTCCGCTGTGAAAGAAGTGATTGGATAACCTTCGCAGTGTGCGCTTCTGAGTAGCGTTTGCAAGCTCTGGATATTCTCCTGCTGTCAAATACTTCTTGATGTCATGAAACCAAGGTTTTCCGTCTGCTTCTTCCTCGACATGAGCACAGTAAGCTGGCTTATCATGGATTTTTACTGGAATAGGATCAATGAAGTTCTTATCTGGATGCTGAATCATGGATGATCGAGTGGCCAATGCATCAGCGAACTCATTCTGGGCTCTGGGAACATGTCGGAATTCTGTCTTTGTAAACCTCTTCCTCAACTCCTGTACATGATGCAAATACGGGAGTATCTTGGAGTTCTTGGTTGCCCATTCTTCTCGGACCTGATGTATGAGCAAATCTGAATCCCCGATCACTAGTAACTCCTGAATGTTCATGTCAATGGCCAGCTTGAGCCCTAAGATGCAGGCTTCGTACTCGGCCATGTTGTTGGTGCACGGGAACCTGAGCTTGGCGGACACCGGATAATGCTGACCTGTTTCTGATACTAGAACTGCTCCTATGCCAACTCCTTTGAAGTTTGCTGCTCCGTCGAAAAACATTCTCCAGCCATCATAGGATTCTGCGATGTCTTCTCCTATGAAAGAGACCTCTTCGTCAGGAAAATACGTCTTTAGAGGCTCGTATTCTCCGTCCACGGGATTTTCGGCAAGATGATCTGCCAGTGCCTGTCCTTTGATTGCTTTCTGGGTCACGTAGACAATATCAAATTCACTCAGCAGGATTTGCCATTTGGCTAGCTTGCCCGTGGGCATGGGCTTCTGAAAGATGTACTTCAGCGGATCCATCCTTGATATGAGATAAGTGGTATAGGCACAGAAATAATGCCTCAACTTCTGAGCTACCCAAGTCAGAGCACAACAGGTGCGTTCTAGCAGGGAGTACCGGGCCTCGTACGGGGTGAACTTCTTGCTGAGGTAGTAGATGGCCTGCTCCTTTCTCCCCGTTTCATCATGTTGTCCCAAAACACAACCGAATGCCCCATCCAGTACTGCAAGGTAGAGCAATAGCGGTCTACCTGGTTCGGGCGGAACCAGAACTGGCGGTGTTGACAGGTATTCCTTGATTCTGTCGAAGGCTTTCTGACAATCATCAGTCCATTTAGTGGCGGCGTCCTTCTTCAACATCTTAAAGATTGGCTCACAAATGACAGTGGACTGAGCTATGAACCGGCTGATGTAGTTGAGTCTCCCCAAGAAACTCATAACCTCTTTCTTATTCTTTGGCGGTGGCAATTCTTGAATGGCCTTAACCTTTGATGGATCTAGTTCTATTCCTCGTCGACTTACGATGAACCCAAGCAGTTTTCCGGCAGGAACCCCGAATGCACATTTGGCGGGATTCAGTTTCAAGTTGTACCTTCTCAATCTGTTGAAGAACTTCCTCAGATCTTCCATGTGGTCAGTGGCTTTCTTGGATTTGATGATGACATCGTCTACATACACCTCGATCTCTTTGTGTATCATGTCATGGAAAATAGTAGTCATGGCCCTCATGTAGGTGGCCCCAGCATTCTTTAATCCAAACGGCATCATCTTGTAACAATACATCCCCCATGGTGTAATGAAAGCCGTTTTCTCCGCGTCTTCTTCGTCCATCCATATCTGATGATACCCAGCAAAACAATCGACAAATGACTGCAACTCGTGCTTGGCGCAGTTGTCAATCAGGATGTGTATGTTTGGCAAGGGGAAGTCATCTTTCGGACTGGCCCGGTTGAGATCCCGGTAGTCGACACAGACTCTGACCTTCCCGTCCTTCTTCGGCACTGGCACAATGTTGGCTAACCATGTTGGATACTCCACTACCCTGAGAACCTTGGCTTTGACTTGTTTGGTGACTTCTTCCTTGATTTTCAAACTCATGTCTGGCTTGAACTTCCTGAGCTTCTGCTTTACCGGCGGACATGTCGGATCTGTTGGCAGTTTGTGAGCTACAATAGATGTACTGAGACCGGTCATATCATCATACGACCAGGCAAATATGTCCTCATATTCTTTTAGAAATTCTGTGTACTCTTCCTTTTCTGATGGTGACAGGTGAACACTGATGCGCGTTTCCTTGACATTCTCTGTATCCCCCAAGTTGACAACCTCAGTTTCGTCCAAGTTAGACTTAGGCCTATTCTCAAAGTTCTCAACCTCTTTAACAACCTCTTCTGGTATATCATCCTCTTCTGAGTCTATATCCGTTTGTTGCGTTATCTCGTCGCATGTCACATTCGTCGGTTCATCAAGATAAGTAATAGTAATGTTGTGTAAATAAAGTAAATGATAGAGAAAATAATAAGAGCGAGATTTATAAGAAACTGAAATACTTTGATAAATTCCATAATTGTTTTGAACATTGAAGCTCTTATTTTCGAAATTAAAAATGCGGAAAGGAAATCAACTAGTGAAAAGTAAAGAGTAATGCATGGTGCTTTGTTTTAGCCTTGCTACCCCGAAGCTTTCCGGGCCCTTGTGGTTGTGATGGACCAATTGTCGAGGCGCGCTCCTCGGCTCACAGCTTGTATGGAAGGACCTTCATCCCCCTCCTCCTCGAAAATGACGCAACAGTCCATATTATCATCTTCCAAGAATAAGTTCCTCATTGCTGCTAATGCTTCCTCTTCTTCTGACCCATAAATGACTTCGGCTGGTTGAAAAGTCTGCTCTAGACGGGGTATCGGATGCTCCAATGGGTAGTAAGGACTGCGCCATGGTGGCGACCAGTGGTTGAACTCCTCCCAAGTGTATTCATACCCCAATCCAAAAGTGGTACCATATTTTTTCAGCTTGATGGGTCTGGCGATTCCCTGGAGGTTTTTGCCAAGTCCCTTGCCAGGCTCGTATCCACACCAATTCAGTATACTTTCGATCTTGTTACCCCACCACTTGTCCTTGTCCACGGCGTTGACTCGCTCAATGTGATGGTAGGTTTCTCCGCCTTGCTTCCTGCTTCCTCCGATCGCTGGGATGGTCAGGCGACTGTATATGGGATTACTACCGTCTCCATGAATAATCACCTCTTGGTGATTCCACTCGAACTTCACTGCCTGGTGCAGGGTTGATGCTACAACTTCGGCGGCGTGGATCCAAGGTCGTCCCAGTAGTAAGTTGTATGATGCTGGGATGTCTATCACTTGAAAATCAACGTCGAACCAAGTCGGTCCCATTTGCAGACACAAATTGATTTCCCCAATACTGGACCTTTGGGAACCATCAAAAGTTTTGATGTAGATGGCCCCATCCTTGGTCTCATGCAGGCTCTTCCCCAACGTTCTGAGAGTCACCAATGGGCAAATATTTAGGCTGGACCCTCTGTCAATCAAAGTCCTGGTGATGAAATAGTCTTCACATTGCACAGTGATGTGCAACGCTTTGTTGTGGCTTAACCCTTCTGGGGGCAACTCATCCTCGTGGAAAGTGATTTTATGACTCTCCAATATCTGCCCTACCATGTTCGCCATCTCTCCTCCAGTTATGTTGCTAGGTACATATGCCTCACTCAGTACTTTCAATAAGGCATTTTTATGTGCGTCAGAGCTTTGCAGCAGAGCTAGGATGGAGATCTGTGCCGGTATTTTATTCAATTGATCAACGACCAAGTACTCTTTTGCTTGTATCTTCCGCCAGAGATCATCAGGCCTAGTTTCAATAGGCCGTCCAGAGGCCTGCTTACTTGGTTCAACTAAATGCTCCGGAGTATAAACCCTACCGGTTCTGGTCATACCCTGTGCTGCAATTGCTTCTCCAGACCTAACTTTCCCCTTCCTTCTCGCCTCGGCGGTGTAATCCCAAGGAATGGCCTGTGTATGGAACGGTGTTGTGGCTGACATTGCTACAGGAATGGGCACCCTTGTTTTGGGAGGTAACACAGCAACTTCAAATGGTACAGGTGCCTTTGGAGACCTAAACTCCACCTCAATTGGCTCTACGGTCTTTGTGGATGACGGTGTTCCAAGCTCGAGAGGCATGGACATATTTACTTCAGCATCCCTAGAGGGCTGGATCTGGACTACAATTGGATTCAGTGTGACTGTTGGTTTCTTCGGCTCGTCACCTTCGGCAATCAATCCAATCAACCTTTGGGATCCCAATCATCTTCTACCTCGATCATGTGCACACCTCCACCCTTATGATCAGGCAGGGGATTGCTGCGAACATTGGGAGCAGGCTCCATTGCCACGATGATCTTGTTATTAATTAAAGCTTGGATTTTGTCCTTCAGAGATCGGCATTCATCAACGGTATGCCCCTTCATACTGGAATGGTATGCACAGGTTTTGTTTGGGTTGACCCATTGGGAAGGATTTTTTGGAGTTATGGCAGGGATTGGGGTGACGTAGCCAGCAGCTTTGAGCCTTTCGTATAGCTGGTCGATTGGTTCGGCGGTGGCGGTGTATTGCTCGGGAGGTCTACGGTCGAAGTTAGGACGTGGCCTAGGAAAGTTTTGGCGGGTGGAAGGTGATTGATAGTGAGAGGGATGAGCATTATAGGCTTGGTAGACGGGTGCGGGTTGGGAATATCTCGGTGAGGTAGGTTGATATGTGGGGGATGGAGATGATTGGTAAGTAGGTGGAGGGATTTGGTAAGAGGGCGGAGGTGCTTGGTAATTAGGGATAGGCTGATATGTGAGAGGAGGTACTCGGTAAGTTGGTATTTTACTGGGGATTTCATTCTCTGTGCAACCATCACAGCACTCACATCCTTTTTCTTGGAGTGCCACCCGACTGTAGAGCCTTGTTGGTAGCCTGCAGTGCCTCAAAATTAGTGACCATACCGCTTTTAATGCCTTCCTCAATCCTTTCTCCTAGTTTGATGATGTCGGAGAATTTCTGGCCTTCGATCAGCATCAACCTCTCATAATATTGTGGGTCCTGAGCTCGGACGAAAAACCTGTTCATCTGTTCTTCTTCTAAGGCCGGCCTGACCTTAGCAGCTTCTGATCTCCAACGAGTAGCATACTCGCGGAATGTCTCCGTGGGTTTCTTCTTCAAATTCTGGATGTAGAATACATCTGGCACATTCTCCGTGTTGAATCTGAACTTGTCCATGAAATCGGACGCCATTCCTACCCAGCTTGTCCACTTCTTGGGGTCTTGGCTAATGTACCAAGATAGAGTATCACCTTTCAAACTTCTCATAAAGAGCTGCATGCGAATCTTTTCATCTCTTCCGACTCCGACCAGCTTATCGCAGTATGTCCTCAAATGGACCCTGGGATCTCTTGTGCCATCAAACATTTCGAACTTGGGAGGTTCGTACCCCTCGGGAAGTTCGACATCTGGCTGAATGCAAAGGTCCTCATAATTTAGCCCTTCGATACCTTTGTTTCTTTCAACACCCTGGGCTCGGCTAGTCAGCTTCTTGAGTTCTGCGGCCAGGTTCCTGATAAGAGAGTCTTTGTCATCAGACTCCAGTGTGCTTGAAATAGGTTGAGTATATTGTGGCATGGTTCCCACATAGATGGGGGTGTGGTGGGGATGATCATTTGTGGAGTTTAGTGGTTCGGGAATGAGGAGCGGGGCGTTGTTTGAAGTGTAACATGTGTTGCAATTTTGATGGAGAACGGGTTGTTTCTGTGGTTTCGGGATGTTCTGCGGAGGTGTAGGGTTTTGAGCATTGGGAAAGTTGACGTCTGGGGTAGTGAGCGAAAATGACAAGTTTGCCAAGTTCCGAACTTGGTCCAGTTCTTCTTGAAATTTCAGTAACTTCTATTCGAGCTGGGCGGCACTTTCTTTGGAAACCTGAATACCCTGAGGAAACTCTACCCGTTCACCCGAGTTCTCCTTTCTGATGTTGCTCAAGTCTTCCATTTTTGCTTTGTTCTTGTTTCTGATAGGACTTGGAGGAGGAGGAGGTGGAGGCCCTTAGATCTTGTGGAGTAGGATGATGATGCCAGAGTGCACGAACTAACCTTTTGGGGAGGGGAATAAAACAAAAGTAAAAACAAAAAAGGTAATAAGTTAGTACGAATTCTGAGAAAAAATATTGCAATATTTAAACACATAGTGTAAGAATATAAATCGTGTCCTAGTTTGGGTGCCTCGTTGTGCCCGAGGTAGGCCTAGCGACAAGTTGATTTGGAGAACTTATAATGCTAGATGCCTCATTTTATTGATAAAAATAAGACAAATTCCCAAAACGACACTAAAATTGCAGAAAGTAAAATGTCACTAATGGCCATTGGCTTTATTACATTAAAGCAAAAGAAAGACTCCTAACAACTTGGTCCCAGAAGGACCTTCCACAGGTTGAATGCTCTCGTTTATCAAATCCTCCAGCTCGCGTAGGTTCACCAGTAAAAATGCCTTTGTCAGGCGTTCTCCTTCGTTTCCCTCAGCGTTCTGGCAATCAGTGACTCTTTTCCTCACTTTTCCTTCCAACTCCAGTAGACTGTATTCCTGATATTCCAGCTTCTCACTAGCCTTGGTGACCCTCTCTTTCCATTCACTGATTTGGCCACTTGATGGGAGATTCCTCCACCAGGTCAGCAAGAGTGAGGGTATACTGTCCATACCGAAGTCGGGGACTTTGTTCTCCATTTTCTGCAAAACAAAAGGGTTAAGACCATACCCCCCCACCGGACTCGACTATTTAAACCAATAATTAGCATAATGGCATTTAGTTCTCCAAATAAATGCACAGAACGTGACGATGTCCGTTTGGGTTCTAAGGAACCCAGTGGACTTTGGACAAGGCTATCTTAAAGAGTCATTATGCGGACAACATAACTGACTCGGCTAGGTTTGACCATGATACATGCACAATTTTAATCAGATTAAGGTTTCTATGGGGTATTAGACTGGTACCCTTGAGCGGACAACTCAAGGGGGAAAGGCGCGGAACCGTCGACTACACCGTTGATCGACTGGTTTTACCGCAAATACGCCTTTGCCAAATTTAGGGGGTAATAATATTCGAAGAGCGCAACAACTCATTATAAGCGTTGCTATGGTATTTTTTTGGCACGAGGTGGAATATGATGTTGAAGCAGAGTCGGCATGTTGTCGACGCCCCCTTTTCCTCGTGAAATCGGGTTTACGACATTTGGGAAGACAACTCTATTCCCGTTTGGGATTTGGGTTTTTGGATTTGAAGAGTCGCCACCTAATGATTAAGTGCATTAGGACACTAAGGTTCTTTTTTTTTTTTGTTGGAAAACCAGAGTTCGGGTAAGGGCTAGAAATTATCTCGAGGGGAAGGTGTTAGGCACCCCTCAAGATCCACTAGTGTGGTTCCCGGCCATGCTATATTGTGACTTTACATGCAAACAAGCATACAAGATAATTTCGCATAAAGACTGCAAGTAGGTGTGTATAACTATTAACAAGCATGCTGAAATTGAGGACTAGGTGGTCTCATAATTGTTTAAGAGAATGTATAAATGCAGGAAAGTAAACAAAGAAGTGAATGAGCAGAATTTTTCAGAGGAAGAGAATAGTGCAGGAAATTAAAGAGGAATTTGGTGACTGAAACGAAAGCCAGATTTTCATTGATAAAATAATAACGAAGTTACGTAAGGAAAGAGGGTCCTAGGTTTTGTAATATACATGGATCATCCACGCAACACCGGTAGCCAATCGTACGCATGGTGTTATCGCGTGATCATCATCTCCATGTCTACCCTTCCCCACCCCGTTAAGGTATTAAATGCAAAATGGTCTCGTTTTACCTATTGCATGCTATTACCCGCCCCCATCCTATCAGTCCCTTAGGCACTTAGAACTACTAATCCTAATGGGTATGATATTAGGCTGATTGGTTTCAAAGGACAAAAATCTAAGGCGACATACAAAAACACATACAACATGTTGGGGGAGAGCATATAAACATGTAAAGGCCCATGTACACCTCCTCAAACAAAACACATAAGTAGCATGACTTAAACATTATTAAGGTCTCAAAAGGATAGGGACTTTTACAGCGGTTAAAACTTGGTTTTAGAGAGAAAAAAAAAAGAAAGTAGTATCAATAATAGCACGATTCTGGGCAGAGATAGGTAAATCAAGGATTTGCAGACACAAAAATCAGAACTCGGTAAAAGTAAATTGGCGCATCATTTCAGAATCATTTTTTTAGCAGAGTTTGTTTTAAGGAAAAGCTGAGTAAACTTCAGAAAATCAAAACAAGAATAGGAGCGGCAGAGTTTAAACTTAAGGAAGTTGGTGAGTTTTAGGCTAATAGACACACAACTGATCAGTTCTTAACGGGCCTAAGGTTTGCCTAGGTGTCGTTATACATTATCTGATTATTTATAAAGGAATGGACACGCCTATTTGATTTTGATTTATAAAGGTACGCGTGGTATGGTGTTTGCAGAAAAACATTTCAAACTACTTAGCCATATTTTAACACGGTTATTGGACTAACGTGAATTAACCACTGCAACTTGAACAAGTGAGAAGTCCTATGGGCAGGATATCTAATGCACATAAGAGTTCCTAAGAACATGATCTCTAATATGCCAATGCAGTAATGACAAGTTATTTGGCTTATTGTTAATTATTTGCTGGTTATTAATAGATCGTGGTTACAAGATGAGCGAAATGACAGTCTGAAAAATAAAGCCCTAAAGCAGGATCTCTAATGAATGAGATGCATGACCTATACAGGTTGACTATTGCGCAAAATAAATAAATAAAAATCCTATAAGCATGTTTTCTACCCATGATTTATACTAAGCATGCATAACCCTCTCCCATATTCACTATTCACCCCCAATTGTTTGTTTACAAATTATTACAAACCAGTAGCATCTGAATTACAATACTAAAGAACAGAAAAATAAGAAGCTATGCTATAGGGAGCCTTCAATCAGGCCCAATCTTCCAATCTCAACCCCTTCGAGTTTACATCCTTTGCCATGGTCTAGGTGCGGCAAAGCTCCCTAGGACCCCATTGGGTCCTAGGCCAATACCAACACCTAGACATTTTAGAAGAATGCAGGACAGGTGCAGTGTGGAATACCAGCCTTGTGTGTCAAAGTTCAGTGAGTACTCAGATGTACTCAAAGCAATGCTCACACGAAGGGGGCAGAATCTATTTTCTAAGAATAGTGTGAAGTGCAGGAAGAAGTATTTAAAAGAAGAGTTTTGAGAAAACAAGGGGTTTGTTTAGAAAGAAACAACAGAAACAATAGCATAAGATTGCATACAATGATCATGGGGAAAGGGAGCAAATAGATCACACAATGCTAAAAGGGATGCAGGTTTAATGAACAGGAATACACAGAATCAGTGGATTCAGGGGACCGGGAAGCAACAAAGTTAGGCATGCTAATGTGTCACAACAGGACATAGGCATAGCAAATAAAATTAGGAGTAAACAAAGTCAGACTTAACATGTAAATCAGAAGACATGGTGAAGTGTTAAAGCAAAGAGTCAATCACACATTGAGCAAGAGAAGCATAAGTAGAAGAAAATTACAAAGAAAATGAACTGAAATAAAAATAAACACATTGGTGTGAGACTTGAAAAATTAATCAGTACATACCAGTAAAAGAGCAAAAGAAGGATGCAAAGATAAAGGAGTAGCACTATATTAGCCTTGGCTTTCAGCCGGATAATAATAAATAGGAGCAAAGAATAGGAATAGAGCAAGAGAGCAAGAGAGAATGCAGATTTGAAAGTATTCAGTGGTGTAAGTCAGAAGAATGTCGTGTGTTTGTGTAAAAGACTTAGGGTATTTATAGTTGAAAGTAGGGGGTAATATAAGGTAAAAATCACAGAAATATGTTAATTGAAGAACTCGGAATCAATTAATGGAAGAATCACGGAAGTACTCCCATTAATTAAGGGAATCAAAATTAAACAAAAATATTCAGCACCATATAAGGCAAGTAGGAAAATCAGTGTATGAATAAATAAAGAAAAAATCGAGATTCAGTATTGCACATAGTAGCCAATTAAGACCAAATTCAGGAAAATCCTAATTAAGGAAAGGCTTAAAAGATCAGAGTACTATAACAAACAAGGTAACAAAATATCAATTAACTCAAACGGGCGAGTAGAATGCTAGGGTTTTTGAAAGAAAGTTTTTAAATTACCAATCAATCAAGGAAAATCAGAATCAGTCATGTGAAGTCATGATTCTACATTTTTAACATATAAATAGAGGTGAATGAACAAAAGTAGCGAGCAAAATTAGCTATATAGACAGAAAGGGAACAAGGGATGAACAAACACAATCACTCAGAGCTAGTGAAAACAAGTTAAGATTCAGCAGGACATATTCGAAGCATGGTGACCATGAAATTGACAAAGATCAAGGGACATCAGGCTAACACACACAATCAAATGAAGGAGCATGCTAAACACATAGAATCAGAGTAAAGAGAATCGTGCTAACACGCGTAATCACATAGAGACAAGGCCAGGAAAATTAGTCTAACACATATAGTCAAGGCAAAGAGACATGCCAACACCCATAATCAAGCGAGTAAACATTATTAGAAATTAGGGTTTTTTGCAGAGTCAAATTAAAACAGTAAGAGCATAGAAATAGGTCAGAATAAACAAAGAAAAGGTTTAATCATAAAGAAAATCAGTTGGAGCATCCAAGAAACCCTAATTTTCAAAGAAAGTAAAAAAAAATGGTTCAAAGTAGAGGATTTTTCAGAATAAACTCGAGAATAAGCAGAACATAGAGGAAAACATGAAAATAGCATGAAATAACACTGTTTTTGAGAGATTCAGGAGAGATTTAGGGTTTCAAAAGGGGAAACCCTAATAAAAGTTGAGAGAACCTATCGAAACTTCATAGATCGTGACACATAGGGTGTGATTTCGCCTGAAATCACACCGGAGAACCCACGAGTAGCAGGGCCAGGAACCCTAGGTCTCAACCACCATGGTCCATAAACCTCGAAGGTCCTAGAGGTGTTGAACAGGAGGGTGAGAGTCCTATCGGAGCCTTGGTGAAAGGGAGGTGGCCGGAGATGGCCGGAAAACNAAGTAGGTGGAGGGATTTGGTAAGAGGGCGGAGGTGCTTGGTAATTAGGGATAGGCTAATATGTGAGAGGAGGTACTCGGTAAGTTGGTATTTTACTGGGGATTTCATTCCCTGTGCAACCATCACGGCACTCACATCCTTTTTCTTGGACGTGCCACCCGACTGTAGAGCCTTGTTGGTAGCCTGCAGTGCCTCAAAATTAGTGACCGTACCGCTTTTAATGCCTTCCTCAATCCTTTCTCCTAGTTTGATGATGTCGGAGAATTTCTGGCCTTCGATCAGCATCAACCTCTCATAATATTGTGGGTCCTGAGCTCGGACGAAAAACCTGTTCATCTGTTCTTCTTCTAAGGCCGGCCTGACCTTAGCAGCTTCTGATCTCCAATGAGTAGCATACTCGCGGAATGTCTCCGTGGGTTTTTTCTTCAAATTCTGGATGTAGAATACATCTGGCACATTCTCCGTGTTGAATCTGAACCTGTCCATGAAATCGGACGCCATTCCTACCCAGCTTGTCCACTTCTTGGGGTCTTGGCTAATGTACCAAGATAGAGTATCACCTTTCAAACTTCTCATAAAGAGCTTCATGCGAATCTTTTCATCTCTTCCGACTCCGACCAGCTTATCGCAGTATGTCCTCAAATGGACCCTGCGATCTCCTATGCCATCAAATATTTCGATCTTGGGAGGTTCGTACCCCTCGGGAAGTTCGATATCTGGCTGAATGCAAAGGTCCTCATAATTCAGCCCTTCGATACCTTTGTTTCCTTCAACACCCTGGACTCGACTAGTCAGCTTCTTGAGTTCTGTGGCCATGTTCCTGATGAGAGAGTCTTTGTCATCAGACTCCGGTGTGCTTGAAATAGGTTGAGTATATTGTGGCATGGTTCCCACATAGATGGGGGTGTGGTGGGGATGATCATTTGTGGAGTTTAGTGGTACGGGAATGAGGAGCGGGGTGTTGTTTGAAGTGTGACATGTGTTGCAATTTTGATGGAGAGCGGGTTGTTTCTGTGGTTTCGGGATGTTCTGCGGAGGTGTAGGGTTTTGAGCATTGGGAAAGTTGACGTCTGGGGTAGTGAGGGAAAATGACAAGTTTGCCAAGTTCCAAACTTGGTCCAGTTCTTCTTGAAATTTCAGTAACTTCAGTTCGAGCTGGGCGGCACTTTCTTTGGAAACCTCAATACCCTGAGGAACCTCTACCCGTTCACCCGAGTTCTACTTTCTGATGTTGCTCAAGTCTTCCATTTTTGCTTTGTTTTGTTTCTAATAGGACTTGGAGGAGGAGGAGGTGGAGGGCCCTTAGATCTTGTGGAGTAGGATGATGATGCCAGAGTGCACGAACTAACCTTTTGGGGAGGGGAATAAAACAAAAGTAAAAACAAAAAAGGTAATAAGTTAGTACGGATTCTGAGAAAAAATGTTGCAATATTTAAACACATAGTGTTAGAATATAAATCGTGTCCTAGTTTGGGTGCCTCATTGTGCCCGAGGTAGGCCTAGCGACAAGTTGATTTGGAGAACTTATAATGCTAAATGCCTCATTTTATTGATAAAAATAAGACGAATCCCCAAAACGACACTAAAATTGCAGAAAGTAAAATGTCACTAATGGCCATTGGCCTTATTACATTAAAGCAAAAGAAAGACTCCTAACTACTTGGTCCCAGAAGGACCTTCCACAGGTTGAATGCTCTCGTTGATCAAATCCTCCAGCTCGCGTAGGTTCACCAGTAAAAATGCCTTTGCCAGGCGTTCTCCTTTGTTTCCCTCAGCGTTCTGGCAATCAGTGACTCTTTTCCTCACTTTTCCTTCCAACTCCAGCAGACTGTATTCTAGATATTCCAGCTTCTCACTAGCCTTGGTGACCCTCTCTTTCCATTCATTTATTTGGCCACTTGATAGGAGATTCCTCCACCAGGTCAGCAAGAGTGAGGGTATACTATCCATACCGAAGTCAGGGACTTTGTTCTCCATTTTCTGCAAAACAAAAGGGTTAAGACCATACCCCCCCACCAGACTCGACTATTTAAACCAATAATTAGCATAATGGCATTTAGTTCTCCAAATAAATACACAGAACGTGACGATGTCCGTTTGGGTTCTAAGGAACCCAGTGGACTTTGGACAAGGCTATCTTAAAGAGTCATTATGCGGACAACATAACTGACTCGGCTAGGTTTGACCATGATGCATGCACAATTTTAATCAGAGTAAGCTTTCTATGGGGTATTAGACTGGTACCCTTGAGCGGACAACTCAAGGGGGAAAGGCGCGGAACCGTCGACTACACCGTTGATCGACTGGTTTTACCGCAAGTACGCCTTTGCCAAATTTAGGGGGTAATAATATCCGAAGAGCGCAACAACTCATTATAAGCGTTGCTATTGTGTTTTTTTGGCACGAGTGGAATATGATGTTGAAGCAGAGTCGCCATGGTGTCGACGCCCCCTTTTCCTCGCGAAATCGGGTTTACGACATTTGGGAAGACAACTCTATTCCCGTTTGGGATTTGGATTTTTGGATTTGAAGAGTCGCCACCTAATGATTAAGTGCATTAGGACACTAATGGTTTTTTTTGTTGGAAAACCAGAGTTCGGGTAAGGGCTAGAAATTATCTCGAGGGGAAGGTGTTAGGCACCCCTCAAGATCCACTAGTGTGGTATTCCGCATAAAGACTGCAAGTAGGTATATATAACTATTAACAAGCATGCTGAAATATAAATCAGAAGACATGGTAAAGTGTTAAAGCAAAGAGTCAATCACACATTGAGCAAGAGAAGCATAAGTAGAAGAAAATTACAAAGATAATGAACTGAAACAAAAATAAACACATTGGTGTGAGACTTGAAAAATTAATCAGGACATATCAGTAAAAGAGCAAAAGCAGAATGCAAAGATAAAGGAGTAGCACTATATTTGCCTTGGCTTTCAGCCGGCTAATAATAAACAGGAGCAAAGAAAGAGAGAGAGAAGTTTATCTGACAGATTGACAGCAACAAAATGGGTCTAGAAATGCTATTCCACATTACAAAACTTTTTGTGCATTAAAGTCTGACTTAATTACACACACTGTCACAGTAAACAAATCATTAGTGGCTCAAACATTCAGGTAAGAAACATATCTTAATCACAGTAATATAATGAGTGCCTCATTAAGCAAAACATTGTTTTAAAATGTTGATGACATTGATATATATCACATCAATAAAATATAACAATGTTGATTATCAACTCCACTAAGTAAATTTTATCATCTCACACTCATATATGTATCCATCAGTAATTTTGCTAGATAAAAAAAACCAAATCCCCCCCCCCCCCCCCCGCCCGTTTGTTTGTCAGTTGCGCCTAACCACAGACACTCGATAAATGAAATGAGTCGAGATCATCCTGCTTCCTCGTTATTTATCAAGAATTTCGATGCCACTAGTAAATAAGACCATCGCCCAATAAGAACTCCGAGCCTAAAGAAAAGAATCTAGACAAAATATCTAGTAGCAAAAACTTAATAACTGCTCCCCTAATAATTATAAAAAAATAAAATCTAGAAACAGATATTTTAGTTCCTTTCAGACGCTCAAACACAATCAAAGACCAAAAAGATCTAATTTTTCTATACTTTCGTTGTAAGGGGTCGTTTGGTAGGAGGTACTAGAAAAAATAATGCAAGCATTAGCTTTATACATTACTAAAACTTTGTTTGATACATTTTTTTATTAGTTATACATCATACTTGGTATTATCCTATACATAAGTAATGCATAGAAAACCATGGCATTAATAATACCAAGGCTATTAATGCATGCATTAGTATGGTTAAAGACAAAATTGTCCTTAAAGTCTCTTAAAGGTAGAGAATATAGAGGGCATTTTTGTAAACAACTATTTTTCTTAAAAATTATGCGATACATTATAATTTTAATACACCACACCAAACAGTAGATAAGAAATAATATCTACATAACTAGTGCTTGCATTACTAACTCATGCATTACTAATCCATGCATTACTAATACACCTTATTCCGCACTATTCTTATAGACCCTACGAAACGACCCCTAAGAGAAATACATTGATTTTAGATTTGAGCCGAGGATCTATCGGAAATAACTCTCTAACGTTACAAGGTAGGAATAAAATTTGCGTATACATTACCCTTCTCAGATCCCACCTAAAAGATAACGCTAAATTTGTTATTATTATTGTTAGAGTTAGAGGTGGCATCCAAAACAATTACAGGTTTTGGGAGTAAAAGAACAGAAACCAAAGGGCCTGTTTGGTATGTTGCAATTGATAGCATAGCAACAAGGAGAGGGTAAGCAGTAGCCTTTGGCCCCACCACAGCAAGTGCAAAGTGCACAAATCTGAAAACTCCCAAGTTTCCTCCGACTCTCATTTAGCATCATCATCATCATCTTCTTCTCCTCAATTAGTGGCACCATTTCAGGCTTTGCTGCCACCATACTACCATTTCCTATCAACTCCTCCACTATCCCATTTGCCTACAAAAGTCATTTAATACCGGAAATATTAGTACAATCCTCTATAAAAATTGAACATTTAGGGTTTGTTTGGTACAAGGATAAGGGATAATTAATCTCGGGATTAAATTTGAAATTAGTTTATCTCATATTTGGTTATGATAAAATCACATACTCCCTCCGTTCCAGTTTATGTGAACCTATTTCCTTTTTGGTCCGTTCCAAAAAGAATGACCCCTTTCTAAATTTGGTAACAATTTAGCTTAAACTTACAATTCTACCCTTAATGAGAAGCTTTTATAACCACACAAATACTCTGGGCCCTTTTTGACTTGTTTAGGACCACCAATTCCAAAAGTCTTCATTTTTTCTTAAACTCCGTGCCCAGTCAAACAGTTTCACATAAATTTTGAACGGAGGGAGTATAACTTATCCCGGGATTATAGTATCATTTTTATCTCTGTGTGAGGGTAGGATAATAATCCCAGAATAACTAATCCGAGAATAATTAATCTTGAGATAACTTATTTCCCGACCAAACAACCCTTATAATTTCATTGCTATAGTGAGTTGTTGAAAACATAATTAAGTAAACAAAAAATATAGTTTCTCTAACAACTTAAGCGAGATACTTAACTTTTATATGAAATGATCGCGTAGTTCAATATAGTAGTCGAGCAGGCAAAAGTCTTGAATTCAAGTCTTAATGTCGCCCATTATCAAAGACTTTCTACTATATGTTTGGCCCATAAAAAGAATCAGGGTTGCATGTGATAAACACATAATTAAATAAATAAAAATTATACTTTCAGACGAGGCAATTACACAATTCCAACATCAGTTTCAGACACTTTAGGACTGAGCTGTTAGCAACACATAGCAGCAGAATAAAAGCTCAATCTTCAATAAAAATTCATCAATCTTTACACTTTTTCTTGCTACTGTCAATATCAAACACTTTCACATACTATGCACTTAGCAAAAGCTGGAGAAAACTAAAGCTTCAACAAAACAGCTAACCACAAAAATTTTACAAGAAATTGATGGAATCTATGAAGCAACAAGTTTTTTTTTTTTAAAAAAAACAAGATTCTTTATCAAGAGAGAATATAAAAACTTACATGGGAAATTCTGGCTCCATTGAAAGTTATAAAGAAGAATGCAAGAAATAGAATGGGGAAGAGAACCCCACTAACAGCAGCAGACATATTCACTTTTTTTTTTCCCTCACAAAAGTTTAGGAAGAATTACTGAAAAATAGGAGTAAAGATTGTAACTTTCTTTTCTGCAAAAGGGGTTCTGATTTTGGGATTAGCTTCTCATGAATGAAGTGGTTAGGGAGGTATTGAACTGTGAAGAAGGTGTTTGAAAGTGGTTTTGGGCATAATTTTCTTGTGGAGAAATGGGATTTGGAAGGAAAAGAGAAGGGAAAGGAAAGAAGGGGAAATTTTGGGAAGGAGGAAAATGAAGTGATATGAGTGTTATGGTTGGGTCATAGATGGTAGCATAGCATTTTGCAAGAAAGACCACAACAGAGTAAGAGAACAAATAGTGCAAAGGAGGTTATATTTTTGTTAAATTTCGAGATATGGTATTTGATTGGGTAAAACACAAAATTAGCCCATAGATCAAAAGTAATTGTATCCGCCAGCTCTATATACATACAGAAAATATATATTTTATCGCCTATTATTTTTGTAAACGGCTAAAAATATACATTAGAGTTCTTTTTGGGAACAAATGATTAGAGGTCATAGTTTTGTTAAGGCGGAATACCTTAAAAACCTCTAAACTTGACACGGATTATTAGTTACACCCCTAAACTATGCGTGGTCTTAATTATCTCTGGATTTGGCCTTTTGAGAGTCATTACCTCCCTGGACACTGATGTGGCAAAGAGTGTGGGTGCACTCTCTTTTAAGCACGTGGGAGTGAAGAAAAATTAAAAAATCAACTTCCAAGTAGGTTAATTTTTACTTCTAGTTGTCATATAGTCATATATAATGATTTGTTTGTTACAACTATGTATTTCTTCTTGCTTCATCTTAACATATAATGTGAAGTTTACTCTAACTTTTATTTTTTTTAAATTCTTCTATAGATATAATGTCTATTTGTTCCAAATGCATTTTTTTTTTGGGCCAAATTTGTCAAAGTTTGGTTAGAACTCCATCATTTTAGCCAAATAGAAAACTTTTATAAAAAATAATGGATTGCTAGTTGTGTGTTTTCTGTTATTTTTATCTTTAGATATAATGTCTATTTATTTTAATTGTGTATTTTTATTTTTGAGTCAAATAAGTTAAACAAAAAAGCTACAGCTCCATTATTTTTTAGCAANACCCGAACGGACGTACGTAAAGGAAAGTAGTTAGTTACGTTCCGTTCCTACGAAGTAGTACGGAAACGGAACGTCGTAAGGTAACGTTCCTACCCTACCCGTTCCGTTACCCTTACCCTTTCCCCGTTACCCGGACGTTCGTTTTGGTTAGTAACCCTAACCCGTTAGGTTTTAGTTTTACCTTTCCGTAGTAGTAGTAGTACGTACGTACTACTTCTTACGATACTCGTGAGTCTATTGATCAACTTTTTATCAGTGGTTTTGATAGTGGAAACTTGGGGCTTGTTTTAGATGAACTTCCCTTATCTTCCTTTTCTACTCCCGCGCCTGTGATTCTTTCCTTACCTGCCTCAACTGTTTCTGTTCCTCCCTCTACTGTTTTTACTCCTTCCACCGCTCCTCCTTTGACAATTCCCCCACCTATCGTTCACCATACGGAGGTGGGTTCTTCGAGTAGAAGTACTGCTATGAGGAGCGTAACTATTGAAGTTCCTGCTGATAGCAGTCTCTTAAGGAAGTCAAGTCAAGCTGACGTTTGGCTCGAGCCTTTAATTGGCCCAATCGAGAAAGCAAAACTGGAGAGCCATAGCAGCCTGACTTTAATGGATGACATAGTGCATGCCACTTTGAAGGTATTTTCCTTCTTCCTCTTCTTTAATGTCACGACCCTTTTTCACAATAGATCGTGAGGGCGCCTGACACCCTTGAAAGGCAAGCCATTGCGGAAATATTACTAAAATAATCATATTGTTTTTAATTAGAATAAGTGGAATAAACACTCAACTTGAAATTTAAAACCAGGAGAGATAAATACCATAATAAAATAGTTACACAACCCCAAAATAATCGTCTACCCAAGTGTGTGCCAGAATCTGGTGTCACAAGCTACGGGCAACTAGTAGAATATACAACCCAAAAGAATACCACACTACCCTACTGTCTGGATCAGAATAGACAGAATATAACAATACAAAAGAAATACTTCTTCGGCTGCGGATCGACATGGAAGGAAAGCAGCTCACCGTAGAAGTCCCAAGTCTGCTCACGAATGCGCACCAGAGAAATAACCCGATCCACCTGCCTCAGACCCTGTACATTTAAGTACAGAAGCGTAGCATGAGTACATAAACAATATGTACCCAGTGCGTATCCCGCCTAATCTCGAAGAAGTAGAGACGAGAGGTCGACTTGATACTCACTAGGGTCAAGATAATATAATATAATTGTGCTATTCTAAGCATGAAAGTCACCAATATTCAACAAGTTATAACAAAGAGCAGTAATCATATTCTTGTCCTTACTTCAGTTTCTATTTTACATTTTCAATTTTTAAGCAAGTAGGCATGTCATGTTCAAGTATCAGCATATCTATACATATCATATGCAATCACACCGAGGTCGACGGCCCGCTCCAACAGAATTAAAAAAATGTGCATTGTCGAGGGTCGAAGGGCACGAACCATAGATGCATCTATTCTCACCAGGCGATCGGCCCGATCCATAAATATCAAGAAAACATCAAGAATGCACACGAAGGTTCATACACATACCAGGAAGCTCTTACCAAGGTTTAACAAGTTCATATGTTCACTTCATATTTCCTTTAAGTCTGTAACATATCATGAATAATCATAGTGGCAATTTAAATAAGAGATACTTCCAAATTAGGCATGATATGGGTCCTAAACTACCCATACAATAAATATCATAGTAGCTACGCACGGACTCTCGTCACCTAGTACGTACGTAGCCCCCGCATTTAGCAAAAATTATTCAGTTATTACACTTATGGGGACAATTCCCTCTTACAAGGTTAGAAAGGAGACTCACCTCGCTCCAAAGCGCGCTCCCAATATCAAGAACAAGCCCAAGCTCATAATTCGAAGCCGAACGATCGCAAACTAGTTAAAATGGTAAGAACTAGTCAATAAAGGCTTTAAAAGGTCGAATTCTAACTATTTAAGTAATTTCCCACCCTTTTCCACAAGTTTCCTAAATTCTGACCCCGGGCCCACGTGCCCTAGCTCTAACCCTTTAATTTTAGCTAATTTTTAGTGTTTAATCTACCTAATATACATGTGTTTAACTAAGGATGAATGGGGATTACTTACCTTACAATGCTATGCTGAAACCCTCTCTTTGGAAGCACCAAAATCGCCCAAGTGTGGAGTGTAAAATGAAAGAATGGTGTTTGAGTTCGAATTAAATGAAGGTCACTGCCCAACGATTTCCGCTTTTGCGGTTGATAGATCGCATCTGCGGTCCCGCATCTGCGAAGATGGGGCCGCATCCGCGGAACTGGGCAAGAGGGGACTGGACCGCTTCTGCGGCCTGAGGCCCGCATATGCGGAACCGCCTCTGCGGTTACCGGACCGCTTCTGCGGCTTGGCCCTAAAGTGACTGGACCGCATCTGCGGTCTGGGGATCGCATAAGCGGAACCGCTTCTGCGGTCCCTTAGCCGCTTCTGCGACTTTCCCCTTGGCCTGACCTTTTCGCTTCTGCGGTGGCCTGACCGCATCTGCGGTCCCGCTTCTGCGGCGCAAGAACCGCAGATGCGGTTATGACAGAAGCAGCAAACCTTCAGCTACTCTTCAATTTTTCTACTTCGCTCGAACCTCGCTCGTTTGACGCTCGGGGCTCCCGAGCCCCGCTCGAACATACCGACAAGTCTGAAATCACGAGGCGGACCTACTCAAACCCTCGGATCACTCAAAACAACGCTAAATCTTAGAATCATCCTCTAAAACCAAATGAATCAAACTATTGAATTGTCACGACCCCAGTTCACCCTCCATGAACATGTCGTGATGGCACCTAGTTCCTAAAACTAGGTAAGCCTAACAGTGCGGAATAATGAGTTAACATTTGCGGAATAATAAATTAAAACTGAACATACGGAAGAAACAACTGTATATATAAGGCCACTCAGCCTATACAACTCAAAATATGCGGAAGTCTATAATAAATCCCAAAACCCGAAAACTCACAGGAAACACAGGCTAATAGAATGTAGTAAACTGCTCTACACCAGAATGTCTAAACAACATGAAAGGAAAGAAAAGGAACTATCTGCTAAAGCCGGAATAGAGTAGAGACTCCTGGTCTACGAACGTAGCAGATATACCTCAAGTCTCAGCTAGGACTCTCCACCACGAGGATGATACGTCTGGGAGGAAGTACCTGGATCTGCACATGAAAAACATGCGCAGGAAGGGCATGAGTACACCACAGCGTACTTAGTAAGTGCCAAGCCTAACCTCGGTTGGGTAGTGACAAGGAAGGTCAGGGCCCTACTGAGATAACATAATAAATAATGAGATAACAGAAATAGTTTAAATAAAGTCTACAGCGAGAATCTAAACCAGGTAAATAAGGAAGAACAGTAATAGAAAGCAAAGGTAACAATACACGGAAAACTGCCCTCACAAGGAATAGTAGCCGGGGGATCTCTTGGTATCCCGAGGATCTCTTGGTATCCTCATCATCAACACTAGGGATCTCTCGCTATCCCGAGGATCTCTTAGTATCCTCAATAAGTAAGTCGGGGATCTCTTGGTATCCCAATATATATATAGAAACACATGTGCCAGGGATCTCTTGGTATCCCGCACCCTCAGTCCAGAATATCTCAAGTACAGGGGATCTCCCAGGAAGCCGTCCCGTAGTCCCAAATTAAACACACAACAACAACGATTCCTAAATCTCGGAACAATGCTAAAAATCAGGACACGAAAGTAGTAAATTATAGCCTAACATGCTTCACAGAGTANGCTCGAACCTCGCTCGTTTGACGCTCGGGGCTCCCGAGCCCTGCCCGAACATACCGACAAGTCTGAAATCACGAGGCGGACCTACTCTAACCCTCGGATCACTCAAAACAACGCTAAATCTTGGAATGATCCTCTAAAACTAAATGAATCAAACTATTGAATCTTCAAGTTCTTAATTATCCTCTAACGGGTCAAAACACCCTTAAACTACTCGGATTGACACCAAATTTTACGGGCAAGTCTTAAACGACATTACGGACCTGTACCAAGCTTCGGAACCAAAAACCGAGCCCGATACTTAGGGAATCAATGATTACTTAGCTTCTTTAATTCCTTAAAGCTTCAATTAAACAATTTTAGATAAAAATTCATTACTCGGGCTAGGGACCTCGGAATTCGATTCCGGACACACGTCCAGGTCCCATATTTTCCCATGGACCCTCAGAAATTGCCAAATCACGAATCCGGGCCTGTTTTCCCAAAGTGTTGACCAAAGTCAAACTTGATCTTTTTAAGAAATCCTAAAGAAGCAAATGAGCATAGTTTTTACTCAAAACCCTTCCAATCCCCGAACCAATCGCCCCCGCAAAGTCGTAAATTAGTTAAAGCAAGTACGGGAGGCTTTATTTAGGGGGACGGGGTTCTAAAAGGCAAAACGACCGGTCGGGTCATTACATATATGATGTATTTGTGGCATATATTTAATTTGATGATTCAGTCAGCCATGTATTTATCGTATAATAGTACATGTATGGAATATATATAGTTGAATAAATATTATTTATATAATATACCACTTGTATATTACTACTATTTTTTTAATATACAACGTATATAATTGATATATATGGAATATATACAATTGAATAAATATTATTTACTACTATCATATTATATACAACGTATATATTCGACAAATACATATTATATATAATTATTTGGATATGCATAGTGATATATGATATATTTTTGGTATATATTTAATTTGATGATTCAGTCTGCCATATATTTATCGTATAAATAGTACATGTATGGAGTATATTATTGTTGTATAAATGTTATATATAATATGCACTTTTATATTACTATCATAGTGCATCGTTTATAAATGATATATGTATATTATATACTATCAAAAAATTTAAAAAACCGAAACTGAAAACTGAATATACTAAGCATCTGCTCATACTTGTGGCTTACTTCCTGTCCATTCCAGTTGTTATAGCAAATATTAATACAAATAATAAAGATTGTAACAGATGAATGAATATCAAATTCATAAACAATACTATGCATGGTCTGTACATGATCTTGCTTCTACTTTTATTAGTTCCCTTTCCTTCATCTTTATTTAGCATGCGAATCCAAAAATAAATAACCAATTCTGAGAACCACCAATGTTTTTTTCAACCAAACTGTACGAATATTGTTAGGGATGGTGTATTTCACAAGCCTGAAGTAAATTTGCTTTCCACAGAGCAGGAAAAATTATGCGAATTGGTATTTTGGTTCGCAAGCGAATTGATTTTCTGAGAGTAGAGTCGAGAGATTTTGAGAGAACCTAGTTCAAAGATTCGGGCAATAGAGTCGATGAATTTCAAGTGAAAATGGATAGTTTAAATATATCCATGATTAGAATATATTTTGGGTAAAATGAAGAAAATAAGAGGGCAGAAGCAACTGTAATTTAGGTTAGAAGATAAGAAGAAAGAGAGAGTATGACAGATTCCATGATTTATGCCTCATTAATTGTGTGCATAATCTATACAGTATGCTAATATTGTAAAAAAATCTTCCATTTTGGAATAAACAAAAAGTAATACTATTATTTTCTTAAATATTCTGTAAAAAATGCTCAGCCATGTAGTTTTCTCTTGTTTGACTGCTATAAAAGTGAGCCCATAATTCTTTGTCACATATGGGCCATTTGTATCTCCATTTACAAGATTTTACGATTGGTATTAGTTTCTCCATTATTTCGGATTTTACTTGTTTTACTGGATTGAGAATTAAGATGATCACTTCGGTTAAACCACTTTCATCGTCTGCGTTTTGCGAAAATTGACCTCCACATATACTTTCTTTTTGTTCGTATTCCATCAAACAAGAATAGAGTTTTCCTCGAGAGACAAGGAAGGGAAGAGATAAATTTCATAAATGATCATATAATTATGTCTTATTTTCATCAAAGTCAACTCTATTCGTAACACAAAAACCGCAAAGCTTTTATAATTAACGAAAAAGTCACAATGCCGAAAACCCCAATCTTCCGATGCATTAACCTATTTTTAATCTAAAATATCCAATCCAAATGAAATAAGAACCCGACCCGACCTGATCCAATTGAACCAAAATACTATACTATACTATTGAAGCGGGAAAAATCAAACTTTGATCCCTTATTCGTGACTTTGTCCCTTAAGTTCAAATACCAAATTACCAATCTATCACATACACAGTTGAGCTCATCACTGCTAAATCGTGTGCAGGAGATTCACCATTAGTTCTACTTCATATAGTAACCTCAATCAAGACTCTCAATATTTAAAACATACCACAAGATAATTAAAACATAATTAAACAAATAAAATTGTATCTCTGTAACGGTCCAACTTCTTTTAGCATATTTAACTCAATTTACTTAAACTAAAGAATATTAACATTAATATTGCATCCATCTCTGCGAATATGCTTTCAGCACTGAATATCAACTTTAGAACCAATTTACTCGATTTAGCACTTTTTACAAAGGAATCTGCGTCATGTGTCATGATAAATATCAACTTTCTCAGATTGAGCAAATATTGGCTTTGGAATTAGATATTTTCATGATTAAAGTCCCAGGTATTGACCAAACCGCCAGAGGATAAACCTTTTTAAAAAAAATGGGGAGAGTAATGTGAATTTGGATGTTGTCTTATATAGCACTTTACTTTTCTCTTCATTGACGATGTAGATATTTGGAAATTTTACCTGCTATAACAAAGGCATATATCCTATTTATTATAAATCAAAATAATTTCAAAATGTTATTTTCTATAGCTACCTTTTATATTTTATAGCAAAATAATTATTTATGATATATACTACCATTGAGGCATGAAATAAGGCATGAAATACGCTATTTATGTTTTTCCTCTCTCTTAGAGAGCTACACATGCCTATTTTAAGGTGATTGCCATTACAGTATTCATGAATACATGGCGCGAATACATGTGAATAGATGCGCATACAGCTGAACTGCCCTGATTTTAGGCGTTTTTTACTGTTGTATTCATGAATACAGCAACGCGAATACATGTGAATACATGCGCGTACAGCTGGACTGCCCTGATTTTAGGCGTTTTTTGCTGCTGTATTCGTGAATACATGGCGTGAATACATGTGAATACATGCGCGTACAACTGGACTACCCTGATTTTTAGGCGTTTTTTGCTGCTGTATTCATGAATACAGCTGCGCAAATACAGCGAATACATTATCATAGCAACTGAATAGAGGTAATTATATATATGGCAGCTATAGAAAATTAATAACCAATAAACAATAATGGTTTGTGAAAATTCCTCTAGAAATTTTGGTAAGGTATATGCATCCCTTTTGCAAAAGCTTATCATCTTATAAGCCCATTAATCCTTCTTCTCGACCCATTCTTATCATTAGTCATATATGGGTGTCAAAGGTGAGCTCATGAACAAGAGGAAAAAGAGAGAAATACCTCAAAGAAATTAGTACTAAATATTGGTTGAAGGGTTAATACATAATCAAATATTAATATCAAGTAGGATATGTCATTACTCTTAGGACGGCTAATTAGTCTATGTATGACTAGCTAATTAGTCTCCAATAATCTTGTTTTCTTAGTTATTACATGCACTTTCTTGTATAACCATTTAAAATTTTAAGAGATCATTTGATAGGGTGTATAAGAATAGTACTGAATAGAGTATCTTAGTAATGCTGGAATTATTTCTTATCCGATGTTTAATTTGGTTTATTAAAAATAACATGCATTGCGTAGGGTATATACATGCTTATCCATGTATTAAAAATCATAGTATTACTAATTCCATAGTTTGATGTGTAGTAGTATTACTTATACATTGGTTGTAAAACGCTATCAAGTAAGGAATTTATAAAGCAAAGTTAACATATTATAGTATTATTTTCCCCTAATGCATCCTACCAAACGATCCCTATTAGTCTTTAATGGACGAATGAACTGAACACAGAGTAGTGGTACTTCCAATACTGACTTAAATATGAGACGAAATCTTTCTAAACTAAGACAAAATTTTTCTGTTAATTAAATAATTAACATAAACTCTTTTAAAAAGAACAATAGAGAAGTGCTACAATAGTTAATAGGATCAATGGGGGCCTCATTTTGTCTGCTCCTTTGTGATTGATGTAACTATAGCCAGCTTTGCACCGTCACGTCCTATCAATATAGTGCTACAAATATAATTTTTAATTTTTTATCATTTAATTATTTTATTTCATAATTAAATGTGAAATGGGACTTAAAGTTTTAAATAAAGTATTAGTATAAAGGACACATATTGGCCATTATACTGGGTAGTGTTTGTGAGGTGAATGATTGATCGAATATGTCCAATAACGTGCATTGATTATATTGATCAGTATATTATCACATGGACAGTCTAAGGAATTTTTTAAATTAGTTGATTAGTTTGCTTTTGTTTTCTTGCCATGAAATCATAGGCTCCAAACGTAAAAGATAAGATTCAATCCTAACGCTGTTCCTCTTGTTATCTTTAAATTTCACATATAAAATAAAAAGGTTATATATATTTATTTTGTTCTATTTAAGAAATTAAAAGAGGTAGAATTTAAAGGCATCATAGTGTAGAAAACAAGAATCCAGAACTTCAATTATATTCCTGTTTTCTTGTGAAACTTAAGAAATTATCTTATTATCACAAATGAGTATGTATTAAATACATTTATCTAAGTTTTGTGCCTAAGTTTTTGTGGGCAATATTAAGCGACACATATGCTAGTGAAATACTATAACAGATATTCAACAAAATAATCAAGTTGCGTGCAAATTGATCTGGACACTACCATTCAAAAAAATAAAAACTTTTTCTACAAAATTGAAGTAGTCAAAGATAAGTGAGTACAAAGAAAAGGATTATTGACAGGGCAAAGGAGGTCAAAGACATGTTTTTAATTATTGTGTAGGGATTAAGTGATATTTTGTGATATTGAGGGGTGTAATTTATATTTTCGTAAAAAGACAATTTCTAAAACAGCCCCACGTGCTGGGAAGTGGTCTCTCAAGTCTCAATGATTGGTCACTCACGAGGCATCGGTGGTTATCCACGTTGATCGCCCTCAAGTTAGAACTAAACGATGGACAAAACGGTAATTTCATTTTATGAAAAAGATTAGTAACATGGCATTCGTTCTGTAAATAAGAATTAGTTTTTGGGGATATAATGGCATTTAGTATAGAAAATATATTATAATTATTTTCTTTCTTTCCTAAGTTGGTTTTAACTTTCACCGCTATTTTCATACCTATTATTATGTTAATTTTAGACGAGTAATTGAGTATTTGACTAGGATTCATTTAAATGGTTGTATTTAGCTCTTTTAGTTTACTAGAGTAAGCAACAGATTTTATTGTAAGAGTAAGTTTGCACCTAAGTTGCTTTGTTTTATAATTCCAGAATTAAAAGAAAAATTTAGAAGAAGCCATATATATAAGCGGAAATGGTTCAGCATAAGTGAAAAATTTGAACAGAAGAAAATAATCATATAAAAATATATATCTTAGATTTCTAACGTGTGAAAATAAAAATATCTCAATAGTTTGAAAAACTAAATAATTGTAATAGGCAAAATAAAGTACTTGAATAATGTGATCAGAGATACATAATTTTTTAAGAAGACAATGATGTCCCTGTCATTATCACTTACTTCATAACACCTAGAAAATCAGGCAAAATTCTTTTACTATATGCATTTTATATTGCATAAGAATTTCTCATGGTCATAAAAGATCCACTTTTTATGGTCATCACTTGCTCATCAGTCATACCACTCAGGAATAATACTTAGTACGTAATGTTTTTTTATTACACTGTAATAAAATAGTTTGTCAGTGTGCACAACTCCATAGTATAGAGTTTCTCACTCCAATTATCATTCTTTCTTGGGCTTTTCTGATCTGAAACCCATGTTTTTGCCACCTCTCCTTGTCTAAATATCTAACATGGGAATTAGGATTACACAAAAAAACAGCCATTAGTTGTCACATGTAATTAACTTTCTTGAATTATGTGAATTGTGTCAATACATGTCAAGAGTGGTTCTTGATTGGAATCATTCATGGAAATGGAGGCTGCTAACCAAATGGGGTTTGTTCTAACACTGTTTCTTTCACTTTTTTCATTTGCTTACAGTGTCACAGACCCCAATGACTTGGCCATAATCAATGAGTTCAGAAAAAGTTTGGAGAATTCAGAGCTTTTGGATTGGCCAGTTAATGGTAATGACCCTTGTGGTCCTCCAGTTTGGCCTCATATAATTTGTACTGGTAATAAAATTCAACAGATTCAAGTTATGGGGTTGGGGTTAAAAGGTTCTTTGCCACAGAAATTTAATCAGTTGTCTAAACTGACAAATTTGGGGTTGCAAAGGAACCAATTCAGTGGAAAGTTACCATCTTTTAGTGGTTTGTCTGAATTAAGGTATGCTTTCTTGGATTTCAATCAGTTTGATAGTATTCCATCTGATTTCTTTAATGGACTTGTGAGCTTAGAAGTGTTGGCATTGGATGATAATCCTTTGAATGTCTCAACTGGTTGGTTTTTGCCTAGTGAATTGCAAGGTTCAGCTCAATTGACTAATTTGACTTTGGTTAACTGCAATTTAGCTGGTTTTTTACCTGAGTTTCTTGGAAATATGTCTTCTTTAGATGTACTTTTGTTGTCCAAGAATAGACTTTCGGGGCCTATTCCGAGTACTTTTAAGGACTCTGAGCTAAAAATGCTTTGGTTGAATGATCAGTTTGGTGATGGAATGAGTGGTTCAATTGATGTGATTTCAACAATGGGATCAATGACAAGTCTTTGGCTACATGGGAATCATTTTTCAGGTAAAATTCCAAAGGAGATTGGTAGTTTGACATATCTCCAGGATCTTAATGTCAATAGCAATGATCTTGTTGGTTTAATTCCTGAATCTTTAGCAAATATGACATTAGGCCATCTTGATTTGAATAATAATCATTTCATGGGTCCAATACCAAATTTTAAGGCTACAAATGTTAGTTATCGATCCAACTCTTTTTGTCAAACCGAAATAGGTGCACTTTGTAACACAGAGGTTATGGCACTTTTAGAATTTCTTGATGAGTTGAATTATCCATCTAAGCTTGTTGAATCATGGTCGGGAAATAATCCTTGCGACGGTCCGTGGTGGGGATTAAGCTGTGACGATAACCAAAAGGTTATTGTTATAAACTTGCCTAAGTCCAATCTTTCTGGAACCCTGAGTCCTTCAATTGCAAAATTAGATTCTCTTACTCATATATATCTTGGATCTAACAATATTTCTGGTTCTATTCCATCTAGTTGGACTAGCTTGGAACATTTGGTTCTGCTTGATTTAAGTAATAACAACCTTTCCCTTCCTCTGCCAAAATTTACTGCCCCCTTGAAACTTGATCTAAGTGGAAATTCACTATTGAACTCTAGTCCTCTTGTAGCAAGTCCTTCACAAAAGGATAATAATACATCCCCTGGTGCTTCACCCTATTCATCGACGAATAAGTCAAGCTCTTCTAAGTCTAAGTTAGTCATTTTTGTGGTTCCTATTGCAAGTTTTGCAATCTTAGTTTTTCTTGCTATTTCATTATATGTTTATGTCCGGAAGAGGAGTATGGATAGGCGCAAAGGTCCAACTTCTCTTGTCATTCATCCTAGAGATCCTTCTGATTCGGATGACATGGTCAAGATAGCAATAGCCGATGAAACTAAAGGAAGTCATTCGATATTGACTGAAAGTGGTTCTGCTAGCATACACAGTGGTAAATATCCTATGATTGAAGCTGGCAATTTGGTCATATCAGTTCAAGTACTTAGGAACGTAACCAAGAACTTTGCTCCAGAAAATGAACTTGGTCGTGGTGGTTTTGGAGTGGTTTATAAAGGAGAATTAGACGATGGGACAAAAATAGCTGTCAAAAGAATGGAGGCTGGAGTAATTAGCAGCAAAGCGTCGGATGAATTTCAAGCTGAAATTTCTGTTCTTTCAAAAGTCAGACATCGGAATTTAGTGTCTCTATTGGGATATTCAGCTGAAGGCAACGAAAGAATTCTTGTTTATGAATACATGCCACTAGGTGCTCTTAACGAGCATCTTTTCCACTGGAAAAGTCTGAATTTGGAGCCTCTATCTTGGAAGAGGAGGCTGAATATTGCCTTAGATGTTGCTAGAGGAATGGAGTATCTGCATACACTCGCTCATCAGTGCTTCGTACACAGAGATCTCAAGTCCTCAAATATCTTGCTGACTGAGGATTTCCGAGCAAAAGTATCAGACTTTGGACTTGTGAAACTTGCTCCTGATGGAGAGAAGAACTCTGTGGTAACCAGGCTAGCTGGAACTTTTGGATATCTCGCACCTGAATATGCTGGTAAGCATTGTTTTACTCCTATCCTTTTACTTCTAGGATGACCCAACATGTCGCAAAACAAGAAAGTGATGTTATATTTTTGTCTCTTGAATACTCTCTATTATCTCTTTGGTTTAAATAGTATTGTTGCCTTCCATTTTAACCAATTAGAGGTGGATAAATTAAGTTCCGTGGACGTGATTGAAGTGTCTGGTCTGTTCTACAGGCAAGAATATGCTGTGACTTCAATAGTATACTCAAGTCTTGGATGTGTTGAGATTTCTTTTGTTCATTTTCTCAGTGCACCTAAACACCAACAGATAGTAAGTTAAGATGCCAGTATCAATATCTGGACTATTTAGTCACAGTCTGCATGTTAAAAAGAGGGCAGCCCGATGCATGAAGCATCTTGCGTTCACGCATGGTTCAGGTAAAGGCCGCACCCCCAAGGGGTGTGATGTAGGCAGCTACCCTGATACAAGCATCAATGGTTGATTCCACGGCTCGAACCCGCGACCTATAGGTCACACGGAGATAACTTTATGTTGCTCGAAGGCCCACTCTGCATGCTATGTCACCTAATAAATATGTTCACTGCTAGGATGATTTTGAGTATCAATCTTATTTATTGTAATGATGGTACTGATATACTGTCTCTTTTCGTCTTCTTTTTGTCTTTTTCAGTCGAGGGTCTATCGGAAACAGCCCCTCTACCCCTCGGGGTAGGGGTAAGGTCTGCGTACACACTATCCTCCCTAGACCCCACTAGTGGGATTTCACTGGGTTGTTGTTGTTGTTGTTGAATCTTATTTATTGTAATGACTATTTTTGTAGACACCTAGGATTTACTTAATCTCATATTCTGAAGTATTTCTGCTGTTATCGTAACTCATTTTACTTTGCTGTTGTGATCCAGTTACTGGTAAAATCACCACAAAAGTTGATGTGTTTAGTTTCGGCGTGGTGCTAATGGAGTTGTTAACTGGTTGGATGGCGCTTGATGAGGATAGACCTAATGAAAGCCAATACTTAGTTGCATGGTTCTGGAACATCAAATCCTCTAAAGAGAAACTTATGGCAGCCGTCGATCCAGCTCTGGATGTAAAAGAGGAGGCCTTTGAGAGCAGCATCTACACCATTGCAGAACTTGCTGGTCACTGCACAGCAAGGGAGCCGGGACAACGGCCTGACATGTCCCATGCTGTGAATGTGCTCGCTCCACTTGTTGAGAAATGGAAGCCTCTTGAGGAAGATGAAGAGGACTACTGTGGTATTGATTACAGTCTTCCCCTCGATCAAATGGTAAAGGGATGGCAAGAAACAGAAGGAGAAGACGTCGACCTTGAAGACACTATCCCTGCTAGGCCTACTGGATTTGCAGAGTCCTTTAAATCAGCAGATGGTAGATAAAAGCAGGTACTACTGCACTACTGCTACTGTCGTTTAATAATCCTATCTGGTAAATATAGATAGATTTCTTGTTTGTTTTGCGTGAGATTTTGATCCTGTTATCTACGCTTTCTTTTCAATTTTGTTTGTAGAAATTTCAATCCAATGTATAGGCTTTGAGTTACTTTCTGTGGGATGTAGATATGAATCAGGTGATGAAGGAGAACTGTTTATCAGCTGTGTTCCTCACTCCGTTAATTATTTCCTATTCCTATCTGAGGAAAATATATTCATTGTTCCTACTTCGACATGAATAGATCAGAAGATCTTCATTTCCAATATGAAGGTTATGATTTTTGTTTTCCGGCATTTGACACAGTCTATAGGAAATAATCTCTCTGCCCTTCTAGGACAGGGATAAGGTCTGCGACTCTGGGTACACACAAATTACTGGGTTTTTTTTTTGTTGTTGTTGTTGTTGTTGACACAGGAAGTCAGTTGAAGTAACTTGGTATAAATTTTTTTAACTGACATCTCTTTACGGAATTGCAACAAAAAGAAATGCCTTATTACAAGTAAATGATCTGGACCTGACTATAAACTTCTTATATGATCAAGTGCTTTCTACGTCTGTCTCAGATCTTATAATTGGCATGTATCTACATAAATATTTGGAGTTACACAGGAGCTACATACCCCATTCCGTCTCCACTGAATGTGTTTAATTGTGCTGTTGAGGTTTTGGTCCAAGATAAGACATTTATTATGGGTGGAAACAGCCTCTTGCTGAAATGCAGGGTAAGGCTGCGTACTATAGACCCTTGTGGTCGGTCCGGCCCTTCGCTGAACCCCGCGCATAGCGGGAGCTTAGTGCCGGGCTGCCCTTTTTATGGCTTGTCAATTTGAACTACATCAAAGCTCTCGTTCAAACTTCATATACGAGAATTCTAAACAAGAATTCGAGACTTGAAATGAATCCAAATGTAGGTTCTTTCTCAGGGCGTGAGGAATAGCACAGAAAAGCCAGCCTGGAATGGGATTTCAACATAAAAAGCGGTGAATGAGCTATAATGGCTGGGAAAGTGGGTAAGCAGTGGCGTAGCCACACTATGCCAAGGGTGGTCAAGCGAAAATTATACAATACTACTTTATATGGCTATATATTATATTATGAACATATTTAACACAGTTTAGCAAGGCAATCTGGTGGCCTAGGGTGTTCAAAGGGAGGTTGTTGTTCTTGGGTCGAATCCTTGTCTAAATTTTTTTATTTGCTCATTTTGATTGCTAAAACTAAACAAAGACCACCATATTTAGTCTGTTTAGCCTTTTTTTCAATCTAAAAATTTTCCTAATAAATAACGTTTAAAGCTTATAATTGTGTAAAAACAAACAATCTATCTATATCTATATCTATATTATTATATCTATATTATAAATATAGATATATTATTATTCTATCTATATCTATATCTATCTATATTATAATTTATGCAAAATTTTGAACGACTAAAATATCCCTGAAACATTGATCGATTTTTATGCCCTTAAATATTTGTATAATTTAAGGATCTAATAGTAAATTACCTAGTGATGGAATTCTTTTTCGATTAAACTATACATATACCCGACCCTACAACGTTGGTCCTACTTGAATTAGAAAAGTGCGGCCATAATTTTCTTTCAAAGAATTGTTGTTCTTAATTACACTTCTTTTATAACAAGGAATTTTCTAAAATATAGGCACGTACTAAAAGAAAATTTTAGTACTACATTCTAAAAACATCTATAACATTTTACAAAGTTGAAAATTCTTACTAAATTAAGTTAGTATCTTTTACCTAAATATTAGGATCTACTACCTAATTCAAATTAATTGAGTTATTTTTAAAATATTAAATAATAAGAAAATAATTAAACAATAATTTTTTAAAATATAAAATCTAATTTTAAAGGATAAAAAATAGGGGCAAGTTTATATGAATACTTTTCTTTTACATGATAATAAAATGGTTTTAATAATACATATGAGATTGGCTCTTTAATTTATTAATTCTTACTTAAGTATGACTAATTGATTCATTTGCAAATTTTTCAAACAAAGTCGATTGATGTTAGATTAGATTTCCTAGAACAAATTCATCCAAGTCTCCTATGTATTGAAGTTTAACAAATCTTTTCGTTGATTGGTTTATTTTCATTAGATGCTCGTGTGCCATGAATTATTTTTAATTCAAGATTTACATCAATTTATATTCAAATAAAAAGCAAAATACTTTAGAATAATATTATTTATGTGAGGATTGGTTAAAAACAATTAATCATGGACTTGATTTATAAAAACATGTGTAGGATTAATATTTTATTGCTTTAAATATGATTAAGTGGTAATAATTTTTTCGAGTTATATCTGACATAATTTAAATTCGACATAACTTTATAAATAATAGATATAACCCTCATAAATATGTGATCACGCCCAACTATGCCTTATAAAAAGGACTCTGCGGACGTTGCAAATATAACCCGAGTATTACGCCCAGGGTCGAATCCACAGAGAGTTAACCTATCAACCGCTATCTTCAGACCCACTAAGTCTTCAGAACCAGCTTCTCAAATATTCAAATTCTCAGTTGAGTGTTCTTTAACAACTAGCTTGCAAGTAACTAAATGGCTGTAACTAAATTAATAAGGTTGTAAACAATTATGAGAAAAAGCTAAGGCAATGATTTCCCCTATTGATGGAATCCCTTCTGTTTATGCTCATACAAATTTACCCACACATCTCTATCAATCATGAACGCTAATCTTACCGCAATTCTCTCCCGAGTAATCACAGTAATCTACTATTGCACTCTCCCGAGATACACTAGCTTACTTTATTTAGCACAATTCACTTAGATTACACCCAAGGCTTCGATATCCCTAATCCCGCCTTTAAACCCGCAATTATAGATTCCTCTAATAATTTAGGAGTGGTGTTGTTCAACAATACCCTAAATATGCACTCTTTTCCAAGTTATGCACACTAAATAGGCACATCTAATTGAGGATCCTGTCAATTAACTACAACGAACACGAAGTTGAACAAATAAAGATTAAACTAGCAATTTGTATTCACATAAACAAGAAGTTCATCACCCAATAGGGTCCATCAAAGCCTTAGACAAGGAATTTAGCTACTCATGGCTATGGGAAAATAAACTAAGATTGAATTCATCATAAAATCAAAAGAAAAGAAGAAAGATGTTTAGAGTATTTTCTCACAATCGTTTTCCTTGCTAAGAAACCTAAAAAAATCAATACATGCCTCTCTTGGGCGAAGTCTAATGTTTTAAATAGGGTTTAGGTCTAAAAATTCCGTAATTGACACTTTGGTCCCTGAAGTTTACTGCGCCTGCCGCGGTTGCGGTAGAACCGCGGCCAAACACCCTCGCGGATTCTCAATCTTCTGCAGCTGCTTCCCACCGCGGTTCTGCCGCGGTCGCGGTGGAACCGCGGTGGATCCAATTCTCTGAATCTTCGGCCTGTTTTGCACGGGTCACTTGGGAAATTTCACAGTTGGCCTCTTTTTCATCACTTTTGACTCCAAAACTGCTCCTTAGCCTTCCTTATACATATATCACCTACAAATCATGAAAAGCACTAATAAGAGCATTTTGTCATCACTTTTAACATTAAAACTACACAAGAAGGTGATTATTTAAGGTGTGATTATAGTCAAATTCACCTATTATCAACACCCCACACTTAAATCTTTGCTCGTCCTCGAGCAACTAAACCACACTTCTAGGCCTAACCGCTCAATGCATTGCCCCAATTTATGTCACACCTGCTATTATCAATGATCGACCCAAGCAGTGCACAATCATATCTCAAATGCAGACTCTCATGCCAAGACACACTTGTGCTCACTCTAATTACTCTAACAGAAGTGAAGACTCACTTTTTCTTCCTGAGTCACATGCCCTCACATAAACAAAATTTGAGAGAAGTTCCACACACATAAAATTCAACAATAAGGAACCATATATAGAAAGAATTCACTCACTCTCAGCAAAGAGCATTCACATGCCACACAGACACACCATAAGCTTGCCCCTAGTGTAATACTCTACTAATCGAGCCATTCAGTCAAAGATCAAGAGGTCTTTATAGGTTGTAATGTAGGCTAAGGGACGGGTAGGATATATTTGGATATAGTGACTAACCTCCCTAAGCACTTTTAATACACACTTCTTTTTATTTCACCTTTATGCTCAACCCAATCATTACTCCACATTTTGTTTCACTTGTGACCCCCACTTTTCGTTAGGTACAACTGGCTTCTTCTTTTTTTTTTTCTTTTTCTAGTTCTCTCCCACCCCACACTTTGACTTTTGTATATTCTTTAGTGATTAAGTGCTTCTAGGAGGTAAGGGTTCAAACAATGAGCTTATTCAAACACAACGATTTAGATTATTATAGGGTTATCAAAGAACAGGCTTCAGGCTCAAAGGGTTAACTATGGTAATATGCACAGGTGGATTCTCAAGTATAAAGGGTTGCACAAAGAAATGCCTCAATCATCTCTAAAATTAAACGACTTCTATTTCGCTTTGCAAACACACAGGGCAAGTTCTAGGTATCATATGCAAGCATAAGATGCAAGTAACAACTCGCACACACTTGGCATGTAACTCATTCCGAATCAGTTCATCAACACAGTCATACGAGTGTTCAAGCCAGACAAGATGTGCAAAATTAAGGCATATATTATGAGTCTACAACAAGCCTAGACGTCACACTCTTAGTTCGTTTTCTTTGCAAGTGTGCACATTTGGGGTTACATTCTGACCTTCACCCATCTAATCCTAAAACTATAAAAGAAAAATCTACCTAACCCGGTTCAAGAAAAACCCTTGGAAAAGAACCGTGGTCAAAAGAAAAACCAAGGGGGAGGTACTACACTACCTAAAAGAAGAAAATAAAATAAAAAAAATTCTACATGGACTACTTCCCTCAAGAGTACTGTCCACATAGTCCGTCATCAGAAAGAGTCCTCTACAAGTTTTTGTGTTTTTTTTTTTATATATATCTGACTTTGACCCTCAAGAGACCCGTCAACAAGTGTCCGTCGTTGGGCCAAGTCAGCTACTCCTAATATAACACACTCACATATGTACCACATCTAATGCTACAACACAACAACAGCTATATACATGTCAATACACAGTTAGAGCAAGTCTTCCACCCCACACTTAAAATCATGGCATGTCCCCATGTCATATCAATAAAGTAAAGAGCAGAAGGGTGAGAAGACTTCCCTGAGACTCAATCCGAGTCGGAGACGGTGCTGGGGTCTACATGGCAGGCCCTCCCCAATGCGCGTAGCCAAGCCATAAACCGGCTCTCAGATCTAGCCTGCCTCTGTGACATGGCGTCCATCCGTGTGTGTAGACCATCCACCGAGGTACGGAGATCCGCGACCTCTTCCTCCAAGGAGCGCAGCATAGGCCGGGAGGACTGTGAGCGTGATAGGTCTGCTCCAGAATGGGGGCGTCGAGAGGGCCCGGCACTGTCAACAGACCTCCTGGACGGTGCAACAGGGACCGGATCATCCTCATCATCATCAATCTCAATTGTAGTGCGGGTGCCCCTGCCCACTCTGATGCTAGAAGCTTTGAAAGCTGCTTTGGGAGGCAAATCGCCATCAGCAGGGTTGGTAGGGGTGTTTCTCATCAAGCACAATGTGGTCACCAAGGAAGGGAAATAGAATCCCTTTGTCAGCAGCGGGCCCCATAAGACCATTTCATCTCCAATTACTCGTGCCGCATCAAAATCCTTCCCTGTCACAAAGCACCAAGTCAACAGTGCCCTATTGAAGTTCACGT
>NC_031993.1:17110714-17124271 GCF_001879085.1 Nicotiana attenuata
ATACGGCGTGAAGCAGTTTATTTAGGGGGAGTAGTGATGACAGCCACGTGTGGCCATCCTTCATTGGAAATGATGAGATGGTAACATTTGTCGTGCCGCGACGTTAAATCAGGCGCTTCTTGAGAGGCTAACCCATAGTCTTTTCTAGTTTCTTTGAGTTTTCTTCATAGACCTAGGATTTTTTGAGCTAATGGTTGTGAGATGTTGCAGGGATAATGTTGAACCAGTGCAGAACAAAAGCAAAAAAAAATGTCAGGTCTCTGAAGTTTGCTAATGCAGCCGCGCTAAAACAGTGCGGAGCACTTTTGTGCGGTCCGCGCTGGGAAGGCCCAAATGTTCATGCTCTCTGAAGTTTCCCAGGCGGCCGCGTAACAAAACAGTGCGGTCCGCGTGGGCAGCTCAGTTCAATGTGAAGGAATGAAATCCAGCGCGGTCCGCGTCCATTTCTGCGCGGCCGCGCTGGTAGGTAAGTGATGGGTCCCACAGGTTTTCTATAAATAGAGACCCTAGGCCTCATTTTACCCTTTACGCACTCTGACTTCCTCGGCTTAAATTTTTACTATTCACTGAGACCTTTGCTTCAAGTAGTTGAATCTTCATAATCCCTGGTAACATTCCTTGCTAATTTCATTCATAGTTTTAATTTTTAATTATTATGCTTGCTTCCCAGTAGTATAACTTCTTATTTTCTTCTCATTTTTCTTAGGTTTAATGATTAGCTTAGTTCTTTGTGTTTATCTTGAACATTGGGCATGAACTTCAATATGAGTAATTGAGTAGGGACAACTAGGACTCAAAGATTTGATGAAAAATGGACCAAAATGCTAAAACCTAGCTCAGTTCAATTAAATGGCCCAGCGCGGCCGCGCATCTTTTCTGCGCGGTCCGCGTAGTTTCTTCTGTGGTTCCTATTTTAACCAGCGCGACCGCGTCACATTTTTGCGCGGTCCGGGCTGGCCCAACGCGGTCGCGGTCCATATCAGCACGGACCGCGTTGGGGGGATTCAGAGAGGTTCACCGGGGGCATATGCCCTGCGCGGTCCGCGCTCCAGACCTACGAGGTCCGTGCCCCTGTGTTCTGCTTCTGTGTTATGCAAATTAACTGTGTTTTCCCCTCCTGTGTGATTCATCTAATTCACTGCATGTGCTTAAACTAACAATGTTAGACGTGTATTTTTGCAGATCATGGTTAAGAAACGAGGAGGTAAAGAACAACAACAACCCGGGAGAGGTGGTTCCTCCCGAGGGGGAAAGGGAAAGAGAATTGCTAAACTCACTCCCCAGGCCCGGGCAAACATTAAAAAGACCCGTAAGCTGATACGGGCTGCTGATAGGGCTGCCTCCCACTCTTCGGGGAGTGAGTATGCACCCTCCCGGAGCATCACCTCAGAATCAGCCCCCACTCACACCTCTGACCCATTCTAATTACATGACACTCCTTCACCTTCACCCACCTCTAAGAGACCGGTCAACGTAATTTCGGATTCGTCTGATGAGTCCGTAGCAAGAAGTGAAGAACAATACTCCACAGATCCAGGTACCTCTTCTCAGGTGCACTATCCTTGAGGCGAGGAGATACACGGAGACTTCGTGGTATATCTGCAGCGTCCGCAGACCGAAGAGTCTTCTTCCTTATTCTAGTTATAGAGCTGTTATCCTATCATACTTTTGATGTAGATATTCTGGAGATTAGAGTACTTATGGTAATTCTATTAGCCTGTGTTTCTCGTGAGTTTCCGGGTTTTGGGATTGAGTTGTAAACTTCCGCATACCTTTAGAGTTTGTATAGGCCGGGCGGCCATATATTCAGTTGTTATTTTTCGTATTGTTCAGTTTTAATTGATTATTCCCCAAGTTAAATTGTTATTTCCACACTGTTAGGCTTACCTAGTTATAGGAACTAGGTGCCATCACGACATGTTCATGGAGGGTGAACGGGGGTCGTGACATTCAGCAGAGCTAGTAGAGGTACAATTTGATTCACTTAGCCAGGTTAACTCTAGTGAGTGGATGACAGTTTGAAATACCGAACGTGTGTTAGAACCCGAAGAGTTTAAGTTAAACCCGAAGTATAGTGACAGTGAAAAAAAAAGCTAGTAGTAAGAGCACAAACTATAGAAGAATAGCCTTTTGGAATTATCGTAATGTGGTTTCTCCAGGATTGACAGTGTGAGCAGAGTTAATTTATTAAGATTGTGTATGATAGTTTTGAATACATTAGCTTCCGTTAAGTAAATAATTTAGTTTTCCTAGTAAGAAAGATTTCTCGAAAGTAAGTTGGAAGATGAGTCGTCATTGACGTAGAGTGCAAAGAATTGCAGAAAACAAGAAAAGTTATTTGGATCCCAACAAAAAGAGAAGGACCCACAAGTATAAAACTTTTGGTCTAAGGGGTGATGTGAAAATTTTCAGTAAATCTAGTTAGAGATTTGAAACCCGAATAGTTAGCATGGGATATGAAAAAGAAAATCAGTTCGATAATGAGGGAAAATTGTATAATTACCACAGGGATTATGTCTAACATGTGTAAGAAACACAAAGTGAGTAGAATGATCACCGAGCTTAGTTATTGATAATAAAGTGATCACAGAAAAGCTATAAAATCATGCCTATTTATGTGTCACGAGGGTAGTGCCATTGCACGAGACTCTAGTCTTCGGAGTACTGGTCAAAGACTTAGCTCACAACAATTCTAGAAGTGTTTTCAGGAAGTGCTTAAGAAGATAATCAAGTGTGGGAAGTATAACTCATGATTGAGGTAGATAAGAGAAATCTGGTGAAAGAAGTTCACCACTTAGCCAAGATAGCAGTTCGACTTCGGACTCCGAAGATGACAGAGTTGTTGTCTAGAACAGGACTTGTTCCCCCTTAGTAGCCGAAGAGAAGGAGAAACAGTTTGATGATCCATACGTGTTGCAGTTGAAAGAGGAGATTCACAAGTATAAGATGATGGCTTTTGAATAAGGGGGAGATGATGATACTTTGAGGTCCCAAGACAGATTGTGTGTTCCAGACATAGATGGACTTAAAGAAGGAGATCATGTTAGAAGCCCATAATTCCAGGTATTCTTTCCATCCAGGTTCCCCAAAGATGTATCATGACCAAGGAGATTTATTGGTTGAACGACATGAAAAAGAACGTCGCAGACTTTGCGGCCAATTGTCTGAATTGTCAGCAAGTGAAAGTCGAGCAGCAGGAAGCCTAGTGTTTTAACACAGAATAGATATATTTTGAGTGGAGATGGTAAATATGGAGTTTATAACAGGATTATCTTGCTCATCTTGAAAGCATGATTTGATTGGATGATTGTAAATCGACTTACCAAGTCAGCACGCTTTTTGCCAGTAAAAAAAAACTACAGATTCAGTAGAAGATTATACCAAGTTGTACATTCAGGAAATCGTCTGATGTATGGGACTTCGTTGTCCGTCATTTCGGATTGTGGTGCTCAGTTTAAAATGAACTTTTAGAAGTTCTTTCAGAAATTATTAGGCACACATTTTTCATCCTCAGAAAGATGGCCAGGCAGAGCGCATTGTTCAAACAGTTGAGGATATGTCCTTGATGTTAAAAGTAATTGGGATGATCACATACCTCTCATCGACCTTGATAATAATAACCTACCATTCTAGTATCAAGATGGCACCGTATGAAGCTCTGTATGGGTGAAGGTGTAGATCACCAATTGGTTGGTTCGAAGTTGGAGAAGTGGATTTGTTAGGACCCGATTTGGTCTATCAGACTATAGAGAAAGTTAGGTTGATTCAAGAGTGTTTGAAGGAAACTCAGAGCCGCCAAAAGTCCTATTCAAGCGTGCGGCATAGAGACCTATAGTTTCAAGTTGATGATTGGGTGTTTCTGAAAGTTTCGCTTAGGAAAAGCGTTATGAGATTTTGGGAAGAAGGGAAAGCATATTCCCTACTATATTGGGCCATATAGAATCTTGTGAAGGATCGGTCAATTAGCTTATAAGTTGGAGTTGCCACCAGAATTAGTGGTGGTACAACCAGTATTTCACGTGTCATGTTATAACATTCAAGTTTCCAGCACTCAGATACTCATGTCAGTTCAATACTCATATACTCATGCCAGTTCAGTACTCAGATACTCATGTCAGTTCAGTACTCAGATACTCATGCAAGTTCAGTACTCAGATACTCATGCCAGTTCAATATTCAGATACTCATGTCAGTTCAGTACTCAGATATTCAAGTTAGTTCAATATTCAGCTACTCATGTCAGTCCAATACTTAGATATTCATGCCGGATTAGTACTCTGATATTGATGTTAGTTCAATTCTCAAATATATTCGTACCAGTTCAATATTCGAATATCCATGTTAGTTTTGTATTCATGTATCCATGGCAGACAAATATTCGATCAATGCAGCAGTCATTAAGTTCAGTATATCTACAATTCAGTAATCATGTATTCATTTAGTTTAGTATGCAAGTGTTAATGAAAGTTCATGTTTGCACCAGACTCGTTTAAGGTCCGGAGTTAGCAGAAGTTACAGTCAAGACAATCATTTGAGGACGAATGATCCCAAGGGGGAGATAATATAACATCCCGTACATTCGGACTAGGTGTGGACATATTAAATGGGTATTAATTTGATATTTTAGACATATGAAGTCCCATCTGGATGATTATGGGTGAAAATAGTTGTTTCAAAAATCAAGATGGAAAGTGAGGTGCATAAGATTTGACTAAATCGACTAAGTTTGCAGAAGGTCTGTCTTCCAGCAGGGTTTAGTGAAAATGTGTACGGAATTTGGGAAACTTCAAAGGATTAAAGTTGTAGGCCTTTGAAATAACTTTCGAACGATATATTGTGGAGCCCAAACGGAGCTCTGTGCAAAACGTTATGCCCCTTTTATAGAATGGTGCGTAACCATCGTGTTCGGCCGCGTTTGACCGCGACCGCGACCGCGGGTCGTGAGGCAGTTCCAGCAATTTACCGCGGTCAGGCCTACTGGAACGCGGTGGCCAACTTGGGAAGTCCTTTTTTAGCCCTATTTCGTCCCCCACAGCCCCAAAACATATAAACTTGCTCTAGAAAGGAAAGCTCTCAAAAACCTAACTCCTTAAAGGTCCCTCCACCACCCAAGGTAAGTTCTAATGGTGATTCTAAGTTAATTTTGATTTCCCAACATCCTATTAACATGGGTAAACCCTCCAAATCATTAGATATTTGATTGGGGCATCATTGTTGAGAGAAGAAACCTTAGAACTCGAATTCAAGAAGATTGAACGTCAAAAAGGTAATATCTTCACCCTCTAATTGATTCTATCATTGAATTAATGATTATAGACTCTAGTTCATGAGAAATGAGTTGATGGGTTTGATAGAAAAGCATGAACGGTTATAGGTTTAGGTTGTTGATTATTGATTATTGGTTAAGGGTGTTGTTTACCTTATGGGTGATAATGAATAATGTTGATTATAACCATTTGAGACTTTAGAATTTATCTAGGAGCAAGAGAATGGGTTATTGGGTGTAGAGACACCATTAATAAGGACTATGAAGCTTTATGCCACCAAGTGTTTGAGAAGATGCCTAAGTAACCAAAACATGAATATTATTGCTAATATGGAATCCCTTTGACTTGTATTGACATAGATTAAAGTTGAAAGGGTTGGCGAATGTTGTATTACGCTCAAGACCAGGAAGTTAAGGTATGTGAGGCTAACTCTCTATGTTTGGGAATTTTAATGATCCTCCCTACACTACGTTTCTTTTATGACATTACTAATTGCCTCCGAAATGTAGTTAAGCCTAGTTCCTTGAATAGTTGCAGAACTTCTATTCTCTAGCTTCCTAACTCGTTCACCACTTTCATTCTGAACGTTGTGTGCTTAGTGCGTATTCACTATAGACTTGGGTTTGATTTCCCCGAGTCTTAGTATAGATTACTCAGTATGCCTAAACAGTTGAAGTTTCACTATTCATAATCAATTCAAGAATACATGTCTCAGTCTAGTCCTATTCAGTATTCCAGTATTATGTAACTCAGTGTGATCCAGTATTCTAGTATCATGTAACTCAGTGTGATTCTGTATTTCACTATCATGTATTGCAGTTTGATTCTCAGTTCCTGAATGTTGAACACCTGTATTTGGGCCTGAGGCCGTAGTTTATATGCTTTATGCATATTTGGGCCTGAGGCCGTAGTTTATGCTTTATGCATGTTTGGGCCTGAGGCCGTAGTTTATGCTTTATGCATTTTTGGGCCTGAGGCCGTAGTTATGTATACGTATACTTGGGCCTGAGGCCGTAGCTTGTGCACATATATATTGAGCCCGAGGCCGTAGTTTATTCAGATAAACAGGTTGTTCATCATTCAGAAGAGGGAGTATTCATATCCTTACTTCCTTTGTTCAGTTCAGTTATCAGTTATCATTTCAGTTATCAGTTATCAATTATCATTTCAGTTATCAGTTATCAGTTATCATTTTAGTTATCAGTTATCAGTTCATTTATCGGTTATCGGTTATCAGTTATCAGTTATCATTTTTGTTATCAGTTATCAGCTATCATTTTAGTTTCTGTTTTAATAGCTATCATTTCAGTACCAATTATCAATTCTCAGTTATCAGCTTAATTTCAGTTTCAGCATTTATAATTCTTTCTTTCAGTTGCTTTACATACCAGTACAATTCAAATGTACTGACGTCCCTTTTGCCCGGGGCCTGCATCTCACGATGCAGGTAATGATTTACAGGTTGATGATTCAGAGCGCTAGGATTCTTGTACCAGCTATTTGGTGATCCCCAGTTCTTTCAGGGCATTATCATTACCTTACAGTCCTCACTATTTTCAGACAGATAGTGTTTTTAGTATTTCATTAGAGGCTTTATAGACTAGAGTAACAACTAGAAAGAGTCGCAGGCTTTTCATATTAAGCCATGTGGGCTAAAAATATATTTCAGAATTGTATTAGTATTTCCACACTTTGATTTATATCATCCAAACTTTCAGTATATCATCATGTGTTAGTCTATCTTCCGCATTCAGTATGTTATGATATCACATGTTGATTCAGCCAACCAGTTGGTTCGCTCGGTCGCATGTAGTCAGGCACCGGGTGCCGTGTTACGTCCAGGCCCAGGTTCGGGGCGTGACACGAGCCCACCTTTGCTTCACACCACGAAGGTAGATGAAAAGCTTTATTTATATTTGGCAATGTCCAAAATAGCGGTAAGTGGGATACTGGTTCGAGAAGAGCAAGGTACGCAATTCCCTGTTTATTATGTAAGTCGAACTCTAGGAGATGCTGAAACTAGATACCCTCGCTTAGAAAAATTAGCACTTGCATTAGTAAGAGCATCTAGAAAGTTAAAGCCATATTTCCAATGTTACCCAATATGTGTGGTTACTACTTACCCCCTTCGAAATGCTTTGCATAAGCTCGAACGGTCGGGCTGGTTGGCCAAATGGGTCTTCGAACTTGACGGGTATGATATCGAATATCAACCCCGAACGGCCATCAAGTCTCAAATCTTAGTTGGCTTCGTGGCCGATTTTATGCTGACCATCGTACCCGAAGTGGAGAAAGAACTCCTGCTAAAATAGGGTACATCATCGAGGGTATGGACTCTTTTCACGGACAGTGCTTAGTATGTGAAAGGGTCCGAGCTCGGCATTATTTTTAAACCACCAACAGGTAGTACCATTAGACAAAATCTATCAAAACTTCTAGGTTGACTAATAATGAGGCCGAGTATGAGGCCATGATTGCAGGTCTCGAGCTAGCTAAAAGCCTGGGGGCAGAAATCATTAAAGCCAAGTGCGATTCCCTGTTGGTCATAAATCAAGTAAACAAAAGCTTTGAAGTTCGAGAGGATAGGATACAAAGATATTTGGACAAGCTACAGGTAACTTTTCACTGCTTCAAGGAATGGACTCTAGATCATGTGCCACGAGAACAAAATAGTGAGGCCGGCGCACTTGCGAATCTGGGGTCATCGGTTGAAGAAGATGATATCGTACCAGGGATTGTCGTCCAATTATCGAGGTCCGTAGTTAAAGAGGGTCATGCTGGGATAAATTCTACAAGTTTGACTTGAGATTGGAGGAATAAGTATATCGAGTATTTGAAAAATGAAAAACTCCCATCGGATCATAAAGAGTCAAGGGCCCCACGAACCAAGGCTGCTAGGTTCACATTAGATGAAGATGGAACATTGTACATGAGGACGTTCAATGGACCATTGGCAGTATGTTTGGGGCCGGGGGATACCGATTATTTTCTACGAGAAATCCACGAAGGCACTTGTGGGAATCACTCCGGTGTCGAGTCTTTGATTCGCAAAATTATTAGAGCAGGGTATTACTGAGATAGCATGGAAAAAGACACTAAGGAGTTTGTTAGAAAATATGATAAATGTCAAAAGTTCGCACCAATGATTCATCAGCCCAGAGAGCAACTACACTCAGTCCTGTCCCCGTGGCCATTCATGAAATGGGGAATGGACATAGCCGGCCCTCTACTAACGGCCCCAGGTAAAGCTAAATTCATTTTGTTTATGACTGATTATTTTTCTAAATGGGTGGAAGCACAGGCCTTCGAGAAGGTCAGAGAAACGAAAGTTATTGACTTCATCTGGGACCACATCATATGTTGGTTCGGGATACCTGCCGAGATTGTATGTGACAATGGAAAGCAATTCGTCGGCAGCAAGGTAACGGAGTTCATCGAAGCACACAAAATAAAGAGGATCTTATCAACACCGTACCACCCAACCGGGAATGGACAGTCGAATCAACAAACACAACTATCATTCAAAACTTAAAGAAAAAGTTGGACGATGCAAAGGGAAAATGGAGAGAAGTTCTACCCGAGGTCCTTTGGGCATATCGAATGACATCGAAGTCCAGCACGGGGGCTACTCTGTTCTCTTTAGTATATGGCTCCGAGTCCTTAATCCCGATCGAGGTCGGAGAACCCAGTGCTAGGTTTCGACATGCATCGGAGAAGTCAAATCACGAGGCTATGAGTACTAGCCTCGAGCTATTAGATGAACAACGAGAAGCTACACTTGTTGGGATGGGGCGCAGAAACAAAGAATGGAGAGATATTATAATAGAAGGACTAACCTTCGACACTTCGGAATCAGGGACTTAGTTCTACGGAAGGTCACCCTCAATACTCGAGACCCCGAATGAAGGGAAACTGGGCCTGAATTGGGAAGGACCGTACCGAGTCATTAGAGTTGTCGGTAAAGGATCTTACAAACTTGGCACAATGGGAGGCGAACAACTGCCGAACAATTGGAATGTATCACTACTCAAACGATATTACTGCTAAGGTATGGCTTTCTCCTTTTATTCATTTGAACTTAAAACTAACTCATTGCAGGTGTTCGATCGAGGACATCGAAGACACCTTTTTTTACACGAAGACCTTAGGTTTTAAAGCACGCGTTGCACTCTCTTTCCCTTAGATTGGATTTTGTCTCAAATGGGTTTTACCGGCAAGGTTTTTAACGAGGCAACAACTATGTGCTACCTGAGGAGAACTCAATAGTATCCAAAGCTTCTTTTCAATCAACCTCGAATATGGGGGGCATCACCCTCGAAGATGGTATTTTCGAGGAAAATACTTCACGTCAAAGAGGACTTCGATAGGAAAATATTGTAATGGGCCAAACGGTCAGATGAACCGTGTTCATGTAGAATAGTCGAGCCCCAACGACAAAGCATGTATGCATGTATCAATTATTCAAAGAAGAATTCTTTCTATATCAAAACACTTTGTGTCTCAAAGAAATTTGCTACTGTACGAACATTATACTTGTGATCTTGCGAGAAACAGATCAAGAGCCAAAACGCGAATACACCTCGAATACTTGAGACTGTCATCGACAGTCAACACATTCGAGTCATCCAAGCTCGAATTCATAAGAGCTCAAAGAGGCATACCCTCGTCATAAAGGCCAAGGCCATCATACTCGGGGACTAACCTTTCGAACAAGTTCGAAAAGTTATCGGGAAACAGGTCTAAGAGACATACCCGAAGGCTACGGCCATATTAAAGACTACAGTCATATAAAAGGCTAAGGCCGAAATAATGCGGCTCAGAGACGTCCGACTTTCGCCATAAATTAAAGTCCTTCAAATACTTTGAAAAACCGGTTAAACTAGGCTAACCTCGGCAAAAGCAAATAAGAAAAGGCTTCGATAAAATCAGCCCCTCGAATAATTTAAAAGCTTCGATAATATCAGCCTTCGAAAAAGCCTCAAGAGATGTTAAATTATCGTAACACAAACAGACTACAAATGGGGTTCCGATCGATTGAACCTTCAAAAAATCCAATAGGTACAAAAACACATGTTAAGGCATAAAGAAATTTTCACTAAGTCTTTTAGCCAAAAAGAGGGAAAAATTATAGCCGTCCTAGAGGCCGAATTGGCCCAACTTAAAGAGCCTAAGGGCCGACCTAAAAGATCCTAAGGGCCAATATAAAAGAGCCTAAGGGCCGAAGCATGCGGAGTTCGAGACCTTATTCTCACTCAACTCGGACTCAAAAGTCCAATCATCCTGAGCTCACCAAATCGACTTAAGCATAGCTCGAGGGTTAACAAAAACCTTAAGAGGTATTCTATTATAAGTTCGAAGATCGCCCATTGATCACTACAAACCTAAGGGTTTGTTATATTCTAAGCCCGAGCCATTGCTCACTTGATGATTAGAATTATAACATCAAAAATTTTCACAAATGAAGACGAAGAAAAATTCAATACAAAATCGGAGATAAAGTGAAAAGAAAGGGAATTCAATATATTCACATAGAGTATTTACAATGCCCACAAAGGGCCTTACACAAAAACAAAACTAACGAACCTAATCTACTTAGGGGCCACGTCCTTGGGAACCACATCTTTGGAAGCCACATCCTCAGGAGCTACATCTTCGGGAGCCACACTCTCGGGAACCTCCTCCTCGGGGACTCCATCCTCATCTCCCTCACCCTCAGAGCCACTCACAGAATCTTCATCAGTGGAAGAAACGAGGAACTTGGCATCGGCCTCAAGTGCTTTTTCTTGGGCTATTTCATTGGTGAGGTCGAAACCTCGAGCGTGAATCTCTTCGAGGGTCTCCCTCCGGGCTTGACACTTGGCCGAATCGTTGACCCACTTCTCCTGGTCGGAGGCCTCCCTTAGCTCCGCTTGAACAGCCTCGACATCCCTTAAGTATACGACGATGGTTTTATCAGCCGTGGACTTTGTCTTCTCAATTTCAGCCTTGGCCTCAGCAACCTCGGCCCCGGCTTCAGCGAGTTTTGTCTTGAGGTCCTCGATCTTCTTGGCCTGGGCCAAATTTTTCACTTTGATACCTCGGAGCTGAGTCTCAGCCGAGGCCAGTTGGGCTAGAGCAGCCTCTTTATCAGTAGCAAGCCGATCCATGTTCTCCTTCCATCGGTGGCAGTCAGCCTTAACCTGATCGACCTCGCCCCGAAGCTGCCCGATCACCTCTAACTTTTGCTGCAGCTGAGACATTGAAGTGTTAGCCTCTACAGTAAGGCCAAGAAGACCATACTCTATCAAAATCACAGTTACCTGCTTGTTTAGCTCGGCCTCGTTTTTTCGAGCTTTGGCCAAATTAGCCCGAAGGTCCTTGAGCTCCTCCTCCTTTTGGCTACAAAGGAGCCTCAGGGCATTCTCTTCATCCGAAGCCTGAGCTCGGCCTCACATTGGCTCAGCTACACTACTGAAAATTCGGTAAAAATCGACCAAGAAAAATCGACCAACTTTGGTTGGTCAAAAAATCGGCCAAATTTGGTCGGTTTTTCAAAATATTTTAATTTTTAATTTTTTTTACGAAACCGACCAACTTTAGTCGGTTTTCTTTGGCGCAAAAATGCGGGAAACTATTTTTGAGTTCCCCGAAAATTATTTTTCAAGAAACCGACCAACTTTGGTCGGTTTTTGCAATTAAATTAAATAAAAATTAATATAAAAAAAACCGACCAACTTTGGTCGGTAAATTCGGCCGGTCATTTTAAAAAACCGACCAACTTTGATCGGTAATTTTATTTTTTAATAAAACCGACCAACTTTGGTCGGTTATTTTCGTGCGAAAATACAATTAAAGAGTATAAATAAAAAAAAAATAATCTTAAAATAAAATGCACCAATGGTCTAGTGGTAGAATAGTATCCTCCCACAGTACACACCCCAGTTCGATTTCCAGACGGTGAATCTTTTGATTACATAATTAAAATACCGACCAACATGGGTCGGTTTTTTTTTCCAATATCTTTTTTTTTGAATTTAATTTACCGACCAACTTTGGTCGGCATATGAAACAACCATCAAAATATCGTCCTAGCGTATTTGGCCGCGTTTTGACCGGTAATTGGCCATAACCGACCAAAGTTGGTCGGTTTTTTTGATCGGTATTTACCGGATTTCTAGTAGTGATAGGCCCTGAACTTGATGATGGCCTACATAAAACAAAGGGATATCAGTAAAAAAAAAAAAGGAGAATAAAGAAAATTACAACAATAAATGTTAGTGTTTACCCATGCTCAGAATTCGCATTTGTTGCCTTGATCGGTGGATTGGATTCGAGAACCTATGGTCACTTTGATATTTAGTTCAAATTTTCTTCTTTTTTCATCCTTTAGTATTTTTTCTATTTTTCTCTTTTACGATTTCCTTTCATTTTTTATTTCTTTTTCTCTCCTCACGATGGTTATGATTAGTAATGTAACTTCTATTTTTCTCTTTTACGATTTCCTTTCTCTTATACTAATCATAACCATTTGCTATTAATCTATATTATATTAAAAGGAGGGTAGTTTGCAATGTGGTTAAGCCAAGTTGCAAGTTAAAATAAAGCCACATGATAATTTTAAGACAACAATGATAATTTGAAATTATAAATAGAAACATAATTAATTAAAGAAGTTGGATAAAATAGATCTTAGACATTATATATATATATATATATATATATATATATATATTATATATATATATATATATATTATTGAGATTTATATTTTGAATCTAAAGCTAATCATACTTATTTGTAATTAGCATTTAGTAGGCCTTTATTTAGACATTAGCAATACTGTAACTATACTATTATATAGTAATTCAGACGTAGTGATATCTTTTTTTTTTTAATGAATTATTTCTTAACCAAATATTTGATTATAATGGAAAGGTAAATATTGCAATCCAAATATATTACCATATAAAAGATAATATTATATGCCAAACAATATTCATGGTTTTTTATCAGATTTTATAATTGAGTATTAATTTCTGAACAAGAAAATAAAGTTTAAAGTTTGATTTAAAAGCTAATTATATTTATCCATATTTAGCACTTGGCATGCTTTTAAACCTTACCAATAGCGTAATTAAAGGGCAATTCAAACTCAATGACATCTTGGTGGTTGATTTGATTGGGAAAATAAGCAAAAATCCCACGTTCAAAGGAATGATTATTGATATTTATGACCAATAATATTGATAATTTTTATCAGATTCTATAATTGATACATTAATTACATAACAAAGAATGAACCTTACCTATA
>NC_031993.1:17124928-17129887 GCF_001879085.1 Nicotiana attenuata
AACATACAAAATGCATATATATATATATATATATATATATATATATATATATATATAAAAAATATTATTCCTTTTAAATATTACCGTATAAGGGATAATATTATATGCCAAGCAATATTCGTGATTTTTATCAGATTAATATATTAAATTCTTAACTAAAAAATAAATTTTATATTTTGAATCTAAAGCTAATCATACTTATTTGTAATTATCATTTAAGTAGGCTTTTTAATCATTAGCAATACCGTAATTATAGGGTAATTCAAACACAATGATATATCTTTTTTTAAAATAATTATTTCTTGACCGTTTATTTAAATTAGAATGAAAAGGTAAATGTCATTTAAAATTTATAGATAACTATATATGGATATATGAGTCTAAATTGATCATAAAAAATAATATTATATGACAAAGAATATTCATATTATATTATTCCTTATATGGAAATTAGAATATTGCAATTCAAATATGTTACCATGTAAAAGATAATATTATATGCCAAACAATATTCATGGTTCTTATCAGATTTCATAATTGATATATTAATTTCTTAACAGGTAAATAAAGTTTAAATTTTGATTTAAAAGCTAATTATATTTATCCATATTTGGCACTTTGCGTGATTTTTATCAGATTAATATATTAAATTCTTAACTAAAAAATAAATTTTATATTTTGAATCTAAAGCTAATCATACTTATTTGTAATTATCATTTAAGTAGGCTTTTTAAACATTAGCAATACCGTAATTATAGGGTAATTCAAACACAATGATATATATTTTTTTAAAATAATTATTTATTGACCGTTTATTTAAATTAGAATGAAAAGGTAAATATATAAAATTTATACATAACTATATATGGATATATGAGTCTAAATTGATCATAAAGAAATAATATTATATGACAAAGAATATTCATATTATATTATTCCTTATATGGAAATTAGAATATTGCAATTCAAATATGTTACCATATAAAAGATAATATTATATGCCAAACAATATTCATGGTTTTTATCAGATTTCATAATTGATATATTAATTTCTTAACAGGAAAATAAAGTTTAAATTTCGATTTAAAAGCTAATTATATTTATCCATATTTGGCACATTAGCAGGCTTTTAAACCTTACCAATAGCGTAATTAAAGGGCAATTCTAACTCAATGATATCTTTTTAAGAAAATAAATGTTTCTTAACCAATTATTATAGTTTAAATTAAAATTGAAAGATAGAAAAGTTAAATTCAACTGGGAAGGTAAATATCATTCAAAACTTATATATATGAAAATATATATATGTATGAGTCTAAATTTTGTTTGAGATAATCTGGTGGTACATGTATAACATTTTAGTAAATTATTTGAATTCAAAGGTAACATTTTGGTATATTCGTATTGAAATTTGAAAATTATAATAAGTATTGTGATGATAGGCTATAATTGCATATTTTAGTCGCTTATTACACTCGAATTTACTGCACTTTAATTGAGTTTGCGCTTTAATCGCTAGCGTTTTGCACTAATTGTGTGTTTTATGCCTTGTAGGTGTGATTCCGAGCTATATAGATGTTATGGAATGAATTTAAGTGATTTAAAGCTTTGAAGTCTGAGTAAAAGCTCAAGAAATTAAGCCGGGATCGTGTTCGGAGGTCAAATTTGATAATTAAGTACGAACGAAGACTTGAGGAGTCATATTGCGCACTGTCTAGTAAAATAGACATAACTTTTTGCTCAGAACTCCATTTGGCCTCCGCAATATATGGTTGGAAAGCTAACTCAAAGCTCTACAACTTTCATGTTTTACGTTTTTTCAAATTCCAAACAGAACAGGGTGAAAAATCGCGATTTTGCCGCGACCGCGGCAGAACCGCGGTAGAAGATGATCGCGGACAACTGAAGAATCAGAGGGCATGTTTGGCCGCGGTTCCACCGCGACCGCGGCAAAACCGCGGCAGGAAGCGAAAATTTCAGGGACTAAAGTGCAAAACATGGGATTTTAAGTCCTAAACCCTATATTAAACAAAGGAGGCCGGCCAAGAACAAGAAGGGGACATATTTTGGACACAAATTAGACCTAAGGAGGCGAGGAGACACTACTTTAGGGTTAGACAACACCCTTGGAGGCAAGAACACATTGGGAGCAAGGCGGAGAATTCTTTTACGAGTTTTTTCCTTCCTCTTCCTATTTTTCATTGTTGGTTATGACTTTTAGTATTGTAGTTTTACATACTATTATGAATAGCTAATTTGTTATCTAGAGTTTTGATAGAACCTTTTGTAGGATAAATTCTTGTTATGTTTTTATATAATTGAGCCATAGCTTTTCTCTATTCGTTCAACTACGTTTATATTCTGGTTGATTGAAGAGCTCTCAATTAGCTGTGCCTATTTAGTATGCATAACTCGGGAGAGAGTGCATATTTAGATAATTGTTGAACAACACCACTCCCAAAGTATATGAGGGATCAATAACCGAGGGTTTAAAGGCGGGATTAGGGATAACGAAGCCTTGGGTGCGATCTAAAGTGAGGTGTATTAAAAGCCAGCTAGCGTATCTCGGGAGAGTGCGTCTAGTAAATTGTCGTAATTACTCGGGAGAGATTTACGGTAATAAGAGTGCTCATGATCGGTAGAGAATACTTAGGCGAAATTATAGAAGACATAGGATTCCGACAATTGGGGAAATCATAACTCTAGACCTCCTTAATCTTTTCTCTAGCCCTCAATATCTTTAGTTGTTAATTTACTATTTTAATTTGTTAGTTAAGTAGTTAAACACAAGAATCTTAATATCTATAAGTTAGGAATTGTTCAAGCTTGTCTTCTTGGTGATAGTGAACAGCTGTAGCTAAACCTTAGTTCTCTGTGGGATTCGACTCCGGACTTGTAAACCGGATTATATTTGCAACGACCGCATTATCCTTTTTATAAGGCATAGTTGGGCGTGATCATATTGCTACATAAGAAAATTAAGATTATGCGTGCCTCGATCTAAAGGTAATTAAATTTGCATATTATTTACTTAATTTATTACTTTAAATTTGCTTAGATTTTGAAGTCAAATATTAATATGGAAAAATTAATTTATATTTTAGGTTTCACGTTTAATGCATGAAAGTGAATAATTGACTAACAATCAATCGACATATATGGTAAAAAAATATTGTGATCAAGATCCATTCCATATTCGGATTCTTACCCTGTAATACTATACGAACCTTCAGGTTAGTCTCTCAATTTTTTTTTCTTCTTTTCTCTACTCTGAATTATTTATGTAAATAAAATTATAATCTTTTCAAACTAATTCAGTATTCGAAAAGCTTTTTTTGGTTAGAATAACAAATACTATATTTTTATAGTTTTGTGCTAGCAAATAGCACAAGTAATATTTGTTTGTCAAGCCAGGCAATTTGCGATGACCTTATGTGGTCTGCCATTGCTGAGGGATGATATGAGAAAACTTCATTCTTTTGTTTTTCGTTTTGGTGTATCGTGTGTTCAATCTATTAGAATAGTTGTTGGTCTCCTACAAATTTCACTACAAAAAGAAATAAAGTTGAATTTCACTTTTCAGTTCTTCAGGAAAAAATATTTTCCTCTTGAATTGTGACAGTCTAATGTTTGAGATCATGAAGCAGAAGGTATACATAACACACATATATATATATATATATAGGATTTGCCACATCGTTGAGTGATCTTTAAAAAGGAAGTCGGCCTTCACTATCTTCCATTATATATATATAATGTTCTCTTAAACCAGCATATGTTACTTACTCATAAGTTACATTAATAAATTTAAAAGAACTCCTTTTGATCTTATCTACTTATATTAATTTTAATTTAAAGTCGTCACTTATTTTTCCTCAAATTATTGTTTTATTGTTATTGTATTGTTGTGCTTTACAATTAACATTATATTTATTTTTTGTTATAGATGTAACTACGGAAGTTGAAGATTCCATAGATATTATGTATAGAAATATTTCACAAAATGCAAAATGAATATATAAAAAATGAACAAGTATAGGAGAATTTGAGAAACATAAAGTTTTAATAGGTTATCAAGGTATATATTCATAATTGGTTTAACTTATTATTATTATTTTATTACTATTATTTATAATTAACATTACATTTATCTTTTGTTACAACTCTAACTAAGGAATCTGAGGTTTTCACATATACGATGTATATAAATATCTCAGAAATGCGAAATGAATATTTGAAGCATTAACAATTACGATGGAGAACCGAATATATAAAAGAGTTTTATCCAAATCATCCGTTCAAGGAATGACCAAATATATTATGAATGTACAAGAGTTCTTTTTTTGGCATTATTCACAATCTCTATAGCACTACGCAAATTAAAGATATTTAGTGTTATTATTTTGTTTGCATTTTTTTTCTTTGGTGTTTTAACTATTTGAGCTAATAGTTATAATATAAACTAATGATGAACAGCCACACAAAGAAAATAATAAAATAATATATCAAAACTACAGAAATATGTGAAAAGTTTTGATCGCGTGAAAAAGTTCTCATTATGAATGATAACATAAATCAAAATGATGATATTGGCAAATAGAAATTCATAAGTTCATTTCCATTCTTGGCCACTTCTTTAGACTATTATTTTTTGCAAGTAGAATTTAGTGTGAAAATAATAAATTCTTCGCGCGTCGCGCGGGTACGTATATCTATATTATATTAAAAGGAGAGTAGTATGCATTGTGGTTAAGCCAAGTGGCAAGCTAAAATGAAGCCACTTGGCAATTATAGGACAATATTAATTATTAGAAATTATAAATAGAAACATAATTAAGGGAAGTAGTTTAATGAATCTTATACATAATCTAAATATATCTTAGGCAAATCTAATCTCTCTCTCTCTCTCTTTATACACACACACACACACACACACGCACACACACACACACACACACA
>NC_031993.1:17129897-17161714 GCF_001879085.1 Nicotiana attenuata
ACCACGCAACTTATTTCTAACAGCTAAATTAGAAATAGCATGAGAATATTTATGCTAAGAATTAGTTTAGAAAATAAAATAAAGTGAAATAAAATACTTAAAAAATACTATTGATAAATTTAAATAACTTAAGAAGTCAAGCAAAATAAAATAGATATTTATTTTAAGATTACAACATTTCTAGATTTATCTATCTATTATATTAAAGGATAGTAATGGATAATAATACTAAATAAAATGGCACCAAAAATTAAAGTCTTACCAGATATAGAATTAAAATTTAAAAAATATAAAATAAATATCTAATATAAGTAATTTTATTAACTAAAATTAAAAGTCAAATTTTGTATCTTGAAACTAAAAGAGATTTTTTTTAGTGCATGTAATACAAAAAATAAATATAAGAAAACTTAATAGATTTGGAATATAATAATCAAAGAACTTATATATTAATATTTTATACTAATCAAAGTTAAAACTTAAAGTCAAATATGATATTATTTTGATTAGATGTAAAATATTAATTAAAAATTTCTTAATAGGGAAGAGACTGTATAAAGAAAAAAATAGATATAATGTGAGAATATTTATACTTTAAATTAATTTAAAATAAAATAAAGTAAATAATGAATAATATTCAAAAATATTATTGATAGATTTAAATAGTAAAATAGTTTCGAGTAAGAGGATAAAAGCGTAAAATATATTTAATTTCAAGAATAAAAAAATAATATTTATCGATAATTATTAAAAGTATAATAAGCAAAATATTAAGTTAATTAGTAAGCAGAAAAAATCACATGAAAGTATAATAATATTAAATAATAAATAATATGATAAATATAAGTAAATAACAAAAGAAATTGTGTAAAATTTAAAATAATAGGACTTATTTAAGCTTGAGATAAAAAATAAACTAATACCGAGAATTTTATTAAAATAATATAATTTAATATGTCCAAACGAGACAAATCACCATATGACATAGTTAGTAATTTTTAATATTGATAACGAACGAAATTCAAGTACTAAAATTAACCTATTGGATTATATAAATATATAAAAAGAAAAACAGGTTATCCAATATGAGATTTGCGAAATGGTTTCATGTCTTGCTTCTTAATTAATATCTAATGATTACCTATAAATTTTATCTGGAAGGTTTATATTTTAAAGTTATTCTTACATAATTCAAATAATCCAAATCACAATCCGACATGATTTGTGTCCGCGCATCGCGCGGGTACTAATACTAGTTAAAGAGAAAAGGACAATTAGAACTTGAAGTAATGTTTTGGACAAAATTTCACGTTGACAGAAAGTTGATAGGCCTAATAAAAAACTTCACCATATATCTTCAGGAATGATATTTCTCTCCAGACTCATCATTTTTAGTTTCTTTTAGTTTCATTCAAATTTAACCAACTTGTGACGTAAATTAATCACGATGTTTATGTGCAGCAACTAACGTAACACACAAGTTCTATACTTGATTTTTGACAGTAGAACTTGTGTGTTGAAAATGTCATGAATTGAATTGAATTGGATAATTATTTTATTTTATCCATTGTAGTAACTCTTAATCCTTGATGCTTGACTAATCAAATCTTGTATTTTTTTTTTTTGGAATATTTCCTTTTCCATTGATCTCTTAAATGGAAAATTTAACACTATTTACCCCTAAAATTACATTGAATAAAGACATAAAAAAGAAAAGAAAAAAAAACCTGGCACATTAAAATGTCAAACATGATATGGCATATACGAGAGCACTAGATTTCTCCTAGTCTAGTGTCAATATTTTACTTGTCGATCGCATCTCACTTGTACTATATCCAAAAAGTCAAAAGTCAACAATTTAATTCACCACCTCATTTTTCTGATGTGTCAAATCCCTATTAGCCGATTATTTCACAAGACCCAACCCAATATTGACACGTGCCCATGTTCGGTGTGATCTCATCAGCGCAAAAATCTCGGTGTAATAAAGTGGGGTCAGCAATTCTTGATCAACGTACAATGACATAAGCATAACATACAATTCGTACTTATTTACCAGTCTTATACAAGTACACAACTGAAGACTTTCCCTCTTTACTTCTCTTCTTGTTTCAGTTTCAACTTTCTTCACCAAAATGGCGATGAAGAAATATCTAATTCTCTCGATTCTTTTACTCAATCTCATTTTCCTCAAAACGGCGTCGTCTTTAGACAGCAAAAACCTTGAAGAAGAAGAAGAAGATCTCAGTTTCCTCGAAGAAGAGGATTCTGCTGCTGATGCTCATTCAGATTCCAATCCGTACGGCGACCACCACGATTTCGAGAACTACGACGATCTCGAGGATGATTCCGCTGCTTCGGATCACGGATACGACTCTTACGAGCCACCGGCAGTGGATGAGAAGGATGTTGCGGTACTGAAGGAAGGGAATTTCAGTGAGTTTATTGCGAAGAATAAACATGTTATGGTTGAGTTCTACGCGCCGTGGTGCGGTCACTGCCAGGCACTCGCGCCGGAGTATGCTGCGGCCGCGACGGAGCTGAAAGGAGAGAATGTGATGCTTGCTAAAGTGGATGCCACTGAGGAAGCTGAGCTGGCTCAGAAGTATGATGTTCAAGGCTATCCCGCTGTTTTCTTCTTCATTGATGGCCTTCACAAGCCTTACAATGGTGAAAGAAACAAGTAAGTTGGTTTTTCACTTGATTCTGTCGTGTTTGAATTTGCGTGTTTGTGTGTGTGTGGCTTCTCAATTTTCGGCTTGCTTGGTGAATTAACATGTTCCTCTTTGCTATCTATTACTCTTGCTAGTGACTTGTACCTATATTTATAATCTTAAATTTTTTCTTACAATGTATCTTATTGTGAGAGTGGATCTTAAATTTGTAGAATGTCTAGTTTCATTTGTAAATTCATTGGAAGTATTGGTGAGTGCTGAAATGAACTGCTGATGTGCTCTTGACTGGTGGTCCTGAACTTGATGAAAGAACTTGGAAACCTATTAAATTACTATATGATCGAAAGTGTTGATTAATCTCATTTAATACGTATTCTAAGCACTGGCTTTGCTTAGAATTTTTGAAGATTTTTACAACATACATGTATTTTGACTCGTTGTATCATGTCGTTTATCCAAGTTACAAATCTTTGCTTGATATAAACAGTTAGTTGTACTTACTTTAACTTGATATAAACAGTTAGTTGTAATTACTTTTAAGTGACCTAATTGTGTAAATAAATTTTGACAACATATAAAAGTTAAATTCTTTCCTTCCATACGTTTAGTATTGTTATCTTAACATTCTTTCTACTTTGTTGTACTCCGAAGTGGATTTTCATTTGTTTTTCATTGCAGGGATGCTATTGTTTCATGGATAAAAAAGAAGACTGGACCTGCTCTATCAAATATAACGACGGCAGAGGAGGCAGAACGTATCTTGAAAGATGAGAAAAAAGTAGTGTTGGCTTATTTGAATGATTTAGTGGTAATTCCTCTATCCAGGCTGGTTTTCTTTTCGTTATGAGCAAGATGGGACCTAAACGCAATTCAGGTTATGGTGATTAATTAGTACAGTATTACTTCTCTCATTCAACCTAAAGTTGCTTTTAGATTTAATCAATGGAACAAAATTATGGTACTATGAATCATCAAAATCTTATAGATGGCGAGAGTAGTAGCTGTAGCTTGCGAACTAACTTTAGAATTGATTGAATTCCTCGGCTTTAGTTTTTTTTGGAGGAATTTGCTGATGTCTCATCATATCCACCTGCTATATATTCTACTAGATATATCACTGGTAACAAAGGTGGATGTGGCTTTCTTAATTTTGATTTGTTGGGGATTCAAAACCTAGCTAAAGGGACTAAAAGAAGATTTATACCAAAGATTAAAAAGAACATATGTGGAAGCCGAATTTAGCGACTTTTGGCATGTAATACAGTGATATAAAAATTTGGGACGCCTTTTCCAGTTATATAGGTGATACTGTGATAATGCAAGTGAAGATTATAATACCACTTCCTCAATTTTAATTTTATGGGGAGAACCCAGCTAGAGGGAAAAAACATGAATTATAATTCGTAAGCATAAAAATGGAACACCAGCAAAATAAAAAGAAATGTATGGCAGTTGAGTTCTATTTTTTCGTAATTGGCAGCATTTCTTAACATACTGTTGTAGCATATATATGTGTCATAATTTCTTTAAAAAAATCATTTTACATGTTTCAGGGTGATAAAAGTGAAGAGCTTGCTGCAGCTGCTGCACTAGAAGATGATGTCAACTTCTATCAGACTGCCAGTCCAGATGTGGCAAAGCTCTTCCACATCGATTCTCAAGCCAAACGTCCAGCTCTTGTCATAATTAAGAAGGAAGCCGAAAATATCAACCACTTCGGTTAGTCTGGCTAATGCAGTTATGTAGCATTAATCATTTCAATAGAGAAGTATTTACCAATGTCACGCTTTCTTGCAGGCGGTGAGTTCACCAAGTCAGCAATAGCTGAGTTTGTTTTTCAGAATAAACTTCCTCTTGTCACCTATTTTACTCGGGAAAGTGCCTCAGAGATATTTGAAAATCCCATTAAGAAGCAGGTGATCATTAAGCTAACAATAGCAGGCTGATCTTGTGTGGTTTTTCTTTCTTTTGTTTTACATGTTCTCTTTCTTATTCACAGTTGATACTTTTTGCCACTTCCAAAGATTCAGACAAGTTTCTGCCAATATTTCAAGAGGCTGTGAAAGCTTTTAAAGGGAAGGTGAGAATCTTACCACCTCTTTCAGATATGCACTATTATGGGCATTTATGAATGTCTCGTGTATACAAAGAAGGAGAAAAAGGGCTTTCGGGGGGGGGGGGGGGTTGGTTGCGATTTCTGATACTTGGAAACATGCTCAGAAGAAAGAAAAGCCTTTATTTAGGGCAGCCAGTCACTTTATAAAGAAGCTGTCTGCATAGTGTGCTTTTGCCAATTCTCTGACTCAAAAGTCTTTCGTGCTTTTATTTTCCAAAAACCTTGCAGCTTATCTCTGTGTATGTTGAAATCGACAATGAAGATGTTGGAAAACCAGTTTCAGAGTACTTTGGTGTTAGCGGTGATGCCCCAAGAGTAAGATGTTTTTAGTTTACTCCCTTTGCAGAAGATTTTGTTTTCGAACTTCCATAAACTTCCTAGCATCTAACTCGAGAATTGGTGCAGGTTCTCGCATATACAGGAAATGAGGATGGGAGGAAGTTTGTACTGGAAGGTGAAATAACCTTGGACAATGTCAAGGTTTGTTCACTGCTAACTTTAGAACCAAGCTTTTGGATAAACCTTGTGTGAAAAATTCCGGATGCTACTTCCCCTTGTGTCAAATTAGATCAAATGTGTTTATGAATCAGTTATACATATTGTTTTCTTTTAAAATAAAACTATAAATGAGGGGTTAGGAGGGGAGAAAGTAGATTGAATAAATCAGAAAGTTGGAGTGATAGGCCTTTCCTTCTCAAAGTTACATAGAGTAAAACAGTTAATCAACTTGAAAATTTGATTTTATGATGTTAGCCTCGACGAGTTGGATAATACTCTTGAAACAATTAAATTTTTTAGCCGTTGAAATCTTTGTTGGTGAATGGTAAAGCTTGGCATTGATGGGAGGGAGGGGTGCAGTGGAATTCATTTTTGGAGCTTTGGATTTTGCTCCTTTTTGAGAGATCACCTTAGGTTAGCAAGGTTCTCTCAGCTAATCCTCGACTTTCTATCTTATCCTATATGTATTTTTTTGTTATTTGTTTTGCAGTCATTCGGGGAGAAGTTTTTGGAAGACAACCTAAAGCCCTTTTATAAATCTGACCCAATCCCTGAGACCGTAAGTCTTCTAGTTCTTTTCACTACTTTCCAACATTAAGCTTCAGATTGAGCTTTGTTTTCTCAAACCCTTTGATCATTCATGCAGAATGACGGGGATGTCAAAGTTGTGGTTGGTAATAACTTTGACGAAATTGTTCTGGATGAATCAAAAGATGTTCTTCTTGAGGTACTAGTCGTCTTGTTTTGAATGAGTGCCTGTATTATTCAATGATACAAATAACTGGATGTTCAACATCCAAAACTTTTGAGTTCTGGATGTCTGATGGAGAATTTTGATTTGTGATTCAAAACAGATATATGCTCCTTGGTGTGGGCATTGTCAATCACTAGAACCCATATACAACAAGCTTGGCAAGCATTTAAGAGGCATCGACTCCCTTGTTATTGCCAAGATGGATGGTACCACAAATGAGCACCCCCGAGCCAAGGTACGTTTTGCGACTTCATGTTTTGACTTCAGTTACATACTCTTGTGTCCCATGCGGAATGTGCCAGATTCTATATCCCAGTACATAGTTTTTTTGTTGATTGGATATGTTTGCGAGCATGCTCAAGTTATACTGCATCCTTTCGTGTGTATACCAACATTTATCTTTAAGAAAGAAAATTTCTAGAAAACTAAGGGTTCGTTGATGACGCAAGTAACTAAAAGTGTGGCCGCTAAGTCGCTAACAACTTAAACTCTTAGATAATATGGTCACATTATTTAATATTATGCATAGGTCCTAAGTTTAAGTCTCACCACCATGCATAAAAACTTTTCACATGCTTGGTCTTCGAAAAGAGTCAAGCTATAGGAGGAAAAAAGTGCCAATTGTTTATTCTTTTCAATTATCCTTTGAGAAGTGCAATGGGAGGGGGTTATTGTGGTTGTTCGAACATTGGGTTAATGATTATTTGATTTATTGCAGTCTGATGGATTCCCAACACTTCTGTTCTTCCCAGCTGGAAACAAGAGCTTTGATCCAGTGAGTGTAACTTAAGTTGTTTCCAAAATTGTATTACATATGTTCCATTCCATTTTGCTTCTTAAAAATGATAGCTAATTCATCTTTAAATGATCATCCCGTTCTACAGATTACTGTTGACACAGACCGTACAGTGGTGGCTTTCTACAAATTCCTGAAAAAGCACGCATCTATCCCTTTCAAGATTCAGAAGCCGGCCTCAACACAGAAACCTACAGAGTCTGATGCCAGTTCAAGCCCAGAGAGCACCATTGATGATGTTAAGGATGAACTGTGAGATTCTGTAGCTAGGTTCTAGCATATTAGTCAAAGCTTGACTTTAGAAAGGAACTCCAAGCATGCCTTAGCGCGCTTTAAAGGGTGGGAGTGGAACGTGAGAAAGTGATAGCAACATTTGCATTGAAAGATGTAGGTAGGAATAGAAAGTAGAATGAGACGCCGGGCTCTCTTTTTTTTTTTTTTTTTGGTTTAATGGTTTCATATTCTTGTTTCTTTTTTTTGTTTTTTTGTTTTGGTTGACTGAAAATAATGTTATGGTGTATTGAAACTCAGACAAGGGATGTTTCTTCTAATAGATTCTTCTTGCAAATTACTTGTCAAAAAAAAAGATTCTTGCAAACTGATCTGCCTTTTGTTCTTTTCCCTCTTCCTTTATTTTGTCGAACCAAGTTCTGCACTAGTTTGGCACACGTGGTGTTTAAACCAAATCACTTAAACTAGCTTGGTACTATGTTTAAGTGTATACTTCCTTAAGAACTCTATTACATTTTTCTTACGATAAAAGCAGTTTTTTTTTTTTATGCAAGCATATCCACAAATCCTGAATTCACAAATCTAAAAAGGAAAGAAAGACTAAAAACAAACTATAGAAGACTTTTATCAAATAGGTCAAATGACACCTGAAGCTTTACTCGATGAAAGAACATTACAGAAAGAATACAACTAAAATATTTCTCAATTAAATAGCGCCTAACTAGTTCTTATATGATTAGTGATTCTGATACTGTTTGTGCTTTTTGCTGATGCAATCATCATCTAAACCACCAATGCAATTGAGTAGAAAGGTTCTCAGAAAGTTGACAATTTGTAGTAGCATTTATTTCCACATAAGAATCTGATAGCCTTTACCAGAGGGACACTTTGAAATGCAGAATCAGACAATTTCTCTTTCTCTCCACCCACACGGCTTCCTCACAAATCTTGTCTTCTTGAATCATAACATCACACCATTGCATCATTTCTCTCATTCCATCCTTCATTTTCTTTAACCTCAAGGCATTAGGAGATTATCCATTGTTATTAAAATCGTCACTTAATTCTTGAACATTATTTGGTGACCAGCTAGCTGTTCTTGCCAGTGCACATTGAGCTGGTGATTTTCTCTGTGGAGGAAATTGAGGTGGCATTAACGGCGGCTTAGCCGGCGACGGAGACGGTGACGGAGTTCTTGAATTTTGGAATAACTGGGGTTTCAATATAGCAGTAGTCAAAGGAGAATTAGATTCTTGTTACACTTCTTGATATTTTTTATTGGATATTTCTGATTAAGAAAAGCAATAAAACAGTAAAAGGGAATTAAAAGAACAGATAAATGTACGATCCAAAATCTATCTAATCGTGATGCACTTAACACAACCCACTAGCTAAGTCAAATAATATAAATTACAACTAAATTAAGAAATCAACAATGTATATAATAGAAACTAAAACCCAATATAATACAATTATCCCAAGAACCGGTGGCACAAGTCATGAGCCACTATTTGGAAGAATAAATACAATAATTATTTGAAGTTTACATAGACAAAACTTAAATCTTAAGCTACCATGAATAAGAGACAACTCGAATCTGGAACGCGGGTACGTCTTCAATGCACGACTTCGTCTTCTACTGCTACGTCACTCCAAGATCTGCACACAAGATGCAGAAGTGTAGTATGAGTACACCCGACCCCATGTACTCAGTAAGTATCTTAACTAACCTCGGTGAAATAGTGACGAAATTTTTAATTAAAAGATACCTACTTATATTTGTACCCGTGCAGATAATAAGCAGAAGAGCAAATACGAGAAAAGATACACACATAATCACGTAATGAATGAATCAAGAATACAAATGACAAAGGGCCCCAAAATATCATCATTTCTCAGTCTTACAACACGATAAACTGACATAAAACAAAGTCATGAATAACAATAATACATCTTTTTCTCCGTTGCGGCGCGCAACCCGATCCCCTATATATATATATATATATATATATATATATATATATATATATATATATATATATATAATGAGCAGTCCAATATAAAAAACTAATCCATCATATATAACGACAAGGCTTCCACAAGGTATATCATACAACCAATCCACAAGTCACCCAATCCGGTTAAGAAAATGAGAGTAATAATACATGAAACGAGCAAAGATGTTTATCAAGTAAGAACTTGGATCAAATGAAGGCATTCAATATATGAAATCATGTAGCAGGTAGAAGCACGTAGCAAGTAAAAGCATTTAATCAGTGAAGGCATATAGTAAGTAGAGCATATAATAAATAGAGACATAGAGGAGGTTAAAGCATGTGGTGAGTGAAAACATGTAGCAAGATAAGACATTCAATCAATGAAGGCATATGGTAAGAAGAACATATAGTAAGTTTAAACATGTAGCGAGTGAAAACATGTAGCAAGCTAAGGCATTTAACAAGTAAATCACGTGACAATTTGAGGCATATAACAAGTATGGGCTAATACAAATAAAGACGTGAATTTGAAGAGGATATATAACAGAAGTAATTCAAGTGAAAACGCAAGTGTAAAACGGTAGCAGACAAGGTAAAGACATAGCTATATAGTACGGACCAAAGAGAAAATATAGTGATAACTACATAAGGAACCCAAATGGAAGGTATCCTACAAAACAACAAACACTAATAGAAACTAAAGTAAATGACATGTAAGTGCTTAATGAACGAGTAATCATAACAAAAATCCAACTTCCTTTCTTTTTGCACGGTAATAACCAACAAACCAATCTCATTTCAAACCGCATGGAAATATTCATCGTGCCAACATCATATCAACCGCACAGAAATAATCATCATGCAAACATAGCCCTAAGGCCCCAATCCTTACATATATTACGGATAAAGAAACTCATGTAGCAAGACAATAACATGTATAAATGGGTGTTCATACTACGATCAATTAAGTAAGTAAACAGTCCGAAAACAGTACGTTAAATTCTTTTTACGATGTTACATGTTCTAACATGATTTATAACACAATTAAGCGAGTTTATTAGTCATGGAATTAAACAAAGTGTAAGTCAAAGAATCACTAGGTTCATCGAAGCACAAAGAAATCATATAATTTCCCCCTCCCGAGCATGGGAAATCCTGGAACATGCATATATACTCATCGCCTCGTATATGCATCACCCCCGCATGTAGCAAACAATATCATTTAGTAGAAAAAATCCTATCAACAAAGCTAGGCAAGACACTTGCCTTAAACAAGCCAAACTAATACACTAGAAGCGTCATCCCGTACAAATTGACCCCCAAACGGCTCGAAACTAGCCAAAAGTAACTCAAAATCATCAAATAATGCCATAGGAAGCAAACCCAAACGATAAAGGTCGAATCTTTAATCAAATACTCAAAGTCAACCAAAGAGTCAACTCGGGCCCGCACCCAAAATCCAACCAAACCCAATAATTCCAATAACCCGTTCGAATACGAGTCCAACCATACTAATTTCCCTCAAATCCGACTCCAAATCAATGTTCATATCTCAAATATTCAATTTAGAAAGGTTTTGACAAACCCCCCAATTTCTCTTTTATATTCATCAAATTAAAGACCAAAATCGAAGATGGAATCATGTAATATAATCAAAATCGAATAAAAAATACTTAGCCCAATCCATGTGGTGAAAATCATCTCAAATCCGCCAAAATACGAGCTTCATAACTCAAAATGTGATAAAATGACCAAAACCTTTAAAATAGAGTACTTTATAATCACTGAACAGGGAAACCCATCGCGAACGCGGAATAAACCTCGCGTTCAAGATGAAAAAATTACTCTGCCACAAAATAACGCTACGCGTTCGCAGAATATCCCTCGCAAACACGAAGAACACAACTGCCTGACAATCGCGAACGCGGAGACGCTAGCACGAACGCAAAGAGGAATCCATCATGACCTGCCCAGCTCAATACTACGCGAACGCGAAGGCAGGGATGCGAACGTGAAGGAGATCACCACTAACACTTCGCAAACACGAAGACAGGGATGCGAATGCGAAGAAGAAATGAAGCACCAGATATCAGTAGAAACCAGAAGAACTAACATGGCCCAAAATGGTCTAAAACCCGTTCGAAACTTACCTGAGCCCCTCGGGACCCCGCCTGAACATATTTACAAGTTCGTAAATATAATACGGACCTACACAACGCCTTAAGTCACGCATAACAATATTAAAATTACAAATCGCACCCCAAATCAAATCAATGAACTATTGAACTTTTAACTTCCAAAACTTGTGCCAAACCATCTCAAATCAACTCGGAATGACCTCAAATTTTGAACACAAGTTCTAAATGACATAACGAACATATTTTTCAACTTCTGGAACAACAGTCTGAAACCAATAACACAAAGTCAACTCCCGGACAAACTTATGAACTTCCCAAACCTTCAAATTGCCAATTTTTGCCAATTAGAGCCAAAACCAAGGCTATCAAATCACTGCATGAACTCACCATACGCATACCCATGAGTGATTACACTTCACTCCAATCCATATAAGCCTGACGAAAAAACCTAATTGAAGATCCTTAATTCAACCGCAGTCCATAAATCTTAGAATCCCGTTTCCAACAAGTGGAATCCATTATAAGTTCTTATCCCTGTATGTACATATAGTATTAGTCACAACAAGATGTATCAAGCTGTCAATAAACTGCTAAGGTAAATCACATGATGTGACACATAACCCATGTACTCACAACAATAACTTCTAACCACAATAGCTGCTCATCTCCAAACCCGGTACTGATAGTATACTTCAGATCAAATGAAATCTCGTTATAGACCTTCACAATGCGACTAACGATAAAAGAAACATGTAAAAACTCATAACTACTCATGAAATCAACAAGTCAAGAAGCTCTCTCGCCCGACAAGGACCATTGCCCAATTTTGAGTGAAAATATGGTATCATTATTCCAAATATTTCTTATCCCAATACGATAGTGCAAATCTCAGGTCCAAAAACCTCATCTCATCCAATTCAAGCAGCCCAGCTGACAAGTCACACCAAAAATCACATGGGTCCTCACACAACACGGTTCGTAAACCAAACAAGAAATAACTCAGATATATCCAAACATGGAAAGAAAGCAAGGTACTAGGACTATCCAACAAGTACAACTTATATAACAACCAAAACATAATTTCATGAACTTATCCCACAAGGGAAAATAAAACACGAAATAAACACAAGGAAGGATATCCCACATAACTCCGTTGTAGCGCGTAACCCGATCCAAAATATATCAATCCACATAGAGATACCCATCGAGCTATGGTGATCGTGCTCACTAAACACATGTGAATCAACATCAAACACAATAGAGTGCACAAATATAATTGTGGAAAGGTGAATAGACATAACACAATATTAAGAGGAGGCTAGCACAACTAGGGTGAAATAAGCAAATCAACATCACGAGGGCCATCTCGTCTATATCGCCATAAGGCCTAAATGGGATTACAACATGCATGTAAATAATCATGCAACCTCACAACCCTTCATAAAATAGGAGAGAAACATATAACATAGATCAGGGCACGAATAAGATCTATGTTGTCTGATGATATCCCCGCGGTAGCAATTACGTAAGAATAAGAAAACCTGACCTGATATAGAATACACATTCTCATTAAGCTTACAAATATACCCCAAACCAATTCCGATCATTCACATACAGGTATACAACCTTCCAAAAGTCTATAGCAACCTACCCATAACACATACCATCTGCTAACCAATTCCTTACATATCCTTACAGTCCTAACCAAGGAATAGTTCGCCCCGCGAGAACATCCCGTCTCTAAACCTCGATAATAAAGAAATCTTCATATCCGATCCCAAATCCACTACTCAAATGGCTAGAAGGTTTTTTATAAAATCATGAAGGCAAATACAAAGAATACATATGGTGAAAAAGAAGTTTACCGTGAGTTTTTACTTCCCATCCAAATTTCTCAGAAAGAAACTTTCAAGTTCTTTGATCCATGGGAGTAGAAGATAGCATTAGTGCAACCTATTCACGAAAGTTTGAAATCTCACCAATGACTTTCATGATAGCTACAAAAAATATGTGTAAGGAAAAAAAGTAAAGCTCTAACTAAAAAGAAACAAAATGGAGGAGCATCGGCAGGTACTTACGTTTAAGGTTCCATTTCTCAGGGAAAGACATATTCTCCTCTCCTACCAACTCACGAGTTAAAACGACCACGTACCAGCTGTACCATCCTCTGTCATGTTCATCCTTAAGACCGACAACAACTCTCTTACTTCTTGCAGCAAGAGAAGATATACTAGCACGAAAGAGTTTGGGCGAATAAAGGTGAAGAAGTGATGGTTGGCTAGAAACTCATGTTTTAGCCGTAGTTTGCACTCTAATTACTGCATTTTACTTGTGTTTGAGCTAAAATAATAGTGAATTGCACTTATTACGTATTTTATGCCTTGCATGAAGCGATTCTGAGTTAAAAAGATAATTTAGAGCTAAATCGGATAATTTAGAGCTTTGAAGTCTGAGTAAAAACCTAAGAAATTAAATCGGGATCGCGTTTGGGGGTCGAGGACTAAGTCTGGATATCAAAAATTAGAAGAAAAATGTTACTTTGAGAATAAAGCACTACCGAGCCGCATGGGGCACTGCTAGGCGCGGCGCGGCAGAGCAACTGGGATAAGTCTGTCAGAAAATGTGTCTCTGTAAATCCCTACCGGGTCGTCGCATGGTGCGGCCTAGGGTGCAGCGTGCCTGTGCATTTCCCCCAGAGTATTGTCCTAGTTCGGCTTGGGAAGGGTATTTTCGTCCGTGCCCACTTCTAAACAGTATAAATATACCAATAACACGTTTTTCAGGGACTTTTGACCTACGAAAGATTTGAGAAGAAACTAAGGCAAGAAGACACAATTTTATCACTTGGTATCCTTCAAGTTTTCTCACTTGTGTGCAGGATACATGTCTAATTCTCTGGAGTATGACTCGATCTTCTTCAAAGGAAGTGATACCTTCTAAACCGGAGTAGGAGAAACACCTACGACAACTAAGAAATCAAAGAGGATTCACCGAAAATGAAACCTTCAACTCAAGAACACATGGCAAAGAACGATGACGATGGATTACACTTAGCTGCAAGAGAGGCAGCACAACATAGAGAACGAGCTGCACGGGTAGCAGTTGAAACAACCCTTAGAGCTGCTGATGAGACTGTCAAAGAGGATGGGGGTCGAAGATTCAATCTAAATTGACCCCTGGTTGAAGACCAGTTTCAAAATACGCCCCCCAGGCCTGGGAGATCATTAGGTGACTATGCAAGACTAGTCTATAATCAGGGTTTGTCAAGTGTCAGACCTCCACCCATAGCAGCAAACAATTTCGAGTTGAATCAAGGCTTGCTTCAAATCATCCAGAACAATTGTTCCTTTAGAGGGAAGGTGAATGAAGATCCAAACACTCACTTGATGGACTTTGAGGAAATCATGAACGCCTTTCAGTACAATGGAGTGTCCAAAAATACTATCTACTTAAAGGCATTCCCCTTTTCACTGAAGGATGACGTGAAGCATTAGCTACGAAGATTACCAATTGGATAGATCAGGACATGGGAAGATATGACGAAAACATTCTTGACAAGTACTTCTCAGCTACAAAAACAGGGAAATTTAGAAGGAAAATCCACAACTTCTGCCAAAAGGACACTAAAATAGTTTTTGAAGCTTGGGAAAGATTCAAGGAGATAGTGAGAAGGTGTCAGCATAATGGAATCGAATTTTGGATGCAACTCCAGGATTTTTGGAATGGACTAACACCCTCCTCACGACGAACTCTGAGTACTACATGTGGAGGTCCATTAATGAAGAAGACTTCGAAGGAGGTTGTCTCAATCCTTGATGAATTGTCTGAGGATGCTAACCGGCGGCTTGCTGAGAGTAATGACAAAAGAAAATCTATTGGGGTTCACCAGGTGGAATCTAACACATCAGTTCAAGTCCAACTAGACACCATGGCCAAAGGGATAAGAAAGGTGACCTTAGCCAAGGTACAGAGTAAGCCACAAGTAGCATTTGAATTTTGTAGAATGGGATACCCTACACATGAGTCTCGAGCTTCAGCTGAGGAAGTTAACGTTGTGGGAAAGCATAATAGAGGAAACTACCAACGTGGGAGCAACTACAATGCTATAGGACAAAGACATCTAGGTTTTTCTTGGAGTTCACCTAGTGGGAGTTTGAACTCGTGCAGCAGAATAATCGTAGACCCTATGGTCAAGGACCACCATGTTTTCAAAACCAGCTGAAGCAGCAGTACCAACAATACTAGCCACAACAATCAAATCAATGTTGTATGGAAGATCTCATGAAGGCTTTCATCAACAAATCAGATGAGAAATTTGGGACTCAGGGTGCAGCCATCTGGGAATAGAGCACAGCCATCCAGAATTTAGAAAGACAGATGGAATAGATTGCAAACTTTTCATCTAAGAGGGCTCCTGGGACTATACCCTCTAACACTGAAAAAGAACCCAAAGGAGACAATCAAAGTTGTATCTTTGAGAATTTGCAAAACATTGGCTGACCCAGTTGTAAAAGTTAGATCCGAGGTGGTGAACAAGCATACTGAGACAATGGAAGAGAACAAGAGTGAAGGCAGAAAGGCCAGAGTAGCGGGATACAAAAAGAGGTTGAGGAAAGCAGACACGTGCCTGCTCCGCCATTCCCTCAAAAGATGAAGTAGGAAAAATTAAACAAGTGCTTTGGGAGGTTCTTAGAGATGCTCAATCAATTGTATGTGAACATCCTTTCACTGAGGTTCTCACTCAGATGCCTGTATATGCCAAATTCTTGAAGGAAATCTTGTCCAACAAGAGGAAATTAGAGGATACACAAGTGGTCAACCCGAATGCCCACTGCAGTGCCATATTAAAAAATAAAATTCCTCAAAGTGTGGCGACCTAGGAAGCTTTACCATACCATGCTCGCTTGGGAGTGAGAAATTTGACAAAGCCATCTGTGATTCTGGTGTTTCTATAAATCTAATCCCTTTGTCTATGTTCAGAAAACTTGAAGGTGAGCTTGGAGTGATCAAATCTATACAGTGTCCCTACAACTAGCTGACTTGACCACCATCCTGCCTGAGGGAATTATCAAGGATATTCTAGTACGGGTGGACAAGTTTGTGTTCCTCCTGAACTTTATTGTGGTGGACATGGAGGTGAACAAAGAGGTGGCTCCAATTATAGGAGGCCTTTTCTATGTACAAGCATAGCAATTCTTGATATCTATGAGGGACAACTTATGCTCAGAGTGGGTAACAAGAATATAGTGTTCCAGATAAAAAGAATGATAAAATACCCGGGGAGGAGGAATCTGCATGCTCGTGTTTCAAGCTTGATATTGTTGGGGAGTTGTATAAAAAATATAAGTTTGACAAGCTTGTGAGGGATACTCTAGAGAGGTGTATTACTCAGTCCAGCACAGTGGAGGATGGAGATCCTAAAATAAAGAAAGAGTCTAAAGCTCTTGAGGCTGAGGATCAAATGGTTGATGAGGAGGAACTAAAAAAGGAGGCTTCTAAGCCTATGTGGAATTGAAAGTCCTCCCTACTCACTTGAAATATGCTTTTCTTGAAACTAAAAATTTTCCTTTGATTATTTTTGCTTACTTGACAGGTACACAGGAACACAAGCTGGTGGAGCTGCTGAGAAAGTACAAGAAGGACATTGGCTGGACCATAGCTGATATTCAAGGAATCAGTCTAGCCATATGCATGCAGAAAATTCTACTGGAAGAAAATAACAAGCCAGTGGTGCAGCCCCAACGCAAGCTGAATAAAAATCTGGAGGAGGTAGTGCACAAGGAGATTATCAAGTTGCTAGATGCGAGAGTGATTTTTTATCTCTGATAGCCAGTGGATCAGTCCAGTGCAAGTTGTACCTAATAAGGGGGGCATGCCAGTGGTGAAGAATGAAGACAATGAATTGATCCCAATAAGAACAATCACTGAGTGGAGAATGTGCATTGATTATAGAAAGCTGAATGATGCAATAAAGAAAAACCACTTCCCGCTTTCCTTCGTTGATCAGATGCTCGAGAAAGTGGTTGGACATGGTTGTTATTATTTTTTGGATAGGTACTCAGGCTACAATTAGATACCCATTGCCCCAGAAGAAGTTGAGAAGATTACGTTCATTTGCCCGTCAGGTATTTTTTCTTACAGGAAGATGCCATTTGTGTTGTATAATGCACCAATCACTTTTTAGAGGCGCATGATGACTATATTCTCCGATCAAAACGGGAAGTGTCTATAGGTATTCAAAGATGATTTTACTCCATTTGGTGTCGATTTTGATGACAGTTTGAAAATTTTGGAGCTTGTGCTTGAATGTTGTGAATCCACTCACTTGGTTCTTAATTGGGAGAAGTGCCACTTCATGGTAAAGAGGGAATCATTCTAGGCCACAAAGTGACTGCACATGGCATTGAAGTTGACAGAGCAAAGGTTGATGTAATTGCGAGACTTCCTCCACCGACTTATGTGAAGAGAATAAGGAGTTTCTTGGGACATGTTGGGTTTTATAGAAGGTTCATCAAAAACTTTTCCATCATAACCAAATTGTTGACGGCATTGCTAGCGAAGGATGTCAAGTTTGTGTTTACTGTGGAGTGCCTAAGGGCATTTGAATTGATAAAGGAAAAACTTGTCAGTGCTCCTATTATGGTGACACCTGATTGGAGCCAGCCATTTTCCTGTTTTTAGTTGAAATAAGTTTTGTACTATTATAAATAGGGGTATTGGTGATTTATGACCTGTACACAAAATTCGCATCATTCCGAGATGTCTAAGTATGATTCGTCGCATTCAGAACTAGTTAAAGAAGTTTGAAGTTCATAAGTTGATTAATTTGGTTTTGGGGTTCGATTCTTATTTTTGATGTTTTTTATGTGTTTCAAGGCATCTAGTAGGTCCGTATTATGTTTATGAACTTGTTGTACAGTTGGATGGGGTCCTGGGTGAGTCCTCATTTATAAAGTCATTCATGGCACTTGGCCGAATTTCACAATTCTAGTTTCCCTTTTTACATTCAACATTATTATCATCATCAACAACACTAAGGCCTATCATTTAAGACATTAGTAGAAATATGAGCAATTTGGGAATCCTAAGCACATAGAGGTTTTTCGTACAATTTGGCATAACAATCATTATTCGAATTTCAGCCAACCTTTTGGCTAGTGGAGTGTTGCCGTGTGACCTCTCTCGTGATCAAAGAAGGAAGCTTCAAGGTGAGGTAAAAAAGTTATTTTTGGAATGACCCTTTCTTGTTTAACCAATGTGCACATGGTGTGATTCGAAGATGTGTAACTAAAGGAGAGATGGCAAGCATTTTGTCTCATTATCATGATGGAGACCCTAGAGGACACTATGGTGGAAACCGCACTGCAACAAAGGTCATGGAAGTCGGTTTATATTGGCCTACTTTGTAAAAAGACGTACGAGCGTATGTGGCTGTATGTGACAAGTGTCAAAGGGCAGGTAACATTAGCAAGAGGGATGAGATGCCACTAAAATCCATTCTGGTATGTGAAAATTTTGATATTTGGGGCATTGACTTTAGGGGGTCATTCCCATTGTCTCATTCTTATGTGTGTATCCTAGTAGCTGTTGACTACGTCTTTAAATGGGTTAAAGAAATCCCTACTAGGACTAATGATGCTCGGGTGGTGTGTGAGTTTTTACGGAAGAACATCTTTACCCGCTTTCTGACACCTCGAGTGATTATCAATGACAATAGGTCGCACTTTGTAAACAAGCAGTTTGCTGCGCTATTGTCCAAGTATGAGGTTACACACAAAACAGGAACCCCGTACCATGCCCAAACTAGTGGGCAAGTTGAAGTAGCTAACCGTGAGCTTAAATAAATTCTTGAAAAAATGGTTAGTGCTTCTCATAAGGATTGGTCTGTAATGTTGGATGAAGCTTTATGGGTGTGTAGAACTGCGTTCAAAACAATGCTCCAATGACACAAAGTGTATATTTTGTTGCAAATATGGAGGGAAATTGCTTTGTAATGAGGTGATGATAAATGATGAGTGTGGGGTTGGTGGTCATGTGCTAATTTTGTGATATTGTAACGTGTTAGCCACGAGTGCTAATCGATTGACCACCCCATACTATTGTGTTACTAGTTGCTAATTGGGAGGTTCGATTCATTCTAAGTACTTGTATAATGTTGTAGTGTAACCTTTTAATTTTGTTGGTAGTAAATTAGGATAACTTCTTAGTTTTGTTTTCTTAGTTACTAGTTTAGCTTCTTGATTTTGTACTTTACAATAGTGTAGTGTAATCACTGGTTGCATTGTTGTAATGTTATGTTGGTGGTTGGGCAAGTTGGTGATGACTTGTGAAGTGTTTTAGTGGGGGTAGTTTGAGTCCCCGTTTTACATTTACTTGTGAACATGCCAATGACATAAGTGTGGGGTGGTTACCCCATTTGGTCTTGCCTTTTGTTTTACGTGTTGTGGCTAATTGTGTTCATCTTGTGCATGTACAATATCTCGCCGTCCCAGTAAGCTTGCTAACAACGGTTCTTCTGAGGTTGCATATAGTAGTAGGAGATGGGGTAGGCGGGTACCACCCCTACCTCAGTGGAGGAAGAGATGGAGCATATTGATTCGGATATTGACGTGGTCCTAGGTTGCGTATTCTAAGAATTAGTACACGAACTTTGTTCCTGCTGTAAACCCGGGCCCAGAGGTTGGTATAGATGATGGGAAGCTAGCCCGGAAGTACTCGGGGATATACAACAACACTCGAGCCCTGGGTTTTGAAAGTGTGTTCCATCCTGGTGATGCAGTGAATGTGAACTTAGTGAAGGAATTTTATGCCAATTGGTAGCCTAACGCTAGTTTGGATGCTGTGTACGAGGTGCAGGTTTGAGAAAAGGTGATCCCCTTTTCTTCTCAAGTGATTAATCGGATTATAGGATCCCCAGAGCACACTCATAAGCTGTTTCTGAGGCTTCTTCATTGCCCGAACTATCCTGATACCCGGCAAAAGCTGTATGGAGCTGACTCTCTTGCCACATGGACGCGGGATGCCAATTGTCACGACCCCAATTTCCCTTCGTAGGATATCGTGATGGCATCTAGTCTCTAAGACTAGGTAAGCCTAACACATACTGACTAATAGATTTTTAACCAAAACAACTACTCCCTCCGTTCCAATTTATGTGAACCTGTTTGACTGGGCACGAAGTTTAAGAAAAAATAAAGACTTTTGGAATTTGTGGTCCTAAATGAGTTAAAATGGGGTCCAAAATATTTGTGTGGTTATAAAAGCTTCTCATTAAGGGTAGAATTGTAAGTTTAAGCTAAATTATTTCCAAATTTAGAAAGGATTCATTCTTTTTGGAACGGACCAAAAAGAAAATAGGTTCACATAAACTGGAACGGAGGGAGTATTAAAGATGAACCATATATTGCTATATAAAGCCAACAATCCCAACATGATATACAACATCCCAAGACCATTAGTACAAGTCATAAGCTCTACTTAGTTTACTAGAAAACCTCTACGTACAACTGTTCCGAAATAGAAATAAATAGTACAAAGTAAAATATCAGAAGGTGACTCCGAGGTAGGTCTACGAACGCGACGGTAGGTATACCTTGAGTTTCCACAGCAATGCCCGATTAGCTAGCTAATGATCAATAGACTTCGAAGTACCTGGATCTGCACAAAAATATGCAGAAAGCGTAGCATGATTACACCATGGAGGTACCTAGTAAGTATCAAGACTAACCTCAGTGGAGTAGTGACGAGGGACAATAAAGACACCTTCTAGTCTTATTAACATGTACACGTATGAATGTGAAACTAACAGGGAATAATATCAATATAAACCTAAGCATGGTAAAAATAACAAAATAATGCTTGTAGTAGAAAACTAGAAACAATAATTAGCAACAAGGCACAACAGGTAATAACGTCGTAGAGTTAGCTGAATACAGTTTAAGTCAGGTGAAACCAAGCAAGGAAAACAAGTAACAACTCAATAAGAACAATCACTTTCACACAAGATTTATTCAAGAATTTTTTCGAGGTACCACACCTCATAATCACAAATCATGGGTCCCAACTCACGAACCCTAATCACTTGGCATCTTGTGCCCACATTACAATCACAATCTCACGGATAACTCACGTGCTGCATGGTCAACTCACATTCCAATACCATTAATATCTCATATATGCATGGACAACTCACGTGCTAATACCATTAATACCTCATATTTGCACGGACAACTCACGTGCTAAGGGAGTGACATTATCTCATATCTGCATGGACAACTCACGTGCCAGCAATAACAATAACTTATAACCGCACGAACAACTCATGTGCCAATAGTACAACTCTCACATAGAAGACAAGTAACGAGAACACATGTAAATGATCAATAACATCAGGATTCATCTTCTTAAGCTGATATAAGTGATCAATTATGTGTATGCTTGTGCAAGTGTTCTATCACAACTCGAGTCAACAAGTAAGAGTAGAGAAAACAAATGGCACATAGGAACAACACAATGAAATGTAAAATGCATAACTCACACAAGGTAGGCACACCACTACAAATATCATCAATAACAATGCCCCCAGGCCATCACAAATCATCCCTGATATAGTCCCTCCCCTGTCTTGCCACGTGCGCAACAATAAATTGAATGCCCGCCTTGTCTCGCTACACACACATAATAATATTCCCGCCTTGTCTTGCCATATGAGCAAACCCCCCCCCCCCCACCTATATATATATATATATATATNTTTATAACCCCCACATTTAAACCGCCACAATAAGAACTATTTTGTGGGGTGGGGGTTGGCTCAAACGCCACAAAACAAATGTATAGTGGGAGTTTTTTATGACCCCCATAAATAAACCGCCACAATTTGACAAATTTTTTGTAGTGTAAGCACTCGACCCAAGATCTCTGGGTAAGAACTAAGAAGAGTAAAAAGATCTTAATCATCTTATCGCTATACCTACCGGTAAAATAAAGATTATTAATTAGGTGGTCTGGTTGTACATTCTTTTGACATTTCCACCAGGTTTCAGCTGGCTTGTTCAACAGTATTATTGATTAGTTATTTTAGGAAGAAAGGTTGGCTGGTGTTACACTCCTTTAACATTTCCATATGTGTTATTTTTGGGATAAATTGTGTATTTACTAACTAGGTGACGCCAAAAAAAAAAAATACTTTACAACAGTCAATTTGCTGTTTAAGTGCTTTTTGGATTTTTTTTAATTGAACTTTTCAACTTTATCTTAGTGAACAGTGCTCTCTAAGGAAATTCTTTGTCTTCGGTTTTTTTATCCTTAAAAGTGTGTTGGTCTAAATTTGGGCGGCTTGATAACTGCAAATGAACATTGTCGAGGATAGAGTCAACCACGGCACGATGGCGAGGAGTAGTCTTAAGATGGATTATTGCCAAGGTCAAGCAAAGGGGAAAAGGAAGCAACGGTAGGATAGTTTAGCAATAGATATAAGGAATATTCCATTAGATATTTTCTATGTTGTACTTTTTAGGGTTATTTGGGGATAACCCTTATAAATAGGAACAGATAAAGAACAAACAGGGAACCTTCACTTTTTGATAAGAGCACTTATAAAGGGTTGGCTACAGAGAATATACAAAAAGGCTTGTCTTGTTCACCGATTCTATTGCTCAGCACACGTCGCTCACTATTTGTTTACAAGATCCAAAGATTCCTTATTCATCTTCATTTATCATTATCCCACGTTGATGTCAGGAAGAATAATCACCCAAACCATCTAACATTTGGGTGATAAATTCCTCTTTATTACATTTATCGTCATTATCTACATTTATTGCATGTTTTATTATAACATTCATTGACAATCATCGAACACGTACCCAATCTTTATTACACTCAAACACAATCTCATCCCACGGATCTGTCTAAGTTTTTTATCTAGAATTTATTATATCTAACTAGGATTCACCCTCTATTTCCTCATTAATTAGTTTAACAAAAAGCTTCACACTTTTTGGTCAAACAATTTGGCGCCGTCTGTGGGGAGGTTCTAGTTAAAAATTAGTTCTTTCTAGATTAAAAAAACAACAACAACAACATCATCCATCTTTTCCTCGTTTGCACCAACTAACAATGGCAGGAAAAGGAGATGAAAGACTGAAAGCAGTAGTAGATATCACTGCCAACCTCTTGAACACCATCAACGAGGTTGACAGAGAAAGCGAGGAGAACGCAACGCCGAGTGCTACACCCAGGCGGAGCGACTCACATCCCCCTCATGGAAGTGTAACCGCTTCACGTGAAAAAGGGGAGCCTCCATATCCAAAACTAAGGAAGCACCGCCAGCAATCAAAAAACTACTGGAGACGTGGCTGACAAGCACTCTAAGCGACATACTCGACAAACCCGTTCAACGGGCGAATAGAAACGTCATAAAAGCGGATATCACAACAACCGCCGACGAGCAACCTATCCCTCCCCAACAGGTAACACTCTCACCGGTGTTGATGTAGGTAACGACGCACTTGCCGCCATCCTAAAGAAAATAGAAGAAATGGAGAACGAGAATAAAGCACTCCGCGACCAAATGAGGGAGCATCAAGAAAGGGTTGATAAGATACCAGGCGCCCCGAAATTACCACCAAAACGGGACGTCGGTCGGTTCGTCGAATAATCATACAGCGAGGAGGCGGCCCCACATGACATACCCAAAACCTTCAAGATGCCACCATATTTGAAGATATACGACGGCACAACAGATCCCGAAGATCACACCATTCATTACGTCACAGCAGTAAAAGGCAACGACCTCTCAAAAGAGCAGGTACCATCAGTATTACTGAAGAAGTTCAGCGAAATCCTAATAGGGGGAGCCTTAACATGGTACTCACAATTACCGGCACGATCAATAACAACGTTCGAAGAAATGGTCGATAAGTTCGTCACCGCCCACGCCGGGGCTAAGAAAGCGGAAGCCTGGGTGAATGATATATTCGCCGTTAGGGAATCGCCTAGTGAGGGACTCAGGGACTTCCTCGCTCGGTTTAACAGAGTAAGAATGAGCTTGCTAGATGTATCAGAAAGGATGGTGGTGGCAGCTTTCCAAAATGGGTTGAACAGGAATGGGTCGAGAGCGACGAGAAAATTATTAAGTAGGCTCATGAAATACCCTCCCACCACTTGGGAAGAAATTTACAACGCCTACTGCGCCGAGGTGAGAGCAGACGAGGATGACCTTAACGCTCCGATCCAATGGTTAACGTCGGTCCAAATAGAGCCGATGAAAGACCGTCGTAATGACGGTCGAAAAGACCAGTCATGTCCACGCCTCAATCGAGACAGGCATCAACCCTATGTCAAAACAGCCATCCCACCATCTCCTCGCCATGCGGAGCGACTGTCCAGGCCGCATATAGGGACTCAGCGAAACGAAAGAGGTATGCCTCCACTCTTATCTGCTCACAATTTTTGTGTTTCCCCTTCAAAAATAGTGTACGCACTAGAGAAGCTCGGTCCGAAGGTGAAGTGGCCACAAAAGATGAAGTCCGACCCAAGTACCCGAAAGTCGAACGTCCTCTGTGAATTTCATCAGGAGCGGGGTCACAAAATTGAGGACTGCATAGCCCTATGGCAAGAAGTAGTGAACATGCTCCACCAAGGGCACCTAAGGGAGCTGATGAGCGACCGAGGAAGAGCCAATTTCTGTTGCGGACGAGAACAATACCAAGGCCCTCCAAACCCACCCTCCCCTGCCCGCACCATGCAAATGATCATCGGTGGCAATGAAGAAGCCATCAACCACGTAAAGTTTACCACCACACATAAACTGAAGCGATCAATCACCTACGAATGGTATGATGACCTTGGAGAAAGTATCATCTTTGATAAGTCAGATACTAACGGTTTGACTTTTCCTCACTTCGATGCTCTTGTCATTACTTTACGTATTTCAGATACTAATGTAAAAAGAAAAATGGTAGACGAAGGAAGTGGCACGTGTATTAATCACCCTCGAGTTCTCGCGCAAATGCGACACGAGGACAAGATAGTACCACGCTGCATAACATTAAAAGTTTTAACAATGCAGTCGAGCGAACCTCAGGAGAAATAACATTGCCCGTCCTAGCCGGGGGCGTCATCATAGAAACAACGTCCCATGTCATGAACTAGGACACAACTTACAACGCCATCATAGGACGACCATGGATACACGTCATGAGAGCCATCTCGTCCAGCTTGTATCAACTAATCAAGTTCCCTACTCCGTGGGGGATATTCAGCATACGAGGCAAACAGCGCACAACCCAAGAATGTTATCGCATCGCCCAAAATTGTACATACACTCAACAGCTAAAGGGGATGGACTCAGAAGCATAGATTTTACCAAATTCGGGGTCCGAACTCAACAAACAAAAAGACGTTATCAAGGATCCCGACGTCGTGAAAGCCGCAGGATCAACGATTGAAGACCTCGACCCCGTCCAACTAGACAGCATCGACAACAGAAAAAGGGCTTACATATGCCATAAACTCTCCGAGCCAAGTAAATTTCATAAGTTTTTAATTAACAACGTCGATCTGTTTGCTTTTTCCCACGCAAATATGGCAAGTATCCCAAAAGACGTTGTCACACACAAGTTGAACATCGATCCCCTCTACCCTCCAGTACGACAAGTAAGAAGAAAATTCAATGCCGCAAAAAACAAAGTCGCCGGCGATAAGGTGGATAAACTACTCGCTAACGGCTCCATCCGAGAATCGAAATACCCCCAATGGGTCGCTAACGTAGTCATGGTGAAAAAGAAAAACGGAAAGTGGCGGATGTGTGTGGATTTCACAGACCTAAACAAAGCCTGCCCGAAAGACTCCTTTCCGTTGCCTCACATCGATCAACTCAACGACGCAACGGCAAGGCACGAGTTGTTGAGCTTTTTGGACGCCTACTCAGGTTACAACCGAATCCTCATGGAGAAGAAAGACCAGGAAAAGTCTACTTTCATCACCCATCAGGGAACATACTGTTACAAAGTCATGCCATTCGGGTTGAAGAACGTAGGGGCGACTTATCAAAGGCTGGTCACCAAGATGTTCAAGGACCAACTCGGTAAAACAATGGAAGTGTACATAGACGACATGTTGGTCAAATCAAAAAGGAACGAAGACCACATCGACCACTTGAAGGAAGCCTTTGGTATACTAAGGCAATACGGTATGAAGCTAAACCTAGAGAAGTGTGCCTTCGACGTAACTTCGGACAAGTTCCTCGGTTTTTTGGAATCACAAAGAGGCATCGAGGTCAACCCCGACCAAATCAAAGCCATCGAGGGAATACTTGAAGTATTGACCAGCAAGAAAAAGGTACAAAAACTGACAGGCCGTATAACTGCCTTGTCGAGGTTCGTCTCCCGATCCTCTGACAGATGCCACAAATTCTTCAGCGTGCTCAAAAAGGACAACGGGCTCCAGTAGAATATAGAATGCATCGAGGCCTTAAGAGAACTAAAGGCATACTTGTCCTCGCCCCCGCTACTCGCCAAAGCAAAACCCGGCAAATGCCTCCTGGTATACTTGGCCGTATCAGAGGTCGCAGTAAGCGCAGTATTAGTCCGTGAAAACAAAGGTATGCAATCTCCAATCTATTACATTAGCGAAACTCTGGTCGATGCCGAAACGAGGTACCCCCACCTCAAAAAATTGGCCTTGGCATTGGTTATAGCTTAACGAAAGCTTCTGATCCAAAACAGGTTTTTTGAATGAAGTTAGAAAGAAGTTCTATTGCCCCGGAAGGAAGGCCTATTTTCAATGCCACCTCATATCAGTAGTGACGACCTTCCCCCTACGGAGCATCCTACACAAACCCAAACTGTTGGGGAGATTGGCTAAGTGGGCCATAGAATTAAGCGAGCACGATATAACATATCAGCCGCGAACAACGATAAAATGCAGGTACTCGCCGACTTCGTCGCCGATTTCAGTTCCAAAATAATGCTCGAGGTCGAACAAGAAACTTATCGTACCTCTCCTAGGTTACCCGACTTATGGGTCCTGTACAGTGATGGTGCGTCAGGATCTGGACTGGGACTCGTACTCGAGGTCCCAACAGGCGAAGTCATCCGCCAACGCATACGGTGCCCCGATATGACTAACAATGAGGCCGAGTATGAGGCCATAATTGCAGGACTAAAGCTAGTTCTCAAATACGGGGCACGATGAGTCGTCCTCATATGCGACTCACCACTCGTGGTCAACCAAGTCACAGGGACTTTCCAAATCAAAGAGCAGAGGCTACAAAAGTACCAGGCAAAAATTCATAAACTCCTACCGGAATTCGACGAATGTCAACTCGACCAGATACCTCAAGCACAAAATATCAAGGCAGATGGCCTCGCTAAGTTAGCAGCAGCCACCAAAAACATTACAAAAGAAAACGTGGTCACCCTCCTCCACTCGTCAATAGACCAACTTGAGGTACATTCTGTAAATTTGACTTGGGACTGGCGCAACTGTATTGTAACATATTTGCAGGAGGGAGTACTCTCATCAGACAAAAAGGAAGCCAAAAAGCTTCAAATTCAGGCAGCCAGGTACAGCATCATAAACCACGACTTATACAAAAGAACGTTTGGAGGCCCCTTGGCGAAATGCCTAGGGCCAAACCAAACAAGACGCGTCCTCGAGGAAGTACACGAAGGCCATTGCGGTGCTCATACCGGCAACCGAGCCCTCGTTAGATGCCTCATTCGAGCAGGTTATTATTGGCCCACAATAAATAAGGAAGCCGCTGACTACGTCAAAAAGTGCGAGCAGTGCCAGAAATACGCTCCTATGATACACCAAGCAGGCGAGAACCTCCACTCGGTTACATCGCCATGGCCATTCATCAAATGAGGAATGGACATTGTCGGACCCCTTCCAGCAGGGCGAGGTAATATACGATTTCTTTTGGTTTTAATTGACTATTTTTTCAAGTGGGTAGAAGCAGGTGCATTCGCCCAAATACGCGAACAGGAAGTTATCACATTCATATGGAGAAACATCATATGCCGCTTCGGCATCCCCAAAGAAATCAACTGTGACAACGGACCCCAATTTACCGGAAAAAAGACTGCTGAATTCTTTGAGAAATGGCACATCAAGTGAATACTCTCCACGCCATATCACCCTGTCGGTAACGGCCAGGCCGAATCCTCCAACAAAACAATACTAAATATCTTGAAGAAAAGCTTGAGGACGCCAAGGGACTATAGCCGGAATTGCTGCCAGAAGACTGTGGGCATACCGCACCATGCCAAAAACAAGCACAGGAGAAATGCCATATTCACTAGTCTATGGTACTGACACCATGATACCAGTTGAGGTCGGGGAACCTAGTTTGAGATACTCCAATGAAAGTGGACCAAGCAACGACAAGAACATGAAACAAGACCTCGACGAAGCAGAGGAGCGAAGAGACATGGTGTACATAAGAATGATAGCCCAAAAACAGCAAGCAGAACGGTACTACAACAAAAAGGCCAAAGTACGACCACTCAAAGTTGGAGACTATGTACTCAAGGCCAAAACGCAGGCGAGTAAAGATTCAAGAGAAGGTAAACTAGGAACCAATTGGGACGGGCCATACAAAATCACGGCAGCAGCAAACAAAGGATCATTCCAACTAGAAACAATGGAAGGAAGCTACTACAAAACAATTGGAACGTCGCCCACCTCAAATACTTTAACTTTTGAAAACGGACGCCCTCCAAGTCGTACTCTTTTTTCCTCGGCTAGGTTTTGTCCCTACTTGGGTTTTCTCGGGGAAGTTTTTAATGAGGCGACGAAGGGAACGTCTCCAAGTTCAAGTATAATTCATCGCCCCTCCTGCTGACTACTTCTCCAGGCCGGACGATGAAGGGACTAGGTACACTAGAACTTCTCCAATATATGTATGGAACAAATAGAAACGTGTAATATTCTCCATTGAATGAAATAAAGTAGCATCTTTGCACAACTCCACTAAGTCACTTTACACTTTACATTCGACCTCGCTCGAATCACTTTGGATTCGACCTCGCTCGGATCACTTTACATTCGACCTCGCTCGAATTATTTTACATTCGACCTCACTCGAATTACTTTACATTCGACCTCGCTCGAATCACTTTAAATTTTACCTCACTCGAATCACTTTACATTCGACCTTGCTCGTATTACTTTACATTCGACCTCGCTCGAATCACTTAACATTACCTTGTTCGAATCACTATACATTCGACCTCGCTCGAATCACTTTACATTCGACCTCGCTCGAATTATTTTACATTCGACCTCGCTCGAATTACTTTACATTTGACCTTGCTCCAATCACTTTACATTCGACCTCGCTCGAATTATTTGATTTTCGACCTCATCAAACCTCGATCTCATCCGAGCTAATTAATACTCGACCTCAAGTCAGTCTATGTTCGACTCAACCAATATCAACCATATACAAACAGCCAAAAATCAGGGGCTTCCCCACATAGCAAAAAAGAGAAGAGGAAAAGAGAATGGGAATCCAGAAATACATAGCAAAAAGGAAATTGTTCCATTTCAATTATCGGATTACAATATTTTTACAAAGGCCTCGAGAACGCCCTCACAAAAATAGCAAAGAAAAAAAAACTAAGTACAACAGCTTCACGCCACGTCTTCCCCATCGGCATACTCATCATAATACCATGGATCAGAGGCAAGCCTGTCCGCGGCGTCGTCATCCTCATCCCCGCCAGGCATACCAGGGTCGTAAGCACAACCTTCACGGGCTGCACGTGCCTTGACACAAACGCCCTCAAGCTCTACTTCGAAAACTTTCCCCGCAGCCTTCAAAGATCTGTACATGTCAAGTTAAGCCTCGGCATGGACCCACATCTCATACAACTCCCGCAACACACCGGGATCAGCAGAAGTATGAAATGTAGACGGCTGTGACTGTCGTCGCGTCTCCTCGGCCCTCAAGATAACGAGACGGCCCTCAAGATAACGACTTGTTCATTTAACCCAGACAACTCCGCCTCTAAACCCTGGAGTTCTTCCAACCTCACCACCTTAAGCGCCGACGTATCCACCTTATTAGCCCGCTCGGACGCGCAAACATGGAGATGTCATCTAGGTCCGCCGCTTCAGCCATAACAGCCATTCGGTCTTTCTCGGCCCGACTCAATTCTTCGATCTTGGCACTCAGCTCACCCTTCAGATCGATATCCCTTGCCTCCCTCTGCCCGAGTTCAGCCGTTACGGACTCCACCTGCGTCTGAAGGTCAGCATTCTCAGCCATCACCCCCTTACTCACCTCGAGCTTGTCCTCTTTGGCCTTTAGCGCTGTCTCAAACTCGCTGCACCTACTGATGGCCCTCATAATCTCATCGTCCCTCTCCCTCACCTCTTTATCTTTCTTCATCAGCTCATCATCTTTCTGTTTGAGCCCATCACAAAGTGACTGAAACTCGCCATCCTGGCTAAGGAAGTCGGCCAGCGTTTGGTGCTTAGTACGATACTCCTTGTACTTGGAGGTCATCTTCTTGAAAATGGTTGTCCTCCGCTCCACTCGCCGACCGCGCTTGATCCCCATGATAAGAGTCTGATGCAAAATAACAAATGGAAGTCAGTGTAAGCATATTACACGTATGAAACAAACCTAACCTAACATGGAAAAGCACTCACTCACAAGGCCATGCCGGACATGCCCAATGACAGGTCCACATCGTTCATCGTATATAGCACCGTATTCTCAGAAGCCCCGCACAGAGGAGCAAAAGCCGTCACCGCCCGTTCTGAATTGGCCAAAAGGTCGTAGTCCATAGGGATGACTATGTGCCGATTAGGACCCTCCGTCTGTATCTCCACACGAGTAGTCCTCTACATGAAGGTCCGAATCTCCTCAGGGTCAATGCCCGAGCCAGAATCGTCGTCCCCTGCAGGAATAGCTCTGCTTCCCCCGACCGTCGATGAAGAGCCACCTTCTGCGGACCGTGTACCCTCTCCGCTACCACGAACCCTCTCAACCCCAGAGGGTCTCCACTCCATGACGACACATGCTGTAGAAACGGCCTCAATGTCTGGTGTGAGCTCAGGTTCCGCCTCCAAGGCAACGAATTTTTCCGGCTCAACGTCAGCGATAATGGCCTTCCCGGTCTCCACCCTTCGTCTTTTCCTCGACAATGTCTCATCTCCATTAGATGGTTCGTATACAAAGTGAAAGATGGGATGAGAAGAGATCTCATCCCGCATGGCAACAGTTTGAGGGACGGAATCCCTCATTGGCGGAGCTTGAATCCGACCTTCTCGAGCTGACTTGGCCAAGGCAAATTGCATTTCAGCCGATGCGATAGCTTGGCGAAATGCAGACACTGGAGGCTTCGTCACTGGAGCCTTCGTTTTCTTGGAAACTCGCTGACCTAGCACCAAAGGGAGGTCGCATCAAAAAGCTATGGTAAACAACAATAAGTTGGGGTAGAAATAACACTTACTGGACGGGGTCTTGGGTCCAAAACGCTTGTGAAAGGACGCCCAATCGCGAATTCCAACGGTGTGGGGTAACACGCGAGCCACCCAATCTTCAATATCAAACACGGGAGAAGGTGCACGCTTTTCAGCTCAAAAAACAG
>NC_031993.1:17162584-17172525 GCF_001879085.1 Nicotiana attenuata
ATATATATATATATATATATATATATATATATATATATATATATATATATATATATATATATATATATATATATATATATATATATATATATGGTTGGGTGGCACCAGAAACGAAGCAAAAGACTGTCAATGACACCAAAATCGAAGCAACAGAAGCACATACACTGCATGGAGAAGGCGCGCATTGGTCATGACGTCACACCACGCTAGCCACTCCAACCGTAGCCCCGCTAACCATGCTGTTTTTTCGACTTCAGCCGATTCGATTCAATCAACACGACCAAATTTCTTCTCAACGGTTGCAGAGCGAATCCGCTCATCGAGGACGTGCAAGATCATGACCTCAACAAGCGGAGGGACTATCTGTATTGGTCTAAATTTGGCGGCTTGATAACTGCAAATGAACATGGTCGAGGATAAAGCCGACCACGGAACGATGGCGAGGAGTCGTCTTAAGAAGGATTATTGCCGAGGTCAAGCAAAGGGGGAAAGGAAGCAACGGTAAGATAGTTTAGCAATAGATATAGGAATATTCCATTGGATATTCTCTATGTTGTACTTTTTAGGGTTTCTTGGGGATAACCCTTATAAATAGGAAGATATAAAGAACAAATAGTGGACCTTCCCTTTTTGATAAGAGCACTTGTAAAGGGTTGACTACAGAGAATATACAAAAAGGCTTGTCTTGTTCACTGATTCTATTGCTCAGCACACGTCGCTCACTATTTGTTTACAGGATCCAAAGATTCCTTATCCATCTTCATTTATCATTATCCCACGTTGCTGTCAGGAAGAAGAATCACTCAAACCATCTAGCATTTGGGTGATGAATTCCTCTTTATTATATTTATTGCCATTATGTACAATTATTGCATGTTTTATTATAACATTCATTGACAATCATCGAACGCGTATCCGGTCTTTATTACACTCAAACACAATCTCATCCCACGGATCTGTCTAAGTTTTTTATCTAGAATTTATTATATCTAACTAGGATTCACCCTCTAATTCCTCATTAATTAGTTTAACAAAAAGTTTCACACTTTTTGGTCAAACAAAAAGGAGCCATCTAGTAGGGTGTATAAGAATAATATTAAATAGGGTGTATTAATATTGTTGAGATCAATTATGTTGGTGTTAGTTATATTGGGATTATTTCTTATCGATTGTTTGGTTTGGAATATTACAAATAACATGTATTGCATAATTCTTTTACAAAATTATCTTTTACAAAAATACCCTCCATATTCTTAGGAAAGAATTTGAAAAAGGTTTTGAAAGGGCATTTATGTCTTTATACATGCTTATATGTGTATTAAAAATTATGGCATTGCTAATGCCATGGTTTGTTATGTATAAGAATTATACTGAATAAGGTGTATAACTAATACGCCCTTGTATTAGTTATATATAGGTTGAAAAATATTACAAAACAAAAAATAAATAATACCAAAACTAATATATATATTATTTTCACTAATACATTCTACCAAATGACCCTAAGAGTCAATGGAAAAAGGAGGGAATAGAGAAAGAAACGGGATCCATCAAATTACTATTCTAGTAGTGTTATTGTTATGAAAAAAACTGTATATATTCTGTTGTATTTGTAATATATATATATATATATATATATATATATATAAGATTAAAAAGAGGGTAATTCGATGCATAAAGAATTCCGCATTCACGCATAGTTCAGAAAAGAGCTAGCCCCCATAAAATGTGACGTAGACAAGTATTACTGACTGTTTCCACGACTCGAACCATGACTCATATATTATATGAAAACAACTTTACCATTGCTCCAAGGCACTCCTTCACATTGTACATGTAGTATCACTTGCATATTTGATACTTAATACCTTAATTACTCGTGCAAAAAGGAAATCCTTGTTCCTTTAAGGAAATGAGCTGGTGATGTGTTTTCTCCATTTGGATTCGAACTAAATCGTAAAATCCCCATTTTGCCTCAACAAACTCAATTATAACACACAAAATTTATATTTTCAGTTATAAAAAAGATTCTCAACCCAAAAACACCCCAAAAACATAGCAATCTTCAGAGAAATTATATAATACATCTGAATACATAAATTATATTAATTAAAAAAATATATGAATACATTCATGGAATACAACAAGACAGTGAATACAATGAAATACATGGAATACAGCGAGATACATTGAAATACAATGAAAAAAAGACAATAAATACAATGAAATAGATGGAAATACAGCGAGATACATTGAAATACATTGAAATATATTAACAGAAAATTCAAGTTGCTCAGCCCCAAACTCCGTCGTCTTCGTTCCTCTTTTTTTTTGCAGCTGTTGTTCGTTCCCTTTTCTTGGGGTGACTGCCAGGTAACAACCCAACGAGCCCACTCTACCATCTGATATACAAAAGAAGAGTGTTTGCAAGCGCCTTCTTTGTATCTCCAATGAGCAGCAAAATCATATTCAGCTTGCAAGTACATCTCCTTTGTCCAGATCTGAACTTCAAGAGGCACCATGCCTTCCCCCAGCACAACCTTATGAAGAGATTGGTACCTGAAAATTACACACGAATATTAGGGCAAACACTTGAAGAAAAGAAACTCATCTCAAATCTCTCATGCTTTTTACCCGTTGAATTTCGGATTTACTGTGTAGTCCTTGTATCTCCGCTATTATACAAAGCGTTGAGAGAGAGAGAGGGTGGAGAAAAATCTGAAAGAATGAGAGAGAAAAATAATACAAAGCGTATTTTATGGCTTAAGGGTAGGAGGTGACCATAAATAAATATTTTACTATAAAAATTAAAAGGTAACTATGAAATATAATTTTTTCAAAATAAATAAGGTATCAACTTTTGCTATAGGAAATAACTAATGTTTTTTTTTCCGTAAGAATAACAACAAATGTATCATGGTCATGTGGTAGATAACAAACTTAGGTGAATCACTGGGATTCTGAAAGGTACTGGACTTTTCAGGTAAGTGGCCTATGCTTGTTGAACAACTTTGTGGGCTGCTAGAAATGTGAGCCCACAATACTTTGTCGAATATGGGATTAGCCATTCGTGTCTCGAGATTGGGAGAAATTCAAAAATAGTCAGATTTACAAGTGGCCATTTAAAAATAGTCATAGTTTCAAAAGTCATCGAAATTTAGTCATTTTTTATGTAAAGATAAATCTGAACGAAACACTGTTTAAAATCCGGAAAATACTCCAGCATAATATACTGGAACTCCAGTATATTATACTGGAGCCAGCAAAATATACTGGTCCAGCATAATATGTTGGAAGTTCATGGACAGGTGCATCGAACTCCAGTATATTATGCTGGACCGGTCTCTGTTGCAACAAAATAGTAGCTATTTTTCAATGACTTGGCAAATACTGGCTATTTTTGAATGACCAGTCCAAAAACTGACTATCCCGTGTTATTTTAACCTCAAAATTACCATCCAAAACAGACCATTTGGTTGGTATTAGTTTCATTTATTATCCTGAACATTAGTTTGGGGTTTACTTGTGTCACTTATTTGAGATGATCAATTTTGTTAAATCACTTCCATTTTTGCGGTTCACAAAGATTTGACCTCCATCTGTCCTTTGCTCTCTTCCCCCCTCCCCCCCCCCCTCCAAACAAGAATAAGTCTTTTTTATGGGACATGGATATGTGCAGAGATAAGTGAAGAAATTAAATAGCTTTTCTTGTGGGATTGGGGAGGGTAGAAATTGATAAATTGGACAGTGAAAGTGAACTCAAAAAAACTTACACGTGTTGCGGAAGAAACAACCGTGAAATGAAAAAGAAATACGTACTAAAAACGAGTCAATTATTCATATAATTACTCAATTATCTCATAAAGTCACTTTTCTTTCGTTTGTAACAACAAAGTCAATGAACTATGTCTATTGCACTCAGAAGGTCACTCAATTAGATTTTTCAAAATTTGGATTGCCAAATACCTAATTTACCCTCTAAATTATAAATAATTATCTCTTTTATTTTTCTTAAACTTTTTAATATTATGATTTTTCCTTTTTAATTTATATTATGGACTTACCTATAGAATCAATAAATATTATTTATAAATTAAAAAAATAAAAAGTATTTAAGCATCTATGATACTGGAATAACAACATAATGAGCACAGTAAAAAAAAATTAATTATAATTTGTTCGTAATAATAATTTTAGTATTAACAACAAAAATTCAAAAATTTATTTACACAATTCAGAATGAAATAAAATAAAAGTTGTAAAATATATATTCCATGCACGTACTATAAAAATAATTATTTAAATAAAAGTAGTATTATAATATACATTATATATTCTTGAAAATTATGCTCAATTATATTATATATATTTCTTGCACGACTTAACATAACATATTTTACCCTATATAGATAGTTCCCCTGCTTCCCGGTGACATAATTTTGTGTCGTCGAAAAGTTGGTAGAAACATAATAATATAATTGAGAAGAATTTTCAAGAATATATAATGTATATTATAAAAATAAATTTATTTAAATAATTATTTTTTTATATTACGTGCATGAAATATATATTTTACAACCTTTATTTTCTTTCATTCTGAATTGTATAGATCTATTTTGAAGTTTTGTTGTTAATACTAAAATTATTATTACTAATAAATTATTCTAATTAATTTTTATACAATGCTCATTATTTTGTTATTCCAGCATTATATATGCTTAAATACTTTTTATTTTTTTAATTTATAAATAATACTTATTTACTCTATAGGTAAGTCCATAATATAAATTAAAAAGGGAAAAATCATAATATTAAAAAGTTTATAAAAAAATAAAAAGAAGATAAATGTTTATAATTTAGAGGGTAAAACAGGTATTTGGCAATCCAAAATTTGAAAAATCTGGTTTAGTGACCTTCTGAATGCAATAGGCATAGTTCAGTGACTTTGTTGTTACAAACGAAAGTAAAGTGACTTTAGGAGATAATTTTGGATAGTTGAGTGACCATTTGAGTAATAGACTCTACTAAAAACTACACTTGTTATGTGATAGACTCGCGCCGACGTGTTGAAATGAAAGCTCTTTTTTGTTTCTCAATCATGAGTTTTATTTTCGGGTCCGATTAATTTGGTTATAGGAAATTTCACTTTGAAGGTAAAATATTTTTCATCAAAAACGATTTCATATCTAAAGTTTAAACTCAAAATTTCTAGTTAAAATGGTGGAATATTTATTATTCTATCACAACTTTCGAAGAAATAAATGCTCATCATTTTAGGGGTTAAGAATTTGATATATATACTACTCCCTCCGTTCACTTTTACTTGACACGTTTTGACCTTTTACGCCCCTTAAGAAATAATAAATGAAGTGCATAATTTATCATGATAACCATATTAATTGATGCATATTTTATTAAATTTGAGAAAATGATTTGAAATTAGTAATAAATACTATGGGTATAACAGGAAATCAAAAAGTTGTCTTTTCTTGATATGTGTAAGTGACAAATAAAAATGAAAATCTATTTTTAGTATACCTGCCAAGTAAAAGTGAACGGAGGGAGTAATTCTGTTTTTGTTATCATTGGAAATTGGAATGACCATCTAACAAGGGATAATTGTTGATTTCTCCGTTAATTGAAATTAAAATAAATTTAAATAGCAACAAGAAATAATTGGATAAACACGCTTGAACGTTATCTTTGTATACGGGTGAAACCGGGCCTATGGAACACCCCGGTTTCCGATAAGGTAAATCGAGCAAGAGACGTAATGACAGGGAACTGGAATCGAGGCAAGGGTCTCATCGAGCCAGGGCCTGGAGGCATGACGCCCACCCTCGAGAATATCGGGGTTGTGATTCGGCAACGGTCCAAATCCCAAAAGACTTCGGAGAACGTTGTCGGGCAACTGAGCATGATTAACAGAAGGTCGTGATATCTGTGACCTGCCGTATATCTCGGCGCGGATCTCGGCATGTACTGGTGGAAATCCCATGATTAGTTAAACTAAAGATTTTTACCTTTTATGAAATTGTACCTAGGGTAGGACTCCTCTACTATATAAAAGGGGTCTGATTATTCATTAACAAGATTGTAACACGCATATCAAGGCAATATACTATTATTTTTCTCTTTTATTCAAAGTTCTTGCATTTGTTGATCAGTTTTTCTTTATTATACGTCTGGGACCGAGGACGGATATTTCATTAAGGTTGTCGTCGAGTCCAGAATCACTCTCCCTTTTGAGTGGTTTGATAATTTATTACATCTTTTACTTGTTTAATTTAGCGATATTTACCGTTTGTATTGAATTAATCCACGTATCCTTAAAACCACATATAAATTTAGTAGTTATCTATTTTTTAGGGTATACAGTTTGGCACCCACCGTGAGGCTAAGGATAATAGTGGAAATTTGATACAAATTTCCATAACGCACCCTATTTTACACTTGTTCTTTCAAGTTTAAAATGTTGAACTCCCAATCTGCCCCTTTGAACGTGGATGCTGAGTCTGGCCACCATGGCGAGAAAAACAATGTGGTATCCGGTAACGAGGGAGTTCCACTACTAGAAAATGGGCCCATGGCAACAGTTTTTTTTGCGACGGTTAAAAAAACGTTGCCATAGAATGGATATTGGAACGGTTGCAACTGTTACAGTAGCATTGGAACGATATCAGCACGCTTTAGCTATTAAACCGTTCTTATTACAAAATAACCGTTGCCATAGGTTTTTTTTGCCTACCAGTTTTGTGAACCGTACCAATAAATTTGTTTACGGGAACGGATTTTAATAAAAGTTTCTACTGGAACGGGTTTTTTTCCCTCCTCATTTTTTCCCATGAATTTTTCTAAACCCGCCAAGACTATCACTATCTATCTTATTTCTGATAAATTTTGTTAATTAATGTAAATTAAATAACAAAAACATTCCACTATCGACATCTCCAAGCCTATCTTCCAATAAACCCTTTCATCTCCCCATAGAACTCAAAGGCATCGACACCTCCAAAGCTCTCAATACCTTTCACCTTGAGAATTCCATCTATGGCTAACTCTAAATCCCCATATCCCCAAATCAAATCGTTGGCCTAACCCAATATCCCCAAATCTAAGTGTCGATCATATTTTGTTATTCGAAGAAGAGAAGGCATCAAAGAGAACAAAGGAAAAATCTAAAAGACACGATTAAAGGTGAGAAAACTACTTCAATCGCGAGAAAGTTTCGACCCAAAAGGCACTATGTGAGAAACTAACTTCAGGTGCAAGTTTTTCTTTTCTAATTTGGTTAATTTCTTCTTTAATACTTAGGATGTGAGCAATGTATTTGATTTCTTGCTTTGACTGTAATATTATTCAAGAAAAGAGGAAAAGGAAGCCCCCCGGTAGACTTTGTGTATTACTTATTTTCTGGGTTATTTTTGAAGGAGCAAAAATAGATTTTATGTTTCTATTTTGTGTATCTAGTTTAGTTTTTACTAATTTTAGGTGTTTAGTTTTTAGTTTTTGTTTTGTAGGAAAATATTGGGGAGGAGGGGGTAGGGTTTGGTGGTCGTTGAAGAAATTATGAGAGATTTGGGATCCTTTTGTTCGGTTGTTGAGGCTCGATCCTTCTCCAACATCCTCTTCTGGCTCAGCTGTGCTACATTTTGAGGTATAATATCAAATTTGTGATCCAACCATGCTACATTATTGATTATGTTTTCTTTATTCTGTATAAATTAATATCTGAAAGCATAGTCATTGCTGTTATGACTAGTCCAATACCCATCCTTTGAAGTTCAGTTAGCCCGGTGTTATCAAATTGCCTTTTTAAATTGCCATAGTTGCCAGAGTAGAGTTACCATGGAGTCACTTGATCAACATGAACATTGCCATGGATTGTGGGTGAATGTGTTGTCTAATAAGCCACGTGACATGATATATCTATAACCCTAATCATATCTTTTGTTTCCTACTGAACTTGCGCATGTTTACATTATCCAATCAAGGCATGAGCTAGCAGTATCTCTAGGTTTGCTTATTATCTTTTCTCTTCAATGGTTGGCAGATGTACCTACACTAAAAGCTTTTAGCTAGGTCACCCTGTTAAAAGTGCAAGTAACAATGTTGAGAAATGAACTCAATCTAGATTAGAAATAGCAACATAATATTTTTAGGTAATTTCCTTTCCTTGAATTACTCATTCTGTTTGTTTTATCCACTTAGTGTTTTGTTTACCTAATACAAAGCTAGAAGAAGTCAATGACCCATTCCTGAGATTGGTTACACCTACCTTGATCAATTAAGCAAGTAACGTGCCCGGTCTATAGGTCAGTGGTTGCGTCCATTTGGTTACCTTCCTGTATACTTGAACCACAAAAGTACTCCAATCACAGTGTTGCGTGTTTTCAAAGGCATCTCTTGTTGGAAGGGATTGGAACAATGAGAATAAGCATACGCTCTTGGAGAAATCTACTGAAGTGTAGTCTTTCTGCAGCGTTCACGTGATGATATTTTAAGAAGAGTAGTACAACAAGCAAATGGTATCTGTGGGTTTGGAAAAATGGTGGTTGGTGATAGTTAAATGCATCATCTATTTGCACTTTTAGTTATTTAGGTGAACTCATTGACTCTAAGCTGGTTTGGTTGGGTAAAGATGTATTCTCTTGTATTTTATTGTGTTAGTAGTACCCAAAAAGTAAGTTAATACCTTCTTTTGTGGTTAAAGTTCATAGTTGACGACTTCTGTTTTAATTGCATTTAGATTTGTGATATTCAACTGAAGAGGTCTAGCTTTAATGTTCTTTGGATAATAGGTCCGGCTGGGAATAATTTAGCAAATATTTTCAATCAATTTCTAATATTACCAAGATATCGGTAACTTAATTTTGGTTATAATTGGATTTACTCAGCGGGTTGTGCATGTTACATAGGCTCGCGCAGTCACTGGATTAAATGAACTTTAGTAGACTTCAGTATGCTAGGAGATATTTGAAATGAGCATGCTTGCAAGGCTAAAGCTTTTCCTTTGTAACTTCTTATTTTGCTTGTTTATAGTATCAGTGTTTCATTTGTTATCTTTTTTGTATTCTTCTTTTTTGGTTGTATTGTACAATTTATTAGCTGGTTATCACCAGATAATTAGTTGACTGAAAACTGCTTTAGTTTTTCACTGTATCAAATGAATTCTTCACTATGATTTTCACTTTTGCAGTTTCTTGACCTTAATACACCAAAATTGCTGTTGTTTCCAGATCTTTCCAATCTTTAAATGAAGGAAGCACTGATGACATGTCTTAATTAGTGAGGTTGTGAGAATATTTGGGGGCGGAGATGAAGCTAGCTGCTCTGTTGACTTCTGCTGGTGTCAATACTGCAGTGTGCGTAGTGCTGTTCTCCTTGTATTCGGTTTTAAGGAAACAACCGAGGTTTGTAAATGTTTACTTTGGCGCGAAGATTGCTCAAGTACGAGCAAGACAACAGGATGCCTTTCGCTTTGATAGATTTGTTCCTTATCCAAGTTGGATCCTTAAGGCACGGGAGACTTCTGATGAAAAAATATGTGTTACTGGGGGATTGGATGCAGTAGTATTTGTGCGGATGATTGTTTTCAGGTGAAATTGGAATTTTCAGCACTTTATTAGTTGTTAGATTTTCTAGTGTTCAAGAAAAGTCAATTTAACTTCTGATACTAATTTTAATGAATTAGTCTAAATTAGCTTCTACCCAGTGAATCTATTTGATCGATTTGCTAGAGTTGTCAAGATTAGTTTCCTCAATTTGCTGCTGCCCAGATTTAAAAGCTGTTGTTGCTCGATCATTAACAGCTGAAACAGTGCGCTTTGTTTGTGTTGCTGCTGCTCGTGGAAAGCATTAGTTGCCCTAATTCACCTCCGTAATCCCCACATGACTCCATTGATTGTGATGGAACTTCATACACGGATGTTCCAACACCC
>NC_031993.1:17172558-17291515 GCF_001879085.1 Nicotiana attenuata
CGCATCAAAAGCTATGGTAAACAACAATAAGTTGGGGTAGAAATAACACTTACTGGACGGGGTCTTGGGTCCAAAACGCTTGTGAAAGGACGCCCAATCGCGAATTCCAACGGTGTGGGGTAACACGCGAGCCACCCAATCTTCAATATCAAACACGGGAGAAGGTGCACGCTTTTCAGCTCAAAAACAAGGAAGTCGCGAGTGAGTCGGAAATGAAAGAATGAAAGAAAATAACGAGCATACGGCGAGATACTTACGATTATAGTTCCACTGTTCGGGAAACCCAGCGGGATTCGCCACTAAGTGCTCGGTCTTGACAAAGAAGTGCTTATGCCAGAACCGCCGGTTCGTCTTATCATCCATCCCGGCCACCAAACCTTTGATCCCACGATGCCGCAGGTGTATCAATGTACCTCTATAAAAGCTAGGCAAAAATAGATGCAGCAGGTGGCGAATGTTGACCTCACAACCGGCCAACTCCGCATACTTCGCCAGCATCAAAAAAACTTTGTACAAATAAGTGGAGAGTTAAGCCGGGCAGGCGTTGTAAAATCGGCAAAATTCCTCCGCTGATGGGGAGAGAGGAAGAGAATAATCGATTAAGAACAGATATACGTAGAGAGCACAATGTCCGGGTCGGTAAACCTCTATGATGTCGCCCCCTGCTAGAATAATTTCGACGTGAGCAGGAATACAGTATTTAGACCGGAGGTCGGCTATTTGAGGCGATCCCATTTCAGAAAGCTTCTGAGTAGGAGCGGGAGCAGGTTCCTTTGGGAAGTCATGTCTGATCAAAGGGTTCTTGGGGACCACCTCCTCCACGGTGGGGAAGCTTTCCTCCTCTTCAACCATGAATTCCTCACCGCCGGGAGGAAGGGCCACCGATAAAGGAGTGGCATCGGAAATTTCGTCGTGAATATGAGGGATGTTGACATATTTTCGTAGTGAAACGAATGCAATAAAATCTGAAGAAGAAGATATCAACTGGGTAAGAAGTCAGGGACTGGAATTTAAGAGGCTGCAAGAGATTGAAAGCGGAGATCGAAGAAGAAGATCAAAGGAAACAATACACATGCGAAATGAGAAATGACGAAAATTTTCGAAAATGAAACCCCCCCATATATATATATATATATATATATATATATATATATCCGGCCTTGTCATACTGCATGTGCAAATATCAATAATAACAATAGCACGAACAACTCATGTGCGAACACCCCGACAATCCTCTCAACAATATCACGTATGCCAAAAACATAACAACACAAGATAATAACTTGCACCACATGTTCCCATAAGCCATAATATTTCCTCAAAACATTTCCAATACCACAACCACACACATACATCAGCTCAACGACACTAAGTACATCAACAACAACAATAACACGGGAGTACATCAAGTAAATAAACACAAGAATCTCCAAACACAAAGAATGGAAGAACGAGATCACAATTAAAGACATAACAAATAATAAGGGTTTCAAACAAGAATAACTCAAAAATGGGAGAGATAGTGTGTAACAACGATATCAAATAAGAGCAACTCAACAATGGAAGGGATAACATGTAACAATGATTACAAATACATACAACTCGGCGATAAGAGAGATAATATGTAACAATGATTCCAAATAGGTACAACTCAACGATAAGAGAGATAACACGTAACAATGATTCCAATTAGGTACAACTCAACGATAAGAGAGATAACACGTAACAATGATTCTAATCAGGTACAACTCAACGATAAGAGATAATTTGTAACAATGATTCCAAATAAGGATAAGTCAACAATAGAAGGTATAACAATAACTTCAATTAAGGTTAAGCAATTACGGAAGAGATAACATGGCAATAAAAGAGGAAACAACTTCAATTAAGGCATATGAGAGTATATTTGGCAACAAGGGTAGAACATTAATCAATCAACTTCAAATAAGACACGCAAGGGTAAATTTAGCAATGGAGGATTTAACATGATAAGACAACTTCATTTTAATGTACATACCTAAGAGTCTAAACCGGTCAAATTTCCACAAATAAGCCGTGCACACATTCATCACCTCGTGTACACGCCTTTCACATAGTTCAAATAGTGCAAACAAACCAATCCATACGGGGTAGTTCCTCCACACAACGTTAGGCAAGATACTTACCTCAAAAGCCTTCAATCAATTCTCAAAAATAGCTTTTCCTTTATAATTCACCTCTGATCGGTACAAATCTAACTAAAATCGACTTAATAACATCAAATAATGCAAGATAAATCAATTTCGATGAATAAAGCTATGATCTTTACACGATTCTTCAAAAGTCAATCAGGGGCTCGTCCGATCAAAACCCGGGTCCAATAGTAGATTCCGACTACCCATGACCCCACAAGTTCATATATGTGATTATTTTCAAAATTCCGAGTCCACATCGACTCTCAAAACTCAAATATTCTTATTTTTCAAAAACTTGACAAATTTTCACTTTGATTCACATAATTTTGATGTTAAATCTAAGATATATTGATGGAATATGATTAGATATAGATTAGAATTGCTTAACCAAAGTTTCTAGATGAAAATCCCTCTCCAAAGTCGCCTCCTACTGAGTCTAGGATTCTAAAATATAAAAATAAGGCTAAAAATCCCGTCCCTCGGGTTTTTGTCCATGCGCAAATGCGAACGCCACAAATGTGAGAAATCAATCGCAAAAGCGAAGAACACACATCACTGCTACAATCACAAATGTGACATAATGTTCGCAAATGCGAATAGTAGACACCTCACAAATGCGACTAGACTGATCGCAAATGCGAGAAAGCTCACCCAGCCCCACCTTCGCAAATGCGAACTCTGTGTTCGCAAATGCGAACCTAGAAGACTTAGCGATACATCGCAAATGCGACCTCCCACCTCACATTTGCGAGGCCTACAGTACAAGATCACACCAACAATGTTAAAACTCTTCCAAGCACTCCGAAATGCGTCGGAAACTCACCCGAGCCCTCGAGGCCGCAAACCAAACATCAACACAAGTCTAGAAATATAACACAAACTCTCTCGAACGATCAAATCATCAAAATAACATTCGAAATCATGAATCATACCTCAAAACACATGAATTCAACATGAAACTCAAGAACTTCTAAAAACACCGCGTCCGATTCCTATCAAATCAACTCAGAATGACGTCAAACTTTGCGGACAAGTTCCAAATGACAAAACAAACTTATTCCAAGTCCCGAAATAGAAATCCAAATACGATAGCTATAAAGTCAACCTAGGGTCAAACTTATCAAAATTCTAAGCCTTTAAATTGTCAACTTCCGGCAAAATTACACAAATCAACATAGGGACCTCCGATATCGATTACGGGTATATGTGCAAGTCCAAAATCACGATAGAAATCTATCGGAGCCATCAAAACACTGCTACGGGATCGTTTTCGTAAAAGTCAAATCTTGGTCAACATTTTTAATTTAAGCTTCTAAAGTGAGAATCATTCATCTAAATTCATTCCGAATCGTCCGAAAATCAAATCGAACATGCACGCTAGTCATAATACACAATATGAAGCCACTCAAGACCTCGAACCACTGAACAAAATATTAAAGTTCAAAACGATCAGTCGGGTCGTTACACCAATGAGTACAACAAATATCTGAAGAAGAGCATGTTCTAGCGGCCAGCCAGGGTTCTACTACGACTGATCAATGCCAAGATTTTTCCTACCTAGAGCGATACTGATGTCTCCAGGCCGAAGGTGTTTTTGATTGACGCCCACCCGACTAAGATGAAGTTTGATCTTGGCAAGATCATGTTGGAACATACAGCTTGAGTGCGACCATTTGGGGCCTGCCGCCTATATAACCCGAGTATAATCACTCGGGTTCTACAAACGAACCATGTGGAGGAAGAGTATTATTATGATCGAACGATCCCGGTACCTCGGCCTATTAAGGCCTTTAATGTCACAGCTATGATAGACCCCTTGCTGCTGTTGTCCCTGTGGATCAGAGATTGGTTCGTGTTGAGGAGACACTAAAGCTATTGTTTGCCGATATGTGCCTTCACTGCTAGAGGGGAGACTGACTTGGAGGAACTGAAGCACGATCATTCCCTCTTTGTTGTCACTCAACAGTGGGTTGGGCTTGGCCAAGGAGGACAAGTGCAGATAAGGACGTGAACTCTATTCCCTCTGATGATGAGGAGTACTTTTGCACCTTTGAGGGTTTTGATGAGGATTAGGACAAGGTCCTTATGGAGTCACCTTTTCACTCTTATTTTTACCGTTTGCATTAGGGACAATGCAATCACTTAAGTGTGGGTTGGGGATGCTCCTATTTGCTTGTATTTGTTTGTTTTCTATTTGCCATTTGGTTTTGTTTGATTTATTTCTTGCTTTATTAGATAATGTGGCCTGTAATTATAACTCTGAATTCTATTTGGCCTGTAATAGATAGTAATTACTGATCGTTTTGACTCTTCCCGATGATGGATTTCGTCGATTGGCTTCTTGAGATAATTGAAGTTGAACGAGAAAAATACAAAAAAAAATCAATCAAATTGTAAAAATCCAAAAATATGTCTTTTATTTCTATTTTAGTTCTTAGATAGTGTAATAATTTCCCCTTAATTTTTTTTTTCGTGGTTCATTTTCAAGGGTTTTTATTTAAACTGGGTGTAGTTAGCTTTTTCTTTTTGTAGAAATAAAGAATTTTGAGTCATAGTGCTAATAGGAGGCAATTTTCGTGATTGTGTTGTATCTTGGGAGTGTTGAGCGCGACAGCTAGGCTCAGTTCTTGACTTGTGGATAAGTACCTTAATTTGTTTGATCTTGATTATACCTAACTACTTTGACAAGAGAGTCGGGATAGATCTGATCTTAAGTGAGTTATGTGCCATGGTGTGTGTGAGGTTTTATGATATTCTATGCATGTTAGTTGATGTCTAGAATTTGCCTCGTGTGTCTGCAAGCAAAGTAACAGTCTTGTTCAGTCTAGGAAGTGATATAGGCATTTCTTTGTTGAGACAATTATATGTCTAAGACCTGCCTAATTGTTGTGTATCCTAGTTAGCATTTTGAGCCTGTAATCCTATTTTCTTTGGCAACCACACCACAAGCCTGACCCGCTTGTTGAATTGACTATCTGTTTGAACCTTTACCTCTCTTGAGCACTTGAAGTTGTTATGAGGTTGTTAAAAGCTAAGTTGAGGTTTTGAGTGGAACTAAGAACAATAAGAGAAAGGTGCACCGCTTTGAAAAAAAAAAAAGGCGAGAGCCACTTGTAGCGAATTGAGAAAAAGAAGTAAGAATGGTTAAAAGGAAAAAGAAAAAAAATCAGAAGATAAGAAGAAAGAAAAAAAAGTGTGTACATGTATTTTGTGGAAAAAATATTCCTTGCTAGTGGTAGCTCTTGATATATTTGTACTTAAAGAAATTGGGAGCTGGAGTTAGTATGATGTGAAGGTTGGGATTTCGTTCAACATAACTGTGGGGTTAGATTGTGAAGTATATGTATTAATGTGCTTAGGGAGGTGTAGTCACTATTATCCAAAATGTGTCCTACCCCTGCCGCAACCTACATTACAACTAAAATAAAGTCTTACTTGATCTTTGACTGAATGAGCTTAATTAGTAGAGTATTATACTACAGGAAAACTTATTGTATTTCTGATGTAGCATATGAATTTAATTTCTGAGAGTGAGTGAATTCATTCTATCTTGAGTTCCTATTTGTTCTTGAATTTTATTGAGTGTGGAACAACTCTCTATTTTTGGTGTGAGGGAACATAACTTGCGAAGGAAAAGTAATGACATTGGCTTCTGTGTTAGAGTAAATGAGCAGGTTGTGAAAAATGCGTGATGCTTTTGAGTCGAGTTTGAGGCTATGATGTTATGATAAGGTGCTTAGTGTGCTTTAAATATTCTTGGCATGATGCATTAGGGAAGTTGTTTGATGAAAATGTCATCCCCATGTGAAGTGTAGTTTGATTGCTCGAGGACGAGCAACGATTTAAGTGTGGGGTGTTGATTGTAGGCTAGAAACTCGTGTTTTAGCCGTAGTTTGCACTCTAATTACTGTTTTGAGCTTAAATGCTAGTGAATTGCAGGTATTACATATTTCATGTCTTTCAGGAAGTGATTCTGAGTTAAAAAGATAATTTGGAGCTAAATCGAACAATTTGAAGCTTTGAAGTTTGAGTAAAGCCCAAGAAATTAATCGGGATCGCGTTCGGGGGTTGAGGACCAAGTCTGGATATCAAAAAGTAGAAGAAAAAAGTTACTCTGAGAATAAAGTACTATCGCACCGCATGGGGCGCCGCTAGGCACGGCGCGACAGTGCAACTGGGATAAGTTTGTCAGAAATGTGTCTTTTTAAATCCACACAGGCGCGCCGCATGGTGCAATGCGAGGTGCGGGTGTGCCTGTGCATTTTCCCCAGAGTATTGTCCTAGGTCGTCTTGGAAAGTATAGTTTCGTCCGGGCTAACTTCTACACAGTATAAATATACCAAAAATACATTTTTGAAGGAATTTTTGACCTATGAAAGATTTGAGAAGCAATTAAGGCAAGAAGACACAAGAATTCATCAATATTTCAACCAACAATTGGTGCAATACGGGAGTTTGTATCAAATCACTAGCAATGATGTTTTCTATGTTTTTAAACCTTCTTGAGTTAACTTTTTCCATTGCTGTGGAGTAATTTTTCTTAGGGTGTTGGATGGATATGGTGCACTGATAATTTGATAGGGATGCGATTCTTGACAATTATTTGAATTAATTGATGGAGTTTTAAATCGTATTGTGAAGTTATTTATTATTTTGCTTAATCGAAAGGGGAGCTTATATTGAATTTCTTTACATCTTATGCTCTAGTTTTAATTCGTGATTTAACTAGTTAATTTAAAGAGCCTCTTGAATTATAAATCTAACTAGAAAATAGAGAAATATTCATGAGAAGTTATCCTTTAGACTATAACCATCATTTTATTTGTTGCAATTGTTCACCGTGCTTCAATTGGATTAATTACTGAAATTAACGTTTAATCAAAAGAGGAACACTAACTTTATGTATAATCTGCTTATCTGTTGAATTCGTGAGAATCAACAGTATTATAGAGTAAACTAATTCAAGAATTGGATCCTGAGTCAATTGTCTTGCACCTGTCTAGTCAATTTCCCTTATTTCGCTCACTGATATCTCTTGTTGCTCAACTGTTGTCTTTCGTGATCAATTGATAATTGTTTAATTTTAGTAGTTAATCGTACTTGGTAATCATTCAATCATGTATTAATTTTCCTGGATAGTAATTAATTAAAGATTATTCGAACACCATTTAAATCTAATTTCCGTGGAGACGATAATTTAACTATACTATCTTTGACTAGCGAGAAATAATTTTGTGTTGTATTTTGCGCTCTTCAAGAAGGTGTTGAAAAGTAAAAGGGGTAGAAATTAAACCTGACAAGTAACGTAGACATGCTACTGCCCTCCAAACTATCGAGCCTATTTGTCCAAGGCACACATTGAAGTATCGGCAAAAATCAATGATTACTGGGTCTATAGCTGGCTCGAATTTGAGAGTAAAGGAGTAGGTGTAAACGAAAGAATAACCTTCACGGTGCGTAGTTATCCGATCATTCGGAACATGAGCTACAATGGGTAAATTAGACCTCCATTGGCATTCTCTGTGAACAAGAGGAAGGTGGTAGGTGTAATAAGAAATGAAAAAAGATCAATATGTTCATTACGGCCTTCCCTCTTATTTACGTCATTGTTCTATATAGCACAATCATCAATAAAGAAAAATTCTTGGGGTACAATCTCAGAGACTAGAGGTTCCGCCACAGGTTTATTGGTGTCTTTTGATTTGCCTTTAGAAGAAGATTTAGAAGTAGCAGGCGCTTTTGCTTTAGAAAAAGAGGCAGATTTTGAAGAACTTCCTTTAGAGGATGAAGTATTTCTAGTCGCCATAAAACCTAGGCTACGGAGTCTATCACCCCTCCTTCTACTCCTAATTGGAGCTACTGTAGAATGAAGGCCATCAACTATGATGGCACGGTGAGGGGGAGCAGTAGATGTAGTAAAAGTTGAAGATTTGGAAGCCACTGTCAATAAAAAAGAAAGAAGTTGAACGCAGGAGTGAAGAATTGTTAATAGAGTTTGAAGAAGAAGGCAAAGACAAGAGAGTAGAAGAAATTTGTAAGGGTTAATATTCCATATTTATAAAGAAAATACGTCATCGTGAAACTGTCATATCCATCCGTGCCTAGGAAAACACTGCAAATTTCAGAGTCAATTATAGTAAGACACGTATCTCGGGCATTAAATGGAAGAGACACAAGTCTCTTCACTTCTGCAACGCATCATAATGATATTGGGAAGATGCGACAAATATTCCCGCCATAAATAAATTCTCCACTTCCTGAATATTCAGTTGAGAATATTTTAAAAGTAAGGGGACTATTTGTATTAGTAAAAAATAAACCTGTCACGTAGACTAATAGTATGATGACAGGTGTCAAAGGAGTTAAGACGACGAAGAAGAATGATGTGTACATGAGATGTGCGCAACACCTACAGGATCACTTGTTGTCACGACCTCGGTTCGCCCTTCGTGAACCATCGTGACGGCACCTAGTCTCTACGACTAGGTAAGCCTAAAATGCGGAAAATAAACCAAATTTACGGAAGAAAAATAAGTTAAAACAGAGATGGAGTAAATAAACAACGTTTAAGAGTGCCGCCCGGCTTACACAACGTTAACTCTCAAAACTAATACATGTTCCCAAAACCCTAGGGTCATCAGCCTATGATTATAGCACCAGCCGTCCGGCCGCCCAAAGGTGGAGAGCAGGTGGGTAGGGGCCGTCCTAGAGGTGGAAGCCAGTCAGGTAAAGGTCAGCTAGTTGCAGGCCAGTCAGGTGGAGGCCAGCAAGTCGGCAGTCCAGCTAGGTTCTATGCTTTCCCAGCCAGACCAGATGCAGTGGCCTCAAATGCCGTGATCATATGTATTATTTCTATCTGCGGTAGGGATGCTTCAGTACTATTTGATCAAGGGTCTACATATTCATCTGTGTTATCTCTGTTTGCTCATTTCCTATGTGTTTCTCGCGAGTCCTTAGGTACTCCTATATATGTGTCCACGCCAGTGAGCGATTCTATTATTCTGGATCGAATCTATTGGTCTTGTATTATGACTTTATGTTGTTATAGGACCAGAGGTGATCTTCTGTTGCTCGATATGACCGATTTTGAGGTCATCTTGGGCATGGACTGGTTATCTCTGTATCACGACATCCTTGATTGCCATGCCAAGAATGTTACAGTGGTGATGCTAGAGTTGCCTAGATTTCTTCAATTCTTTCCAAAAATAAGAAATCTATACTGGAGACTTTAAATCCTAATATCCTTATTCTCAGCTCTATTTAAAACAATTAATGTGCAAGGTCGACATAATAGTGCAAACAAAGCATGATGTTAATCTAAAACTACCCGGACGTCTCATGAAATATAGATACGCACAAGCTCACGTCACCTAGTGCATGCCTAGCTCCCCAAACATCTAATTCACAACAAATACACCTTAGGGGATGAGTTCCCTCTTACAAGGTTAGGCAACAGACTTACCTCATCCTTAAACTCACATTCGGTCCACAAATATGCTTGAAATCTTCAACTCGGTGCCAAACAACCCGAAACTAGTCAAATGTTATATAAACTAATCAATACATGTTCAAAAGTTCATAATTTAACTATTAGAGTAATTACCCAACCCAAATTGGAAGATTCCTAAAATTCACCCCTAGGCACACATGCCCAGATTCTGGAAATTTTCGAAGATAATTATTACCCATAACCTTACGAACTCAGATATATAATTTTTATTCCATTCTATAATCATTTTTGTGGTTAAATTTCATCTTTATCAAAAACTAGGTTTTTCAACTAAACCCATAATATTAACAATTTTACATGTTAAAATTTACCCATAATCTATGTATTTAACTTACATTAGATAGAAATTACTTACCTCAACTAGCTAGTGAAAACCCCTTTCTAAGAGCTCCAAAAATCGCCCAAGGAATGCAATAAATGAACCTAAAATGTCTTAAGTCCCGACTTAAATGAAGGTTTTGCCAAATAGTTTTTCCTCTTCTGCGGTTCCTTCGCCGCATCTGCGGAAGGCTCATTGTAGATGCAGTCCTCCCTTAGCTAGCCTAAATCCGCATTTGCAGAATAATGGCTTGCTTCTGCGATACCACTCTTGCGACAGACGAGCCGTACATGCTCGCGCTCTTGCTTCTGCTGTCCCTTGACTGCTTCTGCGGTCTCGCGTACATGCCCACCTTGTCCGTATTTACGATTTATAGGCTGCCTACGCTGGGCCGCTTCTGCGGGTCATAGTTCCCTTCTGCGGGCTCGCACCTGTGGCTGCCCCTCCGCAGGTGCGATTACACCAGAAGCTAGGTGCTTCGGCTATTCAACCAAGGCCAAATGACTTCCGCTCATCGTCTGAATGGCATCCCGGGCCCTCGAGGCCCCGCCCAAACATACCGATAGATTTGGAATCATGAGACGGACTTGCTCAAACCCTCAGAATGTGGAAATCAACACCAAAACTATGAATCACCCCCCAAACCAAATAGAATCAACTTAAGACTTAAAGTTCTTCCAACTTACTCCAAACGCGCCGAATCATACCTCAACTACTCGGATTGACACCAAATTTTGCGTGCAAGTCTTAAATTACCATACGGAACTATTCCCAGGCTCAGAATCCCAAACGGACCTCAATAACACCAAAACCTACTCCAAACCAAATTTAAAGAACTTTAAAACCTTCAATAACCAACTTTTACTATTAAGCGCCAAAACGCTCCCGTGTCATCCAAAACACGATCCAAACATACACCCAAGTCCAAAATCATCACACGAACCTATTGGAACCATCAAATCCCGTGTAAGGTCCCATAAAAGTTTACCTAGAAACCCGAAACTTCATGGTTCCCAGATAGGCTTATGGGTTAAAAATAGTAGAAATTCTTCACGGCAAGCTTGCTCGCTGCAGCTCGGACTTTTTGGGTTGAACAGTACACGGAAGAGTTAAAGGAAAATGTTTTGCGGAAGTGTACACTTCTGCGGCTCATTATGGGGCCGCATAATCAATCTATAGGCCGCAAAATGGCCGCAGAATGAGGAACCTTGAATAGTTGGTGGACGGTAGGAGCTCTCTGGAATGGCACTGAAGTAGGGCTTCGGTGGAGCACCTCGAGAAGGCGGCAGTGCCGGATATGTGGGCCTGCTAGGATGACCTCTCCCAAACTGACCTCTGCCCCTAAACAGAGCACAATTGAACCCTCAAGAATAACAAAATCGCTTGTCTCATGGCATTTCCTCTCGGCTCCGCTGAACACCCACAATCCTTCGAGCTATCTCTACAACTAGCTCGTACGAAGTCCCCATCTCAACCTTTCGGGCCATAATGGCCTGGATACCGGAATGTAAACCCCCAACAAACCTCTGCACTCTCTCTGCATCTGTGGGGAGTATCCTAAGTGCATGGCGAGACAACTCAGAGAATCTCGCCTCATAATCGGTCACTAACATCTGACTCTGCTAGAGCTGCTCGAACTGAAACCGCGACTCTTCCCTCTGAGAGGGTGGAATATACCTATCCATAAAGATACATGTGAACTGGTCCTAAGTCAAGGGAGGAGAACCTGCTGGTCTGCCTAGAAGATAAGACTGCCACAATCTCGGGCCCTACACTCCAACTAGAAAGTAGTAAAGTCCACCCCATGGGACTCCAATATCCTCAGGTTGTGTAGTCTGTCCCTACACTGATCAATGAAGTTTTGGGGATCCTCATTTCGTTCACCTATTAATATACCTCATATAATCAGATTGCACTGATCCTAAATCCAATGATCTTGTCTCACCCAGTACGAACCACTCAGGCAATAAGCCACCCCAGACATGTTCAAAAGTCTCATATGATGCCACAATGTGCCAATAGGCTATAAAGTCGAACGTGACAAAAGGAAAACGAACTCTAGAAGGAACTACTCAACTCACGCACTAATATGGACTTTCTTTAGAAAATAGGAAGCAAGGCATACAAAAATAGCATATAGAAAACTGTACTCAACATCACACTGTTGAGGCGTGCAACCCGATCCAAATAACATACTCATGGCAGCGTGCCATCCGATCCACACATAGAATTCTCATAAGGAGATATACATCGAGCTAAATTGCTCATTACAACAAAATACCGAATATCGGTCACAAGCACGGTAAGTGCATAATACCATCCCTGGGGGGACATATAGTGCCATAGGCTACAAAACTCAAGCACAACTGAGGTGCGATATACGATCTGAATCTCGAGAGCCACACTGCTCATATAACATCATCTCTACGCGGAACCTCAACACATAAGAAATTCACCAAGCCGTCTCACAATTCATACGGCGCAATATATCATTACATGAAATAGCTGACGACGAAATAGTACCCTGACTACTTGCCCAAAGGAGCGCATTGCTGAAATGAACACATCTGGCCTAATATAGAGCCCATATTCACATTTAGATCCATCCACAGACCTCAAGCTGATTCTGATCACACTGAACTAGGCTAATAACCTTTCGAAGGTCCATAATAACTCCCTTTTTCTCATAACACATGAGAACTACCATCATAACCGGAGCAATCCTCCATGGTCCACAACCCAATAGTCGAGTGCCCTCCAAGCATAAATTCTCAAATTAATGATATCACCACTGTCTTCATACTAGTTTAAATTGTCAATCAATCAAGTGACTACATGCCACACTTATACAATCTTCCTGTGGGGCACGCTCCCACGACCTTCCGTAACAGACAACAAGTATGCGCATCCATACCACCAGCCGCACTAACGCTGAGAAAGCATTCAAGAATCCATAACCAGGATACAAGGCCTTTTTCACAAAACATCGATCTCAGGTGACGCTGAAGACGATGCCCACTTACTTTATACATCGAAACTCCTTTACTGTTCATCCGAGCTCGTTGACATCCTTGTCAACACCGAACTACAACCTTGATCCTCACTTCAAATTCCATACCACTCACTGCACCCAACATGTCATTATACGATAGAACACGATTTTCATCATAACTCCGTAACCACTAATAGATTAACACTTCATCATATACAACTTTTCACTTAACTCACTTCAGGAGAACCATATAAACACACATGTGAATTCTCATAACCGTAGAATATGCAAATCTCTAAGTAGTGGTCTAAGCCACCATAGCCCTTCCAGGATCCGCCTACACATGACAGGCCATAACAGTGGAATACTTCTGAACAACATCAATTACGGCGGTTGACAAGCCTGATACGCCCNAAGGTTCGGAGGAGGTTCCGTTGGTGGTGGCGAAAATGAAGCTTGTTCATCACCGCTTCCGGGCGAAGCAGCATCCTCCGCAAGTTCCGCTAGCATTTCTTCATAAGCTTCGTCTATCTCCGGTTGTGATTCAGCANATGTCAAAAGTAGATGTTGCTTTAATTTCTTTGTAGCTATGAAAGGGTTTCAAGAGCGAGTTGTTCTCTTCAGCAATTTCTTTTACTATAAAAATAAATTGACTTTGACATAAATATGACAAGAAGGTCGGATTTTGAGGTGATTTTGACCCTAGAGAGTTTGCTGAATAGTTTGAGTTCATGGACAGTTATATTTTCAACTACATGAACCACAATGAGATTGTTCATGGCTCTGGTGCCTCTTCTGTACAGGGAGCTCGCTATTTTTTTCCAATATATTGCATGTAGAAATAAAAAAATTGGATTTGTATGGCATAGTCGTATTTACAAATGATGTTTTGAGCAGGTTGAAAATTTTGCGATAGTCATATATACAAAGGAAACTCTGCCGAAAAATTTAAGAATTTAGAGAGTTTGAAAATTTTCGAGTTATCAAATTTAAAAAAAATTTCTTGCATTGCTTATTAACTGAATTTATGCTTGAAGCTGCTTTAAGTACTTTATGACTCAATTATCCTAAAAGTTTTGTTTGATTATTTTTATTGTCTTTTGTAGGTGCAGCAATTGCGGATGAAAGCAGTGACCTTACTTGAGTGTTGTTGATCGTTGTTAGACTTTCTATTATTATTTTTAAGGATATATTTTAGTTTAGAACTTTTTGTATGCGAACTATCTATTTTGACTTTTGAATTGTCGACCAAACAATGTATCCATATTTTGTTTTTGTACATGGATAATGCTAGTTGTATATGGTGTAAACCAATTTCATGGAATAGGAAAATATTTCTTATTTTGCTTCCATAAATATTATAATTTGTTGCAATAGAGACTATAACCGTTCTAATAGACCTAGCAAATAATAAGAGCAACCCCTAATAACCGTTCCAATATGTCACAATTCCGTTGCAATAGGGTACTGATAATTGTTCCAATATATCCCAAAAACCGTTGCAATAGGCTTAAAAAAATCAACTGTATTATTATATCAGAACGGTTTATAACCGTCCCAACAGAAAAGAAAACCGTTCCTATAGATAGGACAATGGTGCAGTCCAAACCGTTACAATATCCCTATCTATGAGGATGGTTTTCAAACCGTTGCAAGTAACCGTTCTAATAGACCTATTGTAACGCCGAATCCCGGAACGCGTCCAAATCCGTCCCAATATACCTATAGGGACGGTTAGCCTATCTATTGCAACAGTTTTAGAAGGGTTGCCATAGCTGCAATTTCTAGTAGTGTTTCGGCCGCAGACCTGATCGATGCTAACTCACATGTGGCAATCAATGCGAACTTGCCAAGCGATCCTGAGAACAGCATTTGTGGGGGAGTCCGATCGGTAGCCCAAAATACACAGGACGGTGAAGGTGATAGGATCAACTTGCGAGTGATCTTCGAAATGTTGCATGCTCAATAAGCAGCGATAGCGCAGTTGCAAAACCAGAGTTGCACCTCAGCAGAGTCGAGCCCGAACCATCCCGAGAAAATGCTCGCAGAAATGAACCAATTGTAGAAAGGCCGAGTGAAGCCGAACCCGGGAACAACCTCGATATCATAAAGATGCTTGAGGAACCGACAAAGCGGGTGGAATTGGGAGAAAAGAAAATCGAAACCAATGACAAAAAAGTAGAAACATACAATTCTAGGGTCGACCAAATCCCAGGAGCACCACCGATATTGAAGGGCCTGGATTCCAAGAAGTTTGTTCAGAAACCTTTCCCTCCGAGCGCAACTCCGAAGCCGATCCCAAAGAAGTTCCGCATGCCCGAAATTCCTAAGTACAACGGAACAACTTATCCAAATGAACATGTGACCTTATATATGTGCGCCATCAAGGGGAACGACTTGGAAGATGATGAGATCAAGTCCAACCTACTGAAAAAGTTCGAAGAGACCTTTTCAAAAGGAGCTATGATATGGTATAACAACTTACCCCCCAAATCTATTGACTCGTTTGCTATGCTTGCAGAGGCCTTTGTGAAAGCGCATGCTGGGGCTATCAAGGTCGAAACCAGGAAGTCAGACCTTTTCAAAGTAAAGCAAAGAGATAATGAGATGCTTAGGGAATTCGTATCCCGGTTTCAAATGGAACGAGTGGACCTGCCCCCAGTCGCGGACGATTGGGCCGTTCAGGCCTTCACCCAAGGATTCAATACTCGAAGTTCATTGGCTTCACAGCAGTTGAAGCCATATCTGATAGAATATCCGGTGGTTGGGCCGACGTGCATAACCGGTGCAATCAAAAATTAGGGTCCAAGATGATCAGCTTGGGGCCCCTTCCGGATTCGTTTATCCTGTCAAAGCTAGTGATAGATCCAAAAGAGACATTGATCGTGAACCAAGATCAAATAGAGACCGGTATCAACCATACAATGGAGACCAAAGAGGTAATGGGTGAAACACTGTGAGAGGTGAAAGGAGAAGAGATCGAGGTAAAAATAACCGGGGACTCATGAGCAAAAACGGTTTTGACAGGCCCGTCGGGCCTTAGGAAGCACCGAGGTTATCAGAGTACAACTTCAATGTCGATGATGTTGCCATCGTATCTGGCATCCGACGCATCAAAGACACCAAGTGGCCTCGACCTTTACAATCGGATCCTGCCCAAAGGGACCTCAACCTAATGTGTAAATATCATGACACTCACGGCCATAGAACTTAAGACTACCGATAACTGAGAGGGAAAGTAGCCCGGTTATTCAACAACGGACACCTCCGAGAGTTCCTGAGGGATTGAGCCAATAATCATTTCAGAAATAGGGACTCCAATAAGCTGACCGAGCAGGAGGAACCCCAGCACGTCATTAACATGATCATCGGTGGGTCGACGTCCCCTAGGGGCCGATGTTAAAGCGCACCGAAGTGTCCATCACAAGGGAAAAACAAACTCGAGATTACATGCCAGAAGGAACTGTATCTTTCAACGACGAGGACGTGAAGGCATCGTGCAACCACACAATGATGCACTGGTAATATCTGTACTCATAAATAAATCTCGTGTTAAGCGTGTGTTAATTGATCTAGGTAGCTCAGCCAATATTATCAGATCGAGGGTCGTAGAGCAGCTGGGTCTATAAGACCATATTATGCCTGTAGTCCAAGTTCTAAATGAGTTCAACATGGCATGTGAGACCACTAAAGGGAAGATAACCCTACCGGTGAACACTGCCAGAACCATTTAGGAAACAAAGTTCTACGTGATCAAAGGAAATACGATATACAATGCTTTGTTCGGAAGGCCATGGATTCACAACATGAGGGCGGTGCCCTCGTCACTACACCAGGTGTTGAAATTCCCAACACCAGGAGGGATTAAAATAATTTACGGAGAACAATCAACTGCAAAGGAGATGTTCACGGTCGATGAGGTGGTTCCGATATCCACTCTCGACATCAAAGAACCCAAGTTCGATCACCAAGGAAGAAACCAAATAGCAATCAACGATGTAGACCCCAGCCGAGCCGTAAAAGCAGGGGACGGGCGAGGATGACGACTATGGAGTTCCCAGGTCTTTCATAGCCCTCGATGATTCCGATGCCACCAAATCAACGGTCGAGGAATTGGAGCAAGTCATATTGATCGAGAACCTGACGGATCATAAGGTATACCTGGGCACGGGGTTAAGTCCTGTGCTCAAGAAAAAACTCATTAACTTCCTTATAGCTAACATAGATTGTTTCGCTTGGTCCCACCTTGACATGACATGGATCCCACCGGAAATAACTACTCACAAGCTGAGCCTGGATCCGAAGTTCCACTCGGTCAACCAGAAGAGGAGGCCTCAGTCCGAAGTCAAGCATTCATTCATCAAAGACGAGGTTCTAAAATCCTTAAAATAGGATCCATTCGGGGAGGTTAAGTACCTGGATTGGTTAGCAAACGTAGTAGTAGTCCCTAAAAAGGGGAATAAATTAAGAACGTGTGTAGACTACAAAGACTTGAACAAGGCATGCCCCAAGGACTCTTTTCCTTTGCCCAACATCGATCGCATGATCGATGCGATGGCCAGCCACGAGATCCTCAACATTCTCGATGCCTATTTAGGGCACAACCAAATTCGGATGGACCCGGGCGACCAGGAAAAAACATCCTTCACCACCAAATACGACACCTACTATTATAACGTAATGCCATTCAAACTAAAAACAATGCCGGTTCCACTTACCAACGCCTAGTAAATCAGATGTTCGAAGAGCAAATAGGAAAATCAATGGAAGTTTACATTGACAATATGTTGGTTAAGTCCCTGCGAGCAGAGGACCATTTAAAAAGTTTGCAGGAAACCTTCAACATATTGAAGAAATACAATATGAAGCTGAAAGAACCCGGAGAAATGCGCCTTCGGAGTTGGGTCCGAGAAATTCCTCTGATTCATGGTGTCCAACTGGGCAATCGAGATCAATCCCAATAAGATCAAGGCCATAGAGGACATTACCGTGGTGGACGATCTTAAGGCCGTTCAAAGCTTAATCGGGCGCATAGCCGCCTTGGGTTGAATCATTTCAAGGTCCTCCGACAAGAGCCACCGGTTCTTTTCGTTATTGAAGAAGAAGAATAACTTCTCATAGACCCCGGAGTGCCAACAAGCCTTGGAAGAACTCAAACGGTACCTTTCGATCCCGCCTTTGCTTCATACTCCGAAGGCAGACGAGCCGATGTACCTGTACTTAGAGCTATCCGAGATAGCGGTAAGTGGAGTCCTGGTCCGGGAAGAGGAAGGTACGCAATTTCCTATCTATTGTGTTAGCAGGACTCTAGGCGAGGCCGAAACTAGGTATCCTCACCAGGAAAAATTGGTGCTCGCTTTGCTAAGCGCCTCTAGGAAGCTAAAACCGTATTTTCAATGCCATCCCATATGTTTCGTGACTACTTACCCCTTGAGGAACACAATGCATAAACCCGAGCTTTCGAGATGATTGGCCAAATGGGACGTGGAAATCAGCGGGTGCGATATCGAATACAACCCCGAACCGCCATCAAATCTCAAATTTTGGCAAACTTCGTGGTCGACTTCACGCCGGCCCTAATACCCAAGGTCGAAAGGGAATTGTTGTTGAGCTAGGGGACTTCCTCGGGAATCTGGACCCTCTTTATGGACAGTGCCTCGAATGCAAAGGGGTCCGTACTTGGCATCGCGTTGAACCCACCGACGGGTAATGTAGTTAGGCAATCTATTAGAACTATAAAATTGACTAACAACGAGGCCGAGTATGAGGCCATGATTGCAGGTCTCGAACTGGCTAAAAGCCTGGGGCTAAGGTGATCGAAACTAAGTGCGATTCCCTCCTTGTGGTGAACCAAGCCAATGGGACATTCAAAGTCAAAGAGGAATGGATGCCAAGGTACCTGGATAAACTACAGGTAATGCAACATCGGTTCAAGGAGTGGACCTTGCAACATGTATGTCGGGATCAAAACAGCGAAGCCGACGCTCTTGCTGACTTGGGATCGTCGGTTGATGACGATGAACTCAAATCGGGAACGGTCGTACAACTCATGAAATTGGTAGTGAAAGAAGGCCACACCGAGATAAACTCGACAGGCTTAACCTGGGACTGGAGAAACAAGTATATAGATTACCTGAAGATCGGGAAGCTGCCCTCGGATCCTAAAGAATCGAAAGCTCTATGCACAAAGGCGGCCAGGTTCGGCCTGTCTGAAGACAACACCCTATTCAGGAGAACATTTTATAGCCCACTTGCCATATGTCTGGGACCGGGAGATACCGAATATGTTTTGAGGGAAGTTCACGAAGGCACCTACGGGAAAAATTCGGGTGCCGAAATCGTTGGTTCGTAAGATAATCAGAGCCGGTTACTACTAGATCGACATGGAAAAAGACGTAAAAGAGTTTATACAAAAATGCGACGGATGTCAGAAGCAAGCACCTATGATTCATCAACCCAGAGAGCTACTACATTCGGTCTTGTCACCCTGGCCATTCATGAAATGGGGAATGGACATCGTCGGTCCCCTGCCATGGGCACCCGATAAGGCTCAATTTATATTATTTATGACTGACTATTTTTCTAAATGGGTGGAAGCCCCGGCATTTGAGAAAGTCAGGGAGAAAGAAGTTATTGATTTTATTTGGGACCACATAATATGCCGGTTTGGAATGTAGAACGAGATCGTGTGCGACAACGGGAAGCAGTTCATTGGCAGTAAGGTGAGCAAATTTTTCGAGGACCATAAGATCAAAAGGATCCTATCAACACCCTATCACCCTAGGGGGAATGGGAAGGCGGAGTCTACGAACAAAACCATACTTCAAAACCTTAAGAAGAGGTTGACCGACGCCAAAGGAAAATGGAAGGAAATTTAGCCCGAAGTCCTATAGGCATATCGTACGACCTCAAAATCTAGTACCGGGGCCATCCCGTTCTCGTTGGTCTATGGTGCCGAAGTTCTAATACCCATCAAAGTAGGAGAACCGAGTCTAAGGTTCCGATATGCGACCGAAGAGTCAAACGATGAGCCCATGAGCACAAGCCTGGAACTGTTGGACGAGAGGCGCGAGGCTGCCCTCGTCCGGTTAGCCGCCTAAAAACAACGGATCGAAAGGTATCACAACCGAATATCCAACCTCCGACACTTCAATATCGGGGACTTGGTGTTAAGAAAGGTGACACTGAACACCTGGAACCCACTGGACCGAATTGGGAAGGTCCATATCGAATTATCGAGATCACTGACAAAGGATCATAAAACTCAAAGCAGTGAACGGTGAGCGACTACCGAACAACTGGAACGTAACCCACTTAAAATGATACTACTGCTAAGGTACAACCCCATTCATTCTTCTCTCTAAATATATTATGAATTGGACTAACACTTGCAGGCAACGACCAAAGAATGACGCACTTTTAGGGCTGAAAGTATGCGTTGCACTCTTTTTCCCTTGAACCGATTTTGTCCCAAATGGGTTTTCCGGCAAGGTTTTTAGTGAGGCAACAGTAGATTGTGCTAACTTAAAGTTGAAGAACGGTTATGAACCAGAGTCGAGGATCACATCAATAGTATCCAAGCCCTCTCTACGATTGTCCTTGAATATTGGGGGCCATCACCGTCAAATAATGATTTGAGCAAGGAAGGAAACTTTATGCTTGAACAGTCTAGGCTCGGTGGATAAGATTTATTGTAAGAGCCAAATAGGCAAATGAACCGTGCCCACATAGACCACTTAAGCCATAACACGAAGCTTGTACACATTTGCAATCTTGTATGTTGAGCACATAAATGAAAGAAAGTTTTTACCTTGCGGATCCAAAAGATCGCCCCACTCGGGGACTGTCGTCCAAGGCAAACTCGGACGGATCGGGCTATCGAGGGCACAAACATCTATTAGGCAATGCCTAAAACTTTAAAGGCTACGGCCACCCCCACTTGAGGACTGTCTTCCTAGGCAAGCACGGATGGCTCGGGCATTGAAACCCGAGGTACAAAGCTTATTAGGCAATACCCGAACTTAAAAGGCTACGGCTAGCCCGGGGTACAAATCCTATTAGGCAATACCCGGTTCAAAAGCTACCATCGGCAAAATTATAATCTAAAAACGTCTAGGTAAGCACTTTGGGGAAAGCTTCCGGTCATAACAAGTCCCCATGAGTTTTAAACAAAATTACATCGAGAACGAGCCTTGTTCGAACCTCCGAACAAGACCCTATTACTACGATTTATTTCGTGCTAAGGCATTCGAAATCTTTGCAATCATAAAAAGGAGCCAAAAGAAACAAACTCAAAAATGTCCAAGGGAAAAAAGCCTTACATATATTCCAATAAAGATCTTTACAAAGGCCAAACGACCTCAACAAAATATACAAAAATACAAAAACAAAGAAAAATCTCCAAGGCACCTAAGCCTGATCTTTACCGGGGCCCGCCTCATCACCAGGGCCAAGGGGTCTTCTCCGTCCTCGGGTTCGCTGAAGCCCTCAGAGCCTTCCTCGTCCTCGGGGTTGGCCAACTTCTTGGCCTTGGCCTCGAGCCTCTTAGCATTTTTGATCTCGGCCGATAGGTCAAAACCTTGGGCATGAACCTCCTCGAGAGCCTCTCTTTGGGACTGCAACTTCACGTACTCGACAATGACTTTTAGGCGGTCCTAGGCTGCCTCAGCGTCAGCTCTGTACTGGGCCACCATCTCTTCAGCATCAACCGTTATTTCCGTCACTGAGTTAGCTATTTTAAGCTCCTTGCCAAAGGCATCCCGTTCAGCGATAGTCGAGCCCAGTTGAGACTGGAAGTTTTCAATTTTTTGCGACCGGGCCTTAGCTTTCTCCCTCGCCGCTTGAAGTTAGACCTCCACCGAGGCCAGCTTCTCCCGGACAGTCTCCTTCTCCGAAGCCAATCGGTACATTTTGCCCTTCCACTCTTCGGCCATGGCTTTGACCTTGTCCATCTCGGCTTGAAGTTGGTGTATCCGTTCAAGCTTCTGCTGGACCTGCGGGTTTTGATCGTTAGTCGCCATGTCTAACTCATCATCACTAACTTCAAAGATCTTCACTTGTTCCACCAGGTCGGCATGTTCTTTCTGAGCCGCGTCCCACTCAGTCCGGAGATTCTTGACTTATCCTTTGCGTAGCTCATTGAGAAGCTTATACATGTCCCTCTTCTTAGCAAGCTCTTTGAGCTCAGCCTCGAGATGGCTAAGCTCAGCCCGACACCGGAGAAACGTTTCATGGTGGAGTACCGACGCCTGCAATAATGTGAAAAGGAAAAGGCAACTAAATTCGAAGATAAAAGAGTGTAATGACCCCTTACACGGTTCAGCTCCTGTTGTGCTTTGTTGAACAAGCATGACACATCTACCTCGTTCATTTTTGCCTGGTCTTCTTTGGTTACTAGGCACCGGAGGTAGCTAGCTACCCTAACAGGGGCGGAAAAAATCTTGGCATCCTCCGGGACAGTGATAATAACTGACCGCTTCCGGCTAGGATCCATGATCGGAGTGAGGAACCGGCTGATCAACCATGGGCTCGAGTTCGGCCCATCGACCTCCGAGGATGGACTTTTCCTCGACACCTCTAAGTCACCCAACCCAGAGAAGCCTTACAGGGCGGTTGAGTCCATACCATAAAAAAAATAGCGGAGGGGATAGTCCGCTCCATGAACCCCTTCGTTGGATCACTCCTTCGTCGCTCGGGCTTCACCGAACATGGATTTTGAAAACGAAGGCAATCTCGAAATTTTGATAACACCGGGCGGAGCGGGACCGACGCTTGGAGAGGTTTCGGTCCTCTCCTCTGCATCAACCTCCTGAACCTGAAGGGGATTGGCCCCCGTTGTTTCCCCCTCAGTTTCCACCGCTCTTTGGGGACAGACAGCTCGCGAGCCACCAAAATTTTGTCCTCCTCGGGCTTGTCCCTAAGATGGTAAAGCAAGTTCGAGTCAGGCACTCGGGATCTGGAGCTTTCCTTTGGCTTACGATCCAACCTTCTCCTTGGCTTCGTTTACTCCGAGCTCGGGGAACTCGGAGCCCTCATTCTTTCTTCTCTCCTATTGCGGCTCCGAATTGCCCTAAAGTAGAAGGATCGGCAAGTACATCTTCGCCCCTACTAAGGGCCTAAGCTCGATGTCTTAGGTAAACCTGCAAAAATGAGAAGAGAAGGAATAAAAACATAGTGTTGAAAAGGAAAGCCTAGTGCTACTTATTCAGGACAAGGAATCTTACTGTGAGAACGGCCTCCCAGCGGCCCTTCGAGAGCTCGCGCCACAGGCGTTCAGCATAAGGCATCTGCGAACAAATGCCCTCGATCCACTCGTTGAGCCGAGGAATAGCGTTCGGGACTCAAGCGAGGGTTGCAACATAGCAAAAATCGATGAGGAAAAAGGAGGTAAAATGAAAAATCGACATCTAAAAGAAAAGGACACTTACGTGCTACATTTCACTTCTCGGGGAATGGCCTAAATTCGGCAGGTATCAGGTTGGTGGTCCTCACCCGGACAAAGCGTCCCTGCCAACCCCGATCCGGGTCCTCGTCAATGCTTGAAAATGGGGCTTTACTAGCCCGGCATACAAGATTTATCAGTCCCTCCCAGAATATTTGGGGACTATACATGCGGAGTAGATGGTCGACGATGAACAAACAAGAGTCAACTTTGTTCACAAAAACCAGAGGAGAATTACTACCCTCCATAGTGAGTGATGGATTTGGCCGAGGCACACGTTGTACCTTCTACAGAAATCCAGTGTGAAGGGGTAACTGCAAACACTAGAATACCCCTAGACATGGGTAGTAATGTCGTCATCAGGCCCAGGAGTCACTACATCCTTATCCGTCCAGTCGTAGTCCTTTCGAACCACAGGAAGAACGACCTCAGTAATGGAGAAGATGTACCGTGACACCGCCCCGCACGACCTTGAATCGAAGAGGGCTTTTTGACCTTGAAGTCGTCCGCAACCGAACACCCCTCCCCCCCCTCGCGGGGACGAACAATTTCAAGGGGGGCTCGGCTGTCGATTCATCAGTGGCCGCACCTAGAACGGACCTTGCAAGGACAACCACATCAGGGGCGGTCTCCTCAACCTCCGTGGTAGGCTGAGTGGAAGAAGAAGCACTTTTCTGGGGAACAGTCTTGGAAGTCTTCACCATTTTTACTTGGGAAAAAGGTTCGAAAGTATGAAGAAGATAAGGAGATGAAGGGTAAAAAAACTTGCTGAGAAAATCAAACACGTTGGCTTAAGTGAAGGGTAAAGGAAAGATTGCAATTTGAAGAACGAAGGTAAGAATGTTGAAGAATGAAGAAAGCAGTGATATCTTGAAGGATCGAAGGTAGAAGCTTGGTCAAACGTAAAAAATGAACGAAGGAAGGAGTATTTATAGAGGCTTTGCACCGTTTCGCATCCAGGAACGACCTGTCGATAGGTGACACGTGTTTGGGGTCATTATGACGCGACTGACGGGACGTTTTGGTTTCTTTGTCGTTTTGTGTCACAGCGTGTTGAAGAAGGGATCGAAGAACTCATGTCATTCCTCGTCATTTTCGTAAAACTTACTCTCCGAGAAATGAGGAGACTATCTGTATACGGGTGAAACTGGGCCTATGCGACGCCCCGATTTCAGATAAGGTAAATTGAGCAAGAGACGTGATGACAAGGAATCGAAATCGAGGTAAAGGTCTCATCGAGCCAGGATTCGGGGGCATGACACCCATCCTCGAGAATATCGGGGTCGTGATCCGGGATCGGTCCAAATCCCAAAAGACTTCGGAGAATGTTATCGGGCAACCGAGCACGATTAACAGAAGCCCGAGATATCCGTGACCTGCCGGGTATCTCAGTACGGATCTCGATCGTACGGGCGGAAATCCGATGATTAGTTAAACAAAAGATTTTTACCTTTTATGAAATTGTACCTAGGGTAGGACTCCTCTAATATATAAAGGGAGGGCTGATTATTCATTAACAAGAATGTAACACGCATATCAAGGCAATATACTGCTCCCTTCATTTTAAATTAGATTAGGTACTTTCCTTTTTAGTCTGTTCCAAAATAAATGACATATTTCTAAATTTAAAAAATAATTCAACTTTAAACTCTTGATTGTACCCATCTTACCCTTAATGAGAAGCTTTTATAACCGCACAAATGTCATGGCCCCACAAAGCTTTTACCCCTTAAGCTTTTAAGACCACAAGTTTCAAAAGTCTTCTTCTTTTTTCTTAAACTCCGTGCCGAGTCAAACTACCTCATCTATATTGAAACGCAAGGAGTATTATTTTTCTCTTTTATTCAAAGCTCTTACATTTGTTGATAAGTGCTTCTTTATTATAAGTCTGGGATCGAGGACGGATATTTCATTAACGCTGTCGTCGAGTCCAGAATCACCCTCCCTTTTAAGTGGTTTGATAATTTATTACATCTTTTTACCTGTTTAATCTAGCAATATTTACTGTTTGTTTTGAATTAATTCATGTATCCTTAAAACCACTTACAAATTTAATTGTTATCCATTTGTTAGGGTAAACAATCTTAAACAAAAAAAGAAATATCAAAAGATAATGTCAATGTCATCTAACAGATGCTTTCTTGAAAGGATGAAAGAATCACATGATTGATTGACAATGTGTTTCTTTTCCTTTGCTTTTTTCTTTTGGGGTTCTTAGTTGATTCCTGGTTGCCTTTTAGATAGAAGCCACGTGGCCATTAGAGCATTATATTTTTTTTAGATGAATAAATTGTCGAAGAAGTTGAGGTTCATGTATTTTATGGTCGTGAGTTCAATGTTGAGGAAAAAAAAAGTTAGAAGTTTAGCACTTCACAGGTATGTAGAAGATTAGAAACCTGCACCTAAGTTATGCAGAATTATCACAACTTTCGTATGTTTTTAAAATTTATAGCTACGACCTTTTCAAAACCGTTTTTTATTCTTTATCTCGTGAAGAAATATTTTGGGAAAATACCTCAGTGTCAATGTTTTAAAGCTCATTGAATAGTATTTTCTTCGATCGCCATAATTTTTAAAATATGCTGGCAAAATTTTGAAGCACGCAATAGTATGTGAGGATTTTGCTATAAATCTTGATGGTTCGCCAGAATTTTCAGCTAAAATGCTAAAAAATTCTGGTGATCAGACGATCACCATAATTGTTGTGTGTCTTTAAAATTCAAGCACTTAAAGAAAATTCTGCCCAACGCACTTTAAAATTCTGACATAGGCTATTGTTTCAGAACTTCTGTTAGCGGAATCAAAAGAACAGAAATTAGTATGGCATGACCGCAAAATGGGATGGTCGTGACGGAATATTCCCATTTTTTATGGTCTTAGCAAAATGTCCCCTGTTTTTACTTGAACACCATAGCTCTTTAATTTTTTAACGCTTGAAACTTTGTTTGATGATGAAAAATAAAAATTAATAATCAATTATTGTTAAATCACTTGAATGTTGATAATTTGTGCATATACTTTTAGCTCAGACACAGATTTTGGTAATTTACTGTAAAAAAACTCAAAACTTCATTGTTGGACCTTATTAAGTGTTGAAGAAGACAAAGTGAGTTTTTTTTATATATTATTCGACTAAATTGGTGATTTAGTATTGTTTATGTTGGTATTTGAAAGATCATTTGGGGCAGATGTTGGGTGGTTTGATCGAAATTGAAGTTGAAGTTGAAAATTCAAAGAATACTTTGTTAAAACAACCCTAAAAAAAGTATGCAAATCCGATAGACTTCGATGAACAACATAATAGTTAGATAGACAAAATAATGACCCGATAGAGAAATCCGTAAAGAGCATAAGCATAACAATCCGGTAGACTTTAACGAACAACTTAACATGTATGTTAACTAATAATAACATCAACTCTACCGAATTGCTAGAAAATTCTTGAAAGGCAAAAGTATGACAATTTGGTAGAAAATCCTGAAAAGCTTGTGCAGGTCCATGATTATTTTTTAAATACTATCAATTTTAAAGACATCCCGCTAAAACCACCCAAAAAGTTCCTTACGTGTCAATCACCCTCAAAACTCAAAAGAACCTATTTGTGTCATTCGTCCCTCAACTTTTCAGGTAAGTGGGCTATGCTTGTTGAACAACTTTGTTTGACGAGGAAAAAGAATAAATAGGCAATATTTAATAAAAAATTTCATAAATTTAGCAGGAATAAGTAATTATAAAACTGACAGCTAAATAACTACATTCCTAGCAGAAACATGATCAACCCAATAAATTTTAATTAATGGACCTCTTAATCTTTTTCATTTTCCGTTGATTACTTTAATGTGATACGTTACACATTTAGCTGATTTATGGGTAAGATTGCGCCACCGTTAGACCACATTAATATTGTTCATTTCCTATTACTTTTTTTCTTTTACTTTTACTTTTTTCTGTTTTGATTTACCCCCTTTAATTTATCTTTTCTTTTAATAAAGAACAATGATTTTCAAGTTTGGGAAGTTGTGAACGTGATGGGAGGTTTTCTTTATATATTTACTTTTATGTTGTTTTTATTCCTTTTCCACTCCTAAAAATATCAGGTATAGTTTATTTATAGTACTCCCTCCGGTTTACAATAATTGACCAATTTACTTTTTTATTTTGGTTTAAAATAAGTGTCCAATTATGTAATCAAGATAATGCTGTATTCTGGGCCGGACCCAGGCCTAAATGGGCCTAACGGGGCGGGGCGGGCCTGTGCCTGGGCTTTGGCGGGCTGGGCTCAGGCGGTCCCGGGCCAAACGGTCCCAAGTGATGGAATCGGCCCGCTGTGGTCCTAAGCCCACATGGTCCCGGGCTAAATGGGCCGGGCCCACGGGCCTATATGGTCCGGGCTATTTTTTTTTTTGAAATTTTTTATCTAAGACATTTTCTTGTAAATAATATATATATATATATATATATATATATATAACCTTATATAATTTCTTGTAAATATATTATAGAATTGTAACTTAAATCTTCTAAAGAGACAAATTTAAAATATATATATATATATATATATATATATATATATATATATATAAAATTTCAGGGCATAATTTTGATAATACTGTAACGATATAGGTCTACAGAATGAGAGAGAACCGAGTAGGATTTTACAACATAAGAGTTTAACGTTTTTACAACACCAATTTTACCGTACCAGTAAAATTATTTTACCGAACCAGTAAATATTTCAAGATTAGAAACTTAAACAATCTTACTGTTAATGCCTATTAATCGTAATAACTATACCCATCCAGAAGGATTTGCTAGAAGCCTTACCTCAAGTCTAGAAGAATTTAAATTAGACGTAGATACCGGATTCTACTCTATAATAGACTTAGCTATACATTTTATATATTTACAACACAATAATAATATTTGTTCAGATATATATAGAAAACAACTATATCTTATATTTCGAATACTATCATATCATCAGTCATACTATTTAAGATCATATTATATAAGAAGAAGATTATAATTTGAAGGACCTGACCTTATCAATTTTTACTTTGTTAGTTTATTCTAGACTATTATTATAGCTATTTATTTTATTTTGGTATCAGAGCAAAATAAAATAAAAAAAATATATATATATATAAGCAATTTATATTAGTATATACATATATAGTTTAGAAGAAATTGCCTTAGATAAAAAAAATTTTAAAAGAGTTTTCATTTAGCCCGTTAGGCCCGTTTAGGCNTATATATATATATATATAATGTAGTATATATAGTATGTTATGTATATCTATTGCCTTATATATCTATATCTATCTATATATAGCTTATATATATATTATGTAGTGTATATATATGTTATGTATATATATTGCCTTATATAATTTCTTGTAAATATATTATAGAATTGTAACTTAAATCTTCTAAAGAGTCAAATTTAAACACAAAAAAAATTGCAAAGAGATATTCAAGGGAATGCCTTATAATTTTTATTATTACGACATTAACAAAAATGGCAATATCTTTCTTAGTCTTCCTCCCCCAATGGAATGAGCACAACAAGGTGCTAATACCACCATTAAAAGGAAAAAAAACTAATGAAGATGTGCCAAAATACAAGTTACATATTAGTCTACATATTATCTCTAACAAATTTCATAAATCCTTCAAGGTTCGGTTCCGTTGGTGGTGGCGGAAAAGAAGCTTGTTCATCACCGCTTAAGCAGCATCCTCCGCAAGTTCCGCTAGCATTTCTTCATAAGCTTCGTCTATCCCCGGTTGTGATTCAGCAAGTCCAAAATTTCTTCTTTCCGAACGATCCAATCTCTGAAGAGTACTGATTTTTCCAAGCTCTCCCTCATAGACGCTCTATGATCACCTATTTGAAGTCTCGCTTGACTGAAAGCGCTCTCTGATGCCACTGTTGAAGTTTGAACACATAAAATATCCCGAGCCATCCTTGAGAGAACTGGAAAGTGTTTTTCTTTGGCCTTCCACCATTCCAAAAGATCAAAGGTGCCGTCTGGATTCTCCTTTTCAAGGCCCTGCGACAAATAAAATTGAAACTCATTTAGATGTGAAGTATCATCAATATTATCACCTTGAGAACCCCTGAACTCCGTCCAAGAACTAAGTGCTTTTAGGCCCGCAGTTCTTTTAGATGATTGCGAACTAGACGAAGTAGGAGTTGGAACATTTGGTCTAGCATGATCTAAGGCAAGTTGATAAGCATTATAAATTGTTTGAGCATTTATTTTAATTGAGGCTTTTGCATCTGCAAGTGTAGCAAATTCCTCATCTGAAAGATCTAAAGCCTTATAAATATTTGAATACCAAAAGTGAGGACCTCCTAATTTCACAGTAGGATTTAACATAGCAGCAACACCATAAATAGGGGGGATAGGGAAAAAATATTTTTTAAACTTTTCTTTCATTGCATTTATAGCAAGTTGATAAATTACCCCACCCTCTGAAAATTCAACAAACAAATCACATAGTGCTGCAATATAAACTAAACAGTTTGAAATAGTAGGATAATATTGCCCAGACAATTCATTTGTAGCTTGATGAAATTGTTCTAAAAAATCTATAAGAATTTTAACATTATTCCAATCTTGATTTGTAAGGATTTCATCATCATCCTCACCACCAACACGAGCATTAAACGTTGCATTATTGGGTTTCTATATTCATATGCAGCAACTAAACTTTCGTACATATAATTCCATCTAGTCGGACAAGTTTTACAAACCTTTCTTTCTCTAAGGCCAAATTCATCATATTTTTTAAAATATTCTCTAAGTCTACTTCTACAGTTTAAATAAAAAAGCCAATTAAGAGACATTTTAACCTTTTCAATTTCTAAATTTAAAATTTTCATACCATCACCGATGATTAAATGGTAAATATGACAAATACATCTAACATGGAAACAATTACTAAATGCAGAATTTAGTGTAGTTGTAAGTAAGCCTATAGCATTAGTGTTACTAGAAGCATTATCCATATAAATTGACATTATTTTATCTCTAATGCAAAAATATCTACAAATATCTGCAACTGTGTTAGCAATAAAGTTACCTGTGTGACGTGAATTAATTATTCTATATGCAATAATACGTTTTTGCATTTTCCATTCTTCATCAATCCAATGAGTGGTAACAGTTAGATAATCACAGTCATTACTGCTTCTACCAATATCAGTAGTAATAACAATGCGACAATCTATATGAGTAAATAAATAGCGCAAATATTGTTCATATTCATGTTTATATTTATAAATATCACTCTTTACTGTTGCGCGAGGCCATCCTTTATAAGTAGGATTAAAAACTTTTCTAATATAATGCACAAAGTGAATAGAAGGAAGACTATAGGGTAAGCACATAACAGTAACCATTTTTGCTAATTCTTCACGATCTTTATTTGGATCGTGATATAAAATGTCACCGGTCACAGTGTTAATTCCTAGTTGAACTAGATTTGACCCGGTACTAGGGTTAACCTTAATACCTACACTTCTCCCCTCTAGATGCGCTTTCATTTGAAGATATCTAGCTTTATCTATAGGGTGTTTCTTTATGTGTCTAGTCAAACTACCCGTACCGCTACGGTCTCCAGTAAATTTATGAGCCAACAAAGACCCACAAGTTTTACACTTAGCCTTATTTTGTTCTCTTAATTGAGTAAAAAAGTTCCAAACAAGTGATGTTTCAGGGCGTTTAGAATGTCTTCTATTAAAAGTAGGGGTTACTACAGGAGGGTCAGGCGGGGCATCAGTTGGGTTAATAACAGGACTAGTAGGTGTATCATCTAAATCCGGCTGTGTTTCATCTAAATCTTCATTTTCCTCATTATTTTCATCAATAGTTTCATTAGGATAAAGAGCATTCATATATTCAGCATTTAATTGTTGACCTGGTGCAACATCATGGCAAAATTGACTATCGCTAAATTGAAAACGAGGGATATCGCTATCAAGAATAATAGGTGGAGGAGGACGGGTAACAGGTCTGGGTCGGGGAGCCGGGGGAGGGGTAGTAGCTTGGCGACTAGATTCATCAATTTTAGATTTTCCCTTACCACCAAATATTTTTTTCAAAGAAAAGGCCATATTAATTATAATTATACAAACTAAAACAAACAAAACTATAATATTAAAACTTAAGAGTTGGAACGAGTTTACCGAATTGACGAACAACTTCTTGAAAATTGAATATCGTTGAAGACATGAAGACTTGAATACTTCAATTCACCAACCTCAAAATTTTTCGCGAAATTGCAATAATAAAGTAAGCAATTATAGAAGAAAATTAGAGAGAGATGAATTTGTGAGTAAAAATGAAAGAATGAAGGGTTTTTTTATAGTTGAGAATAGGGAAAAAGTATAATTATAAAAAGTTTGGGGTTAAAACAAAGTTTGGGGGCCAAATGGCTATTTTTGAAAGTGCCAAATGGCTAAAATTGCAGGCCAACGGCTACATTTTAAAATTCTGACCGTTGGCCCTTTTTAATTTTTTTTTTTAAAATTCTGACTGTTGGGCCCGTTTGAACCGGCCTAGGCCCGCCTGCCGGTCCCAGGCTAAACGGTCCCGGGTTTGCGGGCTTTTTGGTAGAGACCGACCCACTGTGAGCTTTTGGGACCGCTAGAGACCGGCCCGTTTGGCCCGCAGTCCCGGGCTGGGCCCGGCCCACAATACAGAATTAAATCAAGAAAGAATTCAATTTGTTTTTACAAAATAACCCCTATGTACATATCCCTAAAAAGTTTTCTTACTCCTCACATTAAAGTTTAATTAGGGGCAGTTTAGTCATAGTAGGTATTTTTGTATAGAATTTAGTATTTTCTTAATGGGCATGCTAAAAGCAAATTGGTCACTTATTGTGAACCGGAGGGAGTATATAATAGTTGTATAATATATATATATATATATATATATATATATATATATATAGTATATTTAGTTGAATAAATATTACTTATATAATATACCACTTCTATATTACTACTATTATATTATATACCACTGTATATAAATTGATATATACATATTATATAATTATTAGGATATGCATAGTGATATATTGTCACGATCCATTTTCACAATAGATCGTGAGGGCGCCTGACACCCTTGTCAGGCAAGCCATTGCGAAAATATTACTAAAATAATCATATTATTTTTAATTAGAATAAGTGGAATAAACACTCAACTTGAAATTTAAAACCAGGAGAGATAAATACCATAATAAAATAGTTACACAACCCCAAAATAATCGTCTACCAAAGTGTGTGCCAGAATCTGGTGTCACAAGCTACGGGCAACTAGTAGAATATACAACCCAAAAGAATACCACACTACCCTACTGTCTGGATCAGAATAGACAGAATATAACAATACAAAAGAAAGACTTCTTCGGCTGCGGATCGACATGGAAGGAAAGCAACTCACCGTAGAAGTCCCAAGTCTGCTCACGAATGCGCACCAGAGAAATAACCGGACCACCTGCCTCAGACCCTGTACATTTAAGTACAGAAGCGTAGCATGAGTACATAAACAATATGTACCCAGTGAGTATCCCGCCTAATCTCGACGAAGTAGAGACGAGAGGTCGACTTGATACTCACTAGGGTCAAGATAATATAATATAATTGTGCTATTCTAAGCAGTAATAACNCCAATCTATCTTCTTCCAAATTAATTCTTGATTGCCTTAGAAATAATAATAACTCCATTCAACACATAACATACTCCATCCGCACTCATCCCGAGTGACCTTGAATCACGAGACCATGCTGTCTCAAATCCCACGAACCATTTCATACCTCCCAAATGCTACACTGCAAGTCAAAACATCATAGAACATTCTGGGCCTCTTCTCATAAGCTGCTACAAAGCTTGATTCTTAACCGTACTTATAGGCTCGCAATCATTAGGCACCACGCTTTGCCCCTTTGAATCCACTAGGACCGTTGTTGAGAGCCACCCGCTCTGACTTGGCTCCGAATATAATCAACTCCATGAATCTTCTAGCACATGAATACCCTCTCGACGAAGCACCCGGCAGAATCACTTCCCTTGAAACCCGCATCTATACAAGGCATAAATCCTGAATCCTTCCCCAAGTCTGAACATGAGCCAATAAGGCCGACCATAGCATACCTTTAACAATTCCTTTGCTCAAATTGCCACTTAGCTTGAAGCCACTATTACACAACTCTAAAATTCATCAGGATTCTTTATCTCTTATTGACATAAACTTGCGCAATCAACCGCCATAATTCTCGGAATCTTTCTGTAAAACCCCTTTTTATACTCTGAATCATCAACCACATTCGCACGACCGATCTCTTTGCTGTATAACCAATAGAATTCTTCACAGAAGCTTCGCCAACCATGCGACCGCCGATCTGCTCACTGGAGATAACTCGCCTATGGAATTTACATGCCGACATCTTCCAACGCTGCTGCACGGGGTACAATCACTACGACATCAATAACCCATCCTGAGTCCGAGCTCACTCTCTAGTTGCACAAGTCCATTCTCCCCTCGTGGACATCAATTAAATGTGCGGCAACATCCTTCCAATTCAAAGTTACGTTGTATCCTTCTTCATTTCAAGTACCTTCTTTCCGTTATATCAAATCTCCTGCCGTATAATAGCCCATACTTCAAATTAGATCCGTAGACTCCAATCATCAATCACTAAAATTCCCAAGTCGTTCAAAACTCTCCTTAAGGTGCGTAGTCTTCCTAACATAAAGCCCATATGCAACTCCGCCACTCTCTCACTTTGGCAGAACTCACCCCTCTAATCGACCACTCGACCTTTGCTTCTTATACCCGACCTTCTAGAAATTTTAACCACCGCCTGACACTCCCCACATGTCCTTCCTCATCCTTTGCTGCTCATGTCTCCTTAATAAAATCTATCTTCGTAGCACTTGAACCCACAAATCGCTACTAACTTTAAACCTTTCCGGAGATCATCTTTCTCGAGTCGTCGACATTAGAAACACCGATTCAATCCTGAACCACCGCACCCCGCGATATCCAACAGTCATTTCTCCAATATTATTTCACAATATCCTACCCCAAGGGCGAATTACAGAAGACCATAACACCGGCGAACTTAACGCATACAATCGAGGACGACAACACTACATCACAGATAAAAATTCCACCAGGCTCGAAATTACCAAGTCTCATTACTCCATCACCCCAAATCTGGACATTCATAGGCCAATTGCTTTTCCTCCGCCGAAAGTGAAATATCATATCTCTGAATCGTGCACTGAGTAGATTTCCTTTCAACTCATTCACTGTCCCAACACATAGGCAAGTCTCCTACCATCAATTCAATACTGTGCGATAACCAATCGCGAGCATCATAGCAAACTGTGCATAGCCTCCCAGCTCTTAGAAGCACAACTATCGAGCTGAAACGATAGAAAAATCCTTCTGCAAGGCGACGACAATAGCTCACCCAACTCTACCTGGAGAAACATCCCGCACTACATGTGTAGTACCATTACAATTCTTCAATTCTCGATATATAACAAGCGGATCGCGTCATGTAAGATTGAGTAGGAAGGAAACAAGGGCATAAGCCTCAAGGAATCAAGTCGCACGATGAGGAAATCAAGAAGTGGAATTTTCCTAACAGTTAGATAGCCTCTAGTAGATAAGTACAGACGTCTCTGTACTGATCAGCGAGACTCTAATAAACCGACTTGTGATTCATGACTCCTATGAACCTAGAGCTCTGATACCAACTTTTCACGATCCCGGTTTGCCCCCCGTGAACCATCGTGATGGCACCTAGTCTCTACGACTAGGTAAGCCTAAAATGCGGAAAATAAACCAAATTTATGGAAGAAAAATAAGTTAAAACAGAGATAGAGTAAATAAACAACATTTAAGAGTGGCGCCCGGCTTACACAACATTAACTCTCAAAACTAATACATGTTCCCAAAACCCGGAAACCCATGAATCACAAGCTACGAATATAGTAAAATGCTCTAACTCTGGAAAGTCTACATCAACAGTAAAGATAGAAGGGCTAATCACTATAAGAGATAATGGAGAGAGACTCCTCGGTCTGCAGACGCGGCGGATATACCTCGAAGTCTCCGTAAAATCGCCTCGCCTCAAGGATGGTAAGTCTGAGTAGAGGTACCTGGATCTGCACATGAAAAACATGTGCAGGAAGGGCATGAGTACACCACAACGGTACTCAGTAAGTGCCAAGCCTAACCTCGATCGGGTAGTGACAAGGAAGGTCAGGGCCCTACTGAGATTAAATAGCAATATAAAGTTCGACAGTGTAGATAAGATCAGTATAAATAAGTGCAACAGTAAAAATATCACAGGATATAAGATAACTACAACTGATACAGAGGCAAAACAAACACAAGGATAATAACCGGGAATCTCTCAGTATCCCGAGGATCTCTTATTATCCTCAATATATACCAGGGATCTCTTGGTATCCCGAGGATCTCTTGGTATCCTCAATATATGCCAGGGATCTCTTGGTATCCCGAGGATCTCTTAGTATCCTCAATATATGCCAGGGATCTCTTGGTATCCCGAGGATCTCTTAGTATCCTCAATATATGCCAAGGATCTCTTGGTATCCCGAGGATCTCTTAGTATCCTCAATATATGTGCTAGGGATTTCTCGGTATCCCGCACCTCAGGTCGATCATGAATACGTACGGGGGTCTCCTGGGATGCCTTCCCGTAGCCCCAAAATAAACGCACAACAATAGCAAAAAAAGGAATTACTCAATTTAAGCTCAACTTCATACCATGGCAAAACAGATAATTTTAACCTAGCATGCTTCACGTAATACAAATAAGGCATTTAAGACAAATAGAGCAATTAGTCAATTAGACATGCTTCTCTAGACTAACAGCAGGCTAAATTCCCAAATAGTGTAAGCAAGAAAAAGGAAGAACACAATTTAAGGCTATTTTTAATGAAAAACCGAATTTCCAATAATTAGCACAATTACGCACTCGTCATCTCACGTACAAGGCATTTCAATTATCACAATATTAATCCTAAGGGGAAATATCCCCCACACAAGGTTAGACAAGCTACTTACCTCGAACCGGCTTAATAATCAACCCGAGACCACGTTCTTGCCATGAGTACTCGACTCCAAATGTCCCAAATCTATTCAATTCAATTGCATAATGTAAATAATACTTCAAGTAACTGATTCTACAAATAAACTCTAAGCTAATATGCGAAATTAGGTTAAATGACCAAAATGCCCCTCGGGCCCACGTCTCGGATTCCGAAATTTCTCGAAGATAAATTCTACGCATAGCTTTACTAACTCAAATATACAATTTGCTCTAATTTTCATGCTTAAATTCAAGGTAAAAGTCCAAAATTCCAAATTCTAGGTCTTCCCCAAAAATCCCAAATTTATACTAATTTTCCATGTCTAAATCCATGTAAGATCACATATTTAACTCAAAAATAGGAAGAAATCACTTACCTAGTGTTGCTTGGTGAAATCCCTCCTTGAGCTCTCCAAAATCATCCAAGCCAAATGAAAGAAATGAAAGAAATGGGCCAACACTCGTGTTTAAAACAATCTGCCCAGGCTTCATCGAGTTGTACCTTGCGCTGTGCAGGTTGTACATCCTATTAAAATTTTCCCCTGCTGTACACCTTCAGTTAAAATGCCCATAACTCCTTGTGGAAATATCCAAATGACAAACGGATTGAAGATTTAAAAACTATACTCAAAGATATTTCATTTGATAGGTTGCACACCATATAACTCTTTATATATTCCGAGATATGAGCTTCTAAAGTCGGCTCCATGCATCAGAAAATTCTGTCGAAACTGCTCCACTAGCCATCTTCAATCGATCATAACTTTCTGATAAAATGTCCAAATCATGAATGGTTTAACTTTTTGGAAACTAGAATGCAAGGACAACAACTTTTATGTTTTGCACATTTTCAGATTCCTTATAGATTTCGAGATATAAGCTTCCAAATTCAGCTCCGCGATTGCACTAGTTGCTGTCAAAACAGCTTTCTGCAGAAAATTTTAGCAACTCTTTGGTCCGAAATTCATTCTGTTAACCTTCCGAAATCCACCCGAGGCCCTCGAGACCTTAACCAATTATACCAACATGTCCCAAAATATGATACGAACTCGCTCGAGGCCTCAAATCACATCAAACAACGTCGAAATCATGAAGTACTCCAATCCAAACTTTATGAACTTTGAAATTTCAAACTTCTACATTCGATGCCGAAACCCGTCAAATCACGTCCGATTGACCTCAAATTTTGCACACAAGTCATATTCGATATTACGGACCTGCTACCACTTTCAGAATTGGAATCCGACCCCGATATCAAAAAGTCAAACTCTCGGTCAAACTTCTCAAAAACCTTCAAATTTCTATCTTTAGCCAAATGACTTCAAAATGACCTGCGAACCTCCGAATTCACTTCCGATCGCGCTCCCAACTCCAGAATCACCATACGGAGCTACTCCCAGACTCGTAATCCCAAACGGACATCGATAACACTGAAAAGCACTTCAACCCAAACTTATAAAATTTCTTCCAAAATGTTAACTTCCACAATAGGCGCCAAAACGCTCCCGGGTCATCCAAAATCCGATCCGGGCATACGCCCAAGTCCGAAATCATCATACGAACCTACTGGAACCTTCAGATCCCGATTCTGAGGTCGTTTACTCTGAAATCCAATCTTAGTCATTTCTTTCAACTTAAAGCTTTCGAAATGAGAATTCCCTTTCCAAATCAACTCCGAATTTCACGGAATTCAATTCCGACCATGCATACAAGTCATAATACCTGAAGTGAAGCTGCTCATGGCCCCAAACTGCTGAGCGACGCGCTAGAGCTCAAAACGATCGGTCGGATCGTTACACTTGTGTAGATACCGTACATGTTAGTCACAAGGTTAAATATAAAAATATAGTTACGGGACTTATAATTAAGGTCATTAACAACCATGAATATTAAAAGGTCATTAATACTTATGATTATGAAAAGAATCAGTAAAATCACTAATTACACGCGGTTTTTATTATTTTCGCAACCGTTACAAATCACTTACATAACAGGCAATTAATACAATAGATTGCAGTAAGGGATAGGAAGCTAAACAGGACAAACTGTTACAAGAAGTAGTACTATTTAAACCCCAATTTTCATAACTTGTATCCCCATCGAAAAATCTGCTAAGTAATACTGTCAGTTATTAATATTCTTATCGTTTTCTATTATTGAGAGAACTACTCTTTCCTACTGGAAGAAAGCGGCAATCATCGATAATATTTCTATTTTCTTATTCTCAGTTTAATTCTTTACTATCATTATTCCTTTTCATATCAATTGTATTTGAAAAAGTGAAGTAAGTCGGTTGTTAGAAACCCAAATTATTTTATTTATTTGCTTTAACTTCAAATACTAAGTTTTGGGTTAAAAATGGCACCTAGCTCTTAGCGCCGCCGTACTAAACCTATATCTAAGAAGTAAAATATACAACAACGGAGACGTGAATATATAATGCACTTAGTAAGTCTTATAGACGACCCACTAATGTTGGGACAAGTCCTTGACAAGCATTTACAATTAAGACATAACATATTATGTTCAATTTATCATACTATAATATAAGTATGAATCCCAAAGAGTAAGGTTGAAAGATGAGAAAACCCTTGTAAAATTGAATAACTTTTTTACCCTTTAAACAAAATCTAAATTCTACAATGATTCATATTCGGTGAATACACAATTTCAGTTAAAAAGAATGCAAAACATTAAATTACGTCTTTGAACACAATTAAATAGATACATGTTATTAAGGATCATGACCAACTCCGGTACGTTGCAAATGCTTAGAATTCCAAACAGTTGAAGCTTACAATTCCGAAACAGGTACTCTAATACATAACAGTTCACTAATGCTTAGAATTCCAAAGAGAAGTGTAGGTACGTTGTGGAAACCAAAGCGATCCACCTTTCTCTCTTAAATTTGAAAAATCTACCATAAGAATATAAGGAAGAATGATGCCTCTAAAAGGACACTGCCTCTATGCGAAAACAACAAGAAAAAGGAGATGAATTATTTGCCAATTAATAATATGGAAGATCATGATTATGATCACGATTATAGGAATAAGAAAAAACCACCAATTTTCACAAGTAAGAAGATGAAGCTTGGAATGATAAAAGCTAGATCTCTAAGCATGGTTTAGAAAAAACAATGCAGTTGCCGCACTGTAGTTGATAATATTAAGAAAGAGTAGAAAATGAAGACATTTGGGTATCGTTTCATGTACTTAGAAGAGTTGGAAGTCACAGTATGTTGTTTTTACCTGCAAATTCTACAAGTATGTCTTCAAAAATATTTACCTGAGTTTTATCCATTTGCTTGCCTAATTAATTCTCTCTCCTTTAATTTTCTCCTATTCTTTTTGGAGCTATCTATTCTTTTGGCTTTAAAATATGGTTTATGCTTGCGACAAGCGTCACAAGCCACTTGGTTTACCGTTTCTAAGTATTTTCTTATCCATATCTACATGGTTTCTGCCCAAAATATTGAAAACCCCAGCATTTTTGTAAATGTCCAGCCGAACAAAGATAAATTTTCCTTTGTTATTTCTTTTAAAATTATGATTACTTGATTTTGTTTCTCTCTGCAAACAGTTTGATTAACTCGGAAATTATGTTGCAAAAGAACTTCATTAACAAAAATAATAATGGCCTCTTAATGTTTTTCTTTAACGTTTATGTATAAGTTTACCATAATAATATCATGCACCTTTTATCATCTTGAGCTTGCACTCTTTTAACTTTAAATTCTATTCATACATAATATATATTTAAATAAAATCTATGTGGTTCTTGAAAAATTTGTATTAATTGCCACGGGATACACGTACAACACACGTGGCGAGAAACTAGTAACAAAATATGAACAAAAGTTCATATCATAGGCATGTCAATAACATGTACGTATTTGATAACACGGTCAACGTCACTTCATAATCATATTTTTCGATTGATCAACATTTAAAGTATTCAAACATACGCCCATGTTAAATATATGTGTATGCACACACTCAGATATACATACTTAATGTACGTAATATTTAAATAACAATCATAAAAAATAGCGTTAGATTTTGTAATAAAATTATTAAAAGAATATTTTACTTATAATGTTAATAAGCTTAAGTAAAAATCTATACTAAGAAAATTATTTAAACTATAGGTAAAATGTCTAGGTTGAAAAAAAAAGGTATTATATAGATGAAGAATTAAAAATGTCAAGGTGATATTGCATATGATAAAAGGGAGAGAATGACTATTGTTCAAAGTTAAGGGGGGAGTTTGATTTTTAGAACAAAGTTGGTAGGTGTAAATAATTTTCACCCATTTGTGAGTAAGATGAGAATTTGAAAAGAATATTATTTTCTCACTATATAGGTAACTAAATGTTACTTATGTTTCATTTTAGACGGAATACCTAAAAACTTCCCTAAACTTGACACGAATTATCAGTTACACCCCTAAACTATTCGTGGTTTTAATTATCCCTCTGAACTTGGCCTTTTGAGAGCCATTACCTCCCTGGACGCTGATGTGGCAAAGAGTGTGGGTGCACTCTCTTTTAAGAGCGTAAGAGTGAAGAAAAATTAAAAAAAAATTAGCTTACAAGTAGGTTATTTTGTAGCTTTTAATTGCATAGTCATATATAATGATTTATTTGTTACAACTATGTATTTCTTCTTGCTTCATCTTGACATATAATGTGGAATTTATTCTAACTTTTATTCTTTTAATTTCTTCTATAGATATAATGTCTATTTGTTCCAACCGCATATTTCTTCTTTTTTTTGGGCCAAATTTGTAAATGCATATTTCTTCTTTTTTTTTTTTTTGGGCCAAATTTGTAAAAGTTTGGTTGGAACTCCATCATTTTAGCCAAATAGAAAACTTTTATAAAAAATAATGGATTGCTAGTTGTGTGTTTTCTGTTATTTTTATCTTTAGATATAATGTCTATTTATTTTAATTGTGTATTTTTATTTTTGAGTCAAATAAGTTAAACAAAAAAGCTACAGCTCCATTATTTTTTAGCAAATAAAAAGGTATAGCCAAAATAATGCAATGACTATTTATTTCAACTGTGTATTTTTACTTTTTTCGGTAATATCTGTGAAAAAGAAATATTTTTAGAGCTCCATAATTTAGAGCTATATAAAAGATTATAGCCAAAATAATAAAAATCAAACTATATATTCCTTATATCTTTTTAGATGCCTTGACTATTTATTTCAACTCTATATCTTTATTTTCAGGTCAAATTCAAAAAACAATAACTAAAACTTTATTATTTTTAGCCAAAAAAAAAAATTAGCCTAAATAATGTAGTTCTAGCCAAGTAATATTATAAATATTATTTGAAATTGATTATCTAAAAAAGTAACACACTTGAAAAGGTATAAATTATATTTTATAATACCACACGGACAGGAAAATCCACGTGGCAGGCGTGTACATGCCACTTTCCTAGGATAAGATCGTCCAAGGGGGTAACAACTATGGAATAACCAAGTATAGGGGGATAATTAAAACCACGAGTAGTTCAAAGATGTAACCAATAATGTGTGCCAAATTTAAGAGGGTTTTAAGGCATTTTGCCGTTTTATTAAATATGCATTTATACTGCCTAATTTATAGGGCTTATCCTTCTTGCTTAAACCATTTGAAATATGTATTTCTTATTTAGCTTATAAGGTTTAATATCATGAATAGTTACTCAACTTTTAATTTGTTTGTGCTTAAGTCGCTAAAATATTTTTTTCTAAGGAAAAATTATTGAATCTTGTCTAAATATCACAAATGTCACTAAATAATTTTTTATAACAAAAAGATCATTCAACTTTATTTAAATTTGAAATGTATCTTTTATTTCGGTCTAGCAGCATTCTACTATACTTGACAAAGTTGAATTACTTTTTAGTTGAACCTCCGGAACTTGTCTTACCTCCGCAGCTGACAAGCATTGTCACTGAATTCTGCTAAATGTTGGGTTTTTTTGGAACTTAGGCAACAGATTCATGGCTATGTGCAAAAACTAAAGGGTAGCGTATGCAAAAATTTTTGCAAGTGGTGTGACATTTAAGCTGAAATTAGCACGGCGTGACCTCCAAAGGGGTAGTCTTGGCGGAGTGTCCCATTTTTTTTTTACGTCTTAGTAAAATGCTCTCTTTTTACTTGAACACAATAGTTCTTCATTTTTTAAAGTTTGAAATTCTTGTTTGGTAATAAAAGTTAATGGTCGATTATTGTTAAAATCGTTTGAATGTTGATAATTTGTGCTTAAGTTTTAATTTAAACACAAATTTGGTGATTTACTGTAAAAATCTCAAAACTCCATTGTTGGACCTTAGAAAGTGTTGAAGAAGACAAAGTTGATCTTTTTGATTTGGTGTTATTCGACTAAATCGGTGATTGTTTGTGTTGGTATTTGGAAATTTGTTTAAAATTTGAGATTTGGAGCAGATTTGGGGTGGTTTGATCGAAATTGAAGTTACAAATTCGAAGAACATTTTGTTAAAACAACCCCAAAAAAAGTATGCCAATCCGGTAGGCTTTTGATGAACAACTCAACAGATATATAGAGAGAATATAGTATCAACTCTAAACCCGGTAGAGAAATACCCGAAGAGCAGAAGTATGACAATCCGACAGACTTCAATAAATAACTTAATAGATAGGTAGAGTAATAATAACATCAACTCTCTCAGTTCGATAGTAATCCTAAAGAGCAAAAGTATAACAATCCGATAGACTTTGATGAATAATTTAATCTGATAGAGAAACTCCTGAAGAGCTCTGTGCGAATATGGGGTTATTTTTTAAATACCACCAATATTGGGGACATTCCGCTAACACCAGCCCAAAAAGTCCTTATGTGTCAATCACCCACATTTAAAAGGGGAGACATAATTTAATTATACCTTATACTTTCCCTTTAAGCTACTAGAATGGGCTTTAGCTACTTGTTGAAGGAAGTTTGTTTTCAGAGAAGGTCAGGAGTTCAATCTTGCACAACCTTTCATTTTTTCAAACAAAAGAAGCTTCAAAATTGCCAAAAAATAGATCTACCAAAGGTTCGAATACTAGACCTAAAGAGGAGCAAATTGGGGCCGGATCACTAAACCAGAAGGTGTTTATTATCTAAACAGCTTTTGCATATTTTTTAGGGAAAATGCATAAGTACCTCCTTGACCTATACCCGGATTCTCAACTATATACTTTTTCTTTGCGGAAATCCTATTACCCCCCTAAACTTATTTTAAATGAAATTATTTGCACCCTTAACGCTGACGTGGCAGAGTGTGTGTATTTCACTCTCCTTTGGGAGAGTGAGAAGCAAGAAAAAACGATTTTCAGATTATTTTTTATTCTTTTTTACCATTTTTTCTTACTTTTTTTTCCTTTTCCTTTTCCTTTTCCTTTTTCTTTGTCTTTTTTCTTTTACTTTTTTTTTCGTTTCTTCTCTAATTTCGGCGGATATTCATTCGCCGGCGACTTTGTCTAACCGTTTTTCTTCCATTTTTTCTTTTCACACACAAATTAAACTCTCAAAAAGATCTATTCATAAGCAAAGCAAAATACACTTAGATTTGGAAGAAAAAAATTCATCATCGGAAAACCTTCCCATGCCTGAAAAAAATATTGAAATTTTAACTGGAAAAAGTTTTCTCAGCTTATATTCGTTTTTATTTCTTTTGCTCTTCCTCCCACACATAAATTACACTTTCAAGAAAAATTTATATATATATATATATAAAACAAAACACACTTAGATCGGGATAAAAATTTATCGCCGGAAAAAAAAATCGCCGGAAAAAATGGTGTTTGTAAAATTCCGACGACCACCATTTTATGCCGCCGGTGACCAAAACAAAAAGAAAGAGAATGAAATAACCAAAAAAAATGAGAATAATAAGAAATAAAAAAAGGATAAGAAAAAGAAGAAAGAATAAAAAAAGTACTAAAAATACATGTGGGGGCGCGTGTAGCTCACAACTTGCCAAGAGTTTGGTTGTCAGCGTTAAGGATGCAAATAATTCCGTTTAAAATAAGTTTAGGGGGGATAATAGGATTCACGCAAAGAAAAAGAGTGTAATTGAAAATCCGTACTTATGCATTTTTCCTATTTTCTATATACGTTAATCGGTAGAAAATTGGACGAAAGGATGTCACATGACACTTCGTGTAACGTGCATCCGCTATGGACACATATGTCATATTTTCTTGAGTTCAGCATACACTGTGAAAATTGTGTTATGAACTACTATGATAAACATTGGCATACGACTCATTTGACAAGGAGCAGGGGCTATTCACATTTTTGAAGTGATTCAGAAATAGAGAATTTTACCAAATGAAAGGTGTGTTGTGTACGAAGGATCACATTATTTGAAAAATATTTTTCAATTTTTTCATGTTTAGTTGGTTTATATATTTTGAAAAATACTTTCCTCATGAACTCATTTTCTTCTAATTGGAGGAAAATGACTTCCCTACCAAAGGGAGGAAAAGTATTTTCTAACTCTTTCTCAACATTCCCTGCCCTATTCCCCACCCCTATCCTCCAGCCCCAACCCTCACCCCTACCCCACCATTCCTTCCTCAAATTTTCCACCCCTACCCCTCACATCTACTGTTAAGGGTTCGCCTCTTTGAGCTTGACTTGACAACAAAAGTGTTGTCCTGGGGCAGCATGAGTGTTGCCAAGCTAAGGTGTACGAGCTAGCACCAAGGCAAAAGAGAAAACGGGTAAATGATGGCCAAGGCTTTGAGGGAGGTAAGGCAGCTTGGCAAGGGCTTGACAATGAGATGCAGGCTGAGGGTGACACTAAGGCATGGTAAAGGCATCAAGGCATGGAGCAGTGATGCCAAGGCAAGGCAAAAACAAAGTGGCAAAGGCAAGCTAAGTGCAACGAAGGCATGCGCGCAAGGCAGACTTGTCATAACATTGGGGCGCGGAAAAGGCCATGTACGTAGGCATTGGCAAGGGCTAAATGCGGCTACAATGCACCTAAGAACAAGGCATTGGTGCCTAATTCAAGCCAAGGCACGCACATGGGCAACAAGTTCCTGCATTGACAAATTCAAAGGCGGTTACAAGGCACATGCTGTGCACATGACGACGATTGGCTTTTGGTTCAAATCTGGCAAGTTGTGCTAGAACGTTTTAATAGCCTTAATACCATTATCTTTGCATGATTTATCATGGTCCTAGTAGTTGGGGGATGTCAACTACACTAGGCTAAAATAGTGGGTTGTGTGGAACAAGTGTCTAAGCTTAAGAGCGACAAATGTAAAGGCAAAGGGCTGTCACATGTTATATAAATGTGCATCACCCTTATGCTTGTGAGGAATAGAGAAAAACGTGCGGGAGTGCATGTTTGAGTTAGGAAAGAGTTCCTAAGTTTGTTTTCAAGAGTGAAAACACCTAAGGCTAAGAGTAGTCTTGTGAGAAAAATTTGAGGGTCAAGAGTGACCTTCTTGTACACGGCATTGTACTTCGAGTTGAGTTTCTTTGTATGCTCGAGTTAAATACAAAGGTGGGAAAAGAGTTTCTTGTATATTGTGCCTTGTTTTCTTGTTTATTTACTATTGTCTTTGCCTAAATTCGTTGTCTAAATCATTCCTAAACTTACTACGTTGAAAGCTTCCTAAAAATATTCTAAGTCCAAAGTTACTGAAATTTTGGCTAAGTGTTGTGAGAAGGCTGAAGTTGGGCGTGAAGCCTGGCTGCCGCACAGGCTAGTTTTGGCTGACAAATATCAGGCCCATTACATCTACCATCCTCCCTAAGATTGTCACTGCCACCCCGGCCCCTAGACCCTGACATATCACCCTTCCTTGCGCTTATCCATTTCACCTCATATAGTGTTTATGTTAGTTCTTAAGAAAAGAAACTAAGGGAAATAATATGGAAAGATTACAGGAAAAATAAGAGGAATTTACTGGAATATATGTAAAAGGAACTCTAAAGGACTGAAGCAGAAAGTTTTATATTATTTTACTGTAATCTAGACTATAATTTATAAGAGAATTACTAACTTTAAAGACCTAAAGATCAGCACAGAATCTGTTGAAAATAACAAACTCCTGAATATTAGTTCATTCCTAGAGAGTAATTCAAAAAAAATTATTTTAAATTCAAACTAAATTACTCCAAGTAAATAAACTCTAAGCTAAAACAGTAAAATAATTTACTGAGAGCAACTATTAAAGTATATTTCTAACACTCCTTGCTATCAGAGCTCCAAATTCTGAATTTATGCTTTGGAAACCTTTAATTGAAATCGACCTTGTACGCATATCTGCTAACTGATCTTTGCACTTGCAGTAAATTGAGTTCACTTTTTATTTTGTTGTACCTCATGATTGTCAATGAAATATGCTGGCTCTTTTTTTTTGGTTTATTTGCATCTTGCCTTGAGGCTTGTCAACGTTCTTCTAGAATTGCATCTTACCTTAAGGCTTGTCAACTTTCTTCCAAATGTTATTTTTCTGAAATGTTGACAACTTCTTCTTTGAATTATTTTTTTTATAATGTTGACATCTTTTTTCTTGCTTAACAGGTTCATATATGTCCTCAGACCTCAGTTGGAGGATCATCTGCACTTTGTAGATTCTTTTAGCTCTATTATTCATCTTCTATTTGATTAAATGAGAAGATTTTACCTTTTATTTTAACCCTTAACATCTTGAGTCCAGTAGCATCATATGTTCAACTGATACTTTAGATCCTTTTTCCATTAGATATCCAACACTCAATAAATTTCGATCAATATCATGAACATAAGAATATATGAAATTTTCTTAGTAATTAAATTTGTTGCGATTGCAACAGTTATTTTTCCTTTTGCAAGAATATAGTCACCATTCCTAATTCTGAATTTCTTATTTTTCATAGAGATGAACTCTTTGAAAAGATTTCTGTCATATGTCATGTCGTTTGTACAACCACTATCAATCATCCAAAAATCAAATTTCTTGGTTGAAAGAAAAGTTGCCACAAATAAGTGATCTTCTTCTTCTTCATTGGCGACTTGGGCATCTGCTTCATGCTTTTAAGATTTGCTTTTGCAAATTATATTACAGCTTCATGATTAAGATGGTTGTAGATTTTGCACTTTACATCTGGCATCTTCCAACATTTGAGTGGTGGATGGTCTTTCTTGCCACAATGTTGACAAGGAGAGTAATTTTATTTTTTGAATTATTACCATTGCTTTAAGTCTTGTGATTGACTACCAAGGCTTCTTTCAATCATACCATCTTGACTCATCAGTCTCCTTTGCTCTTATGCATGTAATGTATTTAATAGTTCTGCCAAGGTAATTTTGAATGTATCCGTTGTGTCTTCTAAGGTAGTTAGAGATACTTCATAATTTTTAGGCACCGTAACAAGAATTTTTTCAATAATTTTGAATCTTTAAACTTAGTACCAAGCAATCTTATCTTGTTAACAATGCCAAGCAACTGATCTGAGTATTCTTTGACGGTCTCAGATTCCTTCATTTTCTGCAACTCGAGTTCCCTTGTTAAATTCAGTTCCTTCATGTCGTATATTATTTCATCTCCTGTATATTCTTTCTTCAAATGATCCCAAAGTTTTTTTTGCTGATTTAAGAGCTTTAACTCTCGTGAAAATTATTGCAGATACACCATCAAATAAAGTTGCTTTCACCTTTGATTTCTTGGTTTTATTTTCCTTATGACTCTTGATCTAGGCCATGGTGGAATTGTTAGACGACGGATGAAAATCATAATCCTCTTCCACAGCCTCCCAAAGATCTAAAGCCTCCAAGTAAGTCTCGATTCTCACTGCCTATAATTGGTAATTTTCACCATCAAAGACTGAAGGAGCCAATTAAAAAAAACTCATTTCAGTCTCCATCTCACTCGGGAAAAGATTTCAAGGTCCCTTAAGATGATGACTCTGATACTATTTTTTGGTTCTTAAGAAAAGAAACTAAAAAAATAACAGGCAAAGATTACCGGAAAATAAGATGAGTATACTGGTATTATTTTGTGGCATGAATTATTTCTTTTAGGAAATCCATAATCCCTATAGGTTTAGGAAACACTACAATAAAAAGGACTTTTACCGGTAATTATTTAGCGGCTATAAGTCAATTGCCACTAATTGATTCTTTAGGCTGAGATATTAGCGGCACATGGATATTTGCCTGTAAAAACTATCCTTTTACCGGCAGTAAGAAGAATGACCTCCAAAAAGCCACTAGTTTCGAGCAATATTTAATATTTTCATTTTCCCTCCAACTTTTTTTCACCAAAATCACCTATCCCTCCAAATTCTATTGCTCTGTTAATTGAACTAGGAAACATTTTGAGATAAGCTCGCTAAACCTCTCATGTATGCTGCTCAATTTGCCGCTGCCCAAAATTTCTCTATTTTGCCGTCGCTGGCCACCATAACCAAGTAACTCACTCATCTCTCTCTCTCTCTCTCTCTCTCTCTCTCTCTCTCTCTCTCTCTCTCTCTCTTTCTGTGCGCGCGTGTGTGTGTGCCTGTGTGTGTATCTACTATGCCCTTCACATTTATTGCTGACAATGGATTCCCTGCCCCTAAGGACTTTGAGATTTGAGAGATGTGTCTTGCAAAAATCAAACTTTTTTGGTGGTTTGCTAAGATAATTTTTTGTGATTACTGATATGCGAGCCAATATGTGTGTGATTTTACTTCCTACTACTGTTAATTTTTGAAATGTACTTTTGCATTCCAGATGTTCGATGAAATGCTTTTGGAGACTCTCTATCTCTTGTTTCTATTTTGTTTGTTGATTTCGGTTGCATTCCAGCATTTTCTTTCTTTCTCTGTTAATATTGTTTTCCTGATTGAAGCAACTTTTTGGTTGCATTTACTTTCATCTACCATGTATCGAGTAGAAATTTTTTATTTGGTTGCAGAAGAGAAAGATCAATAAAAGCAAAAAAGTGTATATGATGTTTTCTGATGTGATAAGCATTTTTTCAAGTATGAGAAGATATGGCTGTTTCAAGAGACTTCTAACGTATTTAAGCCCAGGTAAAACGAAGTCTATATTTAGCTCTATAAAAAACCTCAATTTCTTACTAATACAGTTAATAAATCAACAGAACCACCATCGTTCTTTCCAGAGATTAAATCTTTTTTTCCTTTTTTTTGGGGTGTGTTCTCCTAAACCTGCAATATGATGAATTTTACTATAAGATTGTTTCACAAATAATTTTCTGAACATGTAGCTTTAAAGCAAGCATGACACTAATTTTATAGAAACATAATTTAGTTTAGGATCATTGTTGTGTATCGAAGCTTAAGCAAAATCAACCTCTTTGAACATCTAGCAAGTGCAACCTCATAACAAATTCTTGTAATTTTAAGCAAGCAAAAATGACAAGGCAACATGCAAACTAACTATATTTTGTAACTCGGCTCCTTTTCTAACATTATAATCAGGCATAGTTTAGACAAAGTGAAGTTTTGATTTCACTCTAGCATCAATAAATAGTATTAGAATTGCTGATTTTCAACTGGCGATTGCCAAAGAAAGTTGTTTAATTCTGGTTTCTCTGCGGAATCATCTATGTTGGCAAGAGAGACGAGTAAAACTCATAAAAACCTGCCGAATAAGTTTACGAGATAGAATTACATTTTTTATGACTTAAGTGAATATTAACATTTACTGTGGTTTAGCAAGAAAAATGATCTATGACTATCTAAACATCGTTATAACAGTTTAAACTTTTTTATATTCACTATTTTGTTGCGATATTTTCTTTATCAGATTCTCTGGCAGTCCGTATATAATTCGTGCCCTCCTTAAGTTACTTTTGGATACATAAATAATCCCCAACAGCAACTGAAGTCGCCCCTTCCAGTAGACTAAATTGTGGTAGACGAAGTAAGAAACTAGTAATGAAACATATGTAATTGAAGAAGAAGAACAAGATGATGAGGATGATCCAATAAAACTTTGGTGGCTCCCAAATATCTTGCAAAGGATGAAAGAATTTCATTTATGCCTATAACTCGTTGGAGTATCAACTGAAAAAGGTAAATATGTCTTCAACTAATGTAGAAATTCCGGTATGAAGCATCCGCTAAATAATAAGAGATAAATATCATTCACGATTTGGTGATTAATACCGTAATGCCTTTTTCTGATTTGAATGGCAAATGCAGATAACGACAACAAACTTTTTCTTAGAAGGGCAAGAATATTAAAGTTGTTATGGAAGATTTATAGAAGAACAGAATGCAAAACGCTGAAAATGTAAGATCCTATTGAATTCACTTTCTAGCTTCTATTCATAATTATAACTCGCATATTATATTACACTATACTTTTTTCATTTTCTAATTAACTAGTTAATTTTTTAAAAAATGCAATGTGAGGCAATCCTGAGCGGAATCTCAGCATGAGGTTTGGCTACAATCTTAAACTGTTGGACTTGTTAGTTCATTTTCTAAATGGTGCAATGTTCTTTCTATTATGCTTGAGTTCTATGAATCAAGGTGTAACGACCCGGCCGGTCGTTTTGAGAGTTTTAGCCTCGTTCCCCATTTCCCGCTTCTTTTGTATTCTACAGCTGTATTATGATTTACCAGGTTAGTTGGTTCGGGTCCGGAGTGATTTTGGAGTGAATTGAGACATTTAATCTCTTATCTGAAAGCTTAAGTTGGAAGAGTTGACCGGAAGTTGACTTGTGTGTAAACGACCTCGGATTTGAATTATGATGGTTCCGTTAGGTGATTTTGGAATTAGGAGCGCGTTCGGAATGTGATTTGGAGGTCCATAGTAGAATTAGGTTTGAATTGGCGAAAGTTGAAATTTTGGCAATTTTGGACGGCAATGAAATTTTGATATCGGGGTCGGATTTGATTTTCGAAAGTTGGACTAGGTTTGTGGTGTCATTTATGACTTGGGTGCAAAATTTGAGGTCAATCGGACATGGTTTGATAGGTTTTGACGTCGTATGTAGAATTTGGAAGTTTCGAAGTTCATTAGGCTTGAATCCGTGTGTAATTCATATTTTTGATGTTGTCCTAGGTGATTAGATGATTTGACTGAGTTCGTATGATGTTGTGGGATATGTTGGTATGTTTGGTTGAGGTACCGAGGGCCTCGGGTTGATATCGGGTGATTAAGAGATCAAGTTTAGAATTTCGAAGGCTGCTAAAGTTGAACTCAGCTGTCAGAAACGCACCTGCGGATGTCTGATCGCAGGTGCGAGCCCGCAAAAGCGGGGATATGTCCGCAAAAGCGTAAGGAAGAAGGACTGGTAGAGCTCGCAGGTGCGAGGGGTTTGCCGCACCTGTGATGGTCGCGGAAGCAGGGTGTGGGCGCGGGTGCGTGTGTTGGTCCGCAGGTGCAATGTTAATTTCGCACCTACGATGAGCACAGATGTGATTCCTTGGTCGCAGGAGCGGGGGCTGGGTTTAAGTGATTCGCCGTAGAAGCGAAGCTTGGATCGCAGATGCGGCATCGCAAAAGCGACTAACTGACCGCTAATGCGGTTTTGCTGGGCAAGAGGTATAAATAGAACACTTCGGGATTTTTCCCTATTTTCACATCTTTGAGCTCGAATTTTGGGGATTTTTGAGAGGGATTTCGAAGCAATCAATGAGGTGAGTTCCTTATGCTTATTTATGTTCAATAATGGTGTTTCCCCACTGATTATATACCTAGTCGGTGAGTTTTTGAGGTAAAATTTAGGACGTTAGAGTTTGAGAATTTGAGAGTGAGTTTTGGGGATTTGGAAGGGCAAATGATGTCGGATTTTAATGAATTTAGCATGGTTAGGCTCGTGAGTGAATGGGCTTTCGGGTTTTGTGACTATTGTGGGATTTCAAGACGTGGGCTCGGGGGCCCGATTTGAGTTGATTTTGGATTTTGGAGTCTAATTTAGTAGTTTTCTTGTGGAATTGATTCCTTTAGCATATATTTAATGGTGTTGTACTGTTTGTGGCTAGATTCGGGGCGTCTGGAGACCGATTTGAGAGGCAAAGGCATTGCAGATTAGAGATTTGCTCGGATTGAGGTAAGTAACAGTTGTAGATCTGGTCTTGAGGGTATGAAACCCCGAATTTTGGTATCATATGATCATTTTGGAGGTGACGCACATGCTACGTGACGGACGTGTGGGCGCGCACCGATGGGATTGTGGCTTGGTCCGTCCCGTGGAAACTACAAAGTCGAACAAATTTGTTGTTAGCTATATGCTCTCTATGTGCCATAGAAATTGACTGTTAATCATGCTAGAAATCATGTTTAGGCTATGTGTTGATACTGTTGGGTCCCTCAGAGGCCGCGTTACATGTTGAATTGCCTGCTAAATGCTATTTGTACTCAGTCGTTGTTTTTACTCGCATATCATATCTCAGTCTCTGTTATTCTATTTGATGCGTCATGTTATTTCTGTTGGGCTGATTTTCCAGATTTCTGAGAGCCCGAGAAACTGAAGAGATTGATGACTGAGCGAGGTCGAGGGCCTGATTGTGAGGATATTTATGGGATCGGGCTGCACGCCGTAGCATGTTTTATTGATTTTTGCCATGATTGGCTTGATAAAGCGCTTGGACTGAAGGAGCCTCTCCGGAGTGTGTACACATCCCTAGTGAGCGCAGGTACCTACTGAGTGCGAGTGCCGAGTGCTGAGCGATTGTGAGGAATGAGTGACTGGGGGGAATGAGTGATTGTGACGTTGGAGTGATTGGGAGGACTGAGAGATGAATGCCTGAGAGGCAGTATATGATTTCATGATTGGTGCATACAGTTGCCTTACCTCCATGATTTGAAAACTGTTGAAAGATATTCTTACATGGTTTTACTTGAATTTGACTTAATCAAACTGATTTGACTTAAACTTTTGGATTGAAAGCATGCCTATTCCTTACTGAAATCTGTGAGATGAACTGTAATTATTTAGCTCGTCACTGCTTCTTAGTTCCTTATTCATTTATGTTACTTACTGAGTTGGTGTACTCACATTACTCCCCGTGCCTCGTGTGCAGATCCAGGAGTTGTTGGTCACGGAGGGTGCTGATAGTCCTCGCAGTTGACTATTGATAGCGAGTTAGCTGCCCGGCGTTCGCAGCCTTGCTTTCTTCTTCCCTATCTTTCCTTTAGTTGTATTTGGATTTCTGACTTTGTTAGTCGTGTTATGTTCGGATCAGTTATGTTAGACGCTCATGACTTAGTGACACCCCGATGTCGGGCTATCTTTTCCGCATTTATATTCTGAGTTTAACTCTTTATGAGATTTCTGTTATGAAAATGACCTTTGGTTTTTCTTTTAATGGAATATTAAGGTATTTTTGAAAGTCGGCTAGCCTAGTACCATCGATAGGCGCCATCACGGCAGGTTGGAGTTTTGGGTTGTGACAAGTTGGTATCAGAGCCTAGGTTACATAGGTCTTACGAGTCATGAGCGGGTTTAGTAAAGTCTTGCGGATCGGTACGGAGACGGCTGTACTTATCTTCGAGAGGCTGCAGAACCCTTAGGAAACTTCACATTCTTGAATTCTTATCGTGCGAATCTATTGATTCTGGTAACTAAACTTCTGTTATTCTATTCCCTCACAGATGGTGAGGACACGTGATACCGGTCAGGACGGACAGCCACCAATACCACCAGTTAGAGCCGCGAGAGGCCGAGGTCGTGGTAGAGGCCGTGGCAGGGGCATGGGTACAGTCCGCGCAGCAGGTAGGCGGCACCTGCAGATCCACCAATTGCCCTAGTCCAGGGTCAGGTCCCGGTCGTAGATGTACTAGCAGGACCAGCTCAGGCACCAGCTGTGCCTATTGTTATCCCAAGCCTTCAGAGGCCTTAGCTCAGATTTTGACCGTGTACACCAGTGTTGCTCAGGTGGTCTCTGTTTCGGTCGCAGCAGCTACTTCTCAGGCCGGGGGAGGTGCCTAGACTCCCGCCGCCCGTACACCAGAGCAGGTGGTATAGGGACTTCAGACACCGGGGGCACCACCAGCCCAGTCGGTTGCACCTATTCAGGACTATGTGGTTCCTGTCATGCCTGACGATGAGCAACATAGATTGGAGAGGTTTGGTAGACTTCAACCTCCGACTTTCAGCGATGCAGAGGGAGATAATGCCGAGGGGTTCTTGGATAAGTGTCAGAGGATTCTCTGTACATCAGGTATTTTGGAGACCAGTGGGGTCTCGTTCACTACCTTTCAGTTCTCTGGAGCTGCCTTCACTTGGTGGGAGGCTTATAAGAGGCCTAGGCCTGTTGGTGCAACGCCCCTTACCTGGCAGCAGTTCTCCGTTCTCTTCCTGGAGAAGTATGTGGCGCAGTCCGCAGAGAGGAGTTACGCAGACAGTTTGAGCAATTCCGTCAGGATGATATGACCGTGACGCAGTATGAGATGATATTTTATGAGTTATCCCGTACTTGCCGTTTGGTTGGTTCATATAGACAGGGAGAGGATCAGAAGGTTCATGGATGGCCTCGCATATCAGCTATAAATACTTATGACTAGAGAGAAGGTGTCTAGTGCTACTTTTGAGGAGGTTGTTGACATTGCTCGGGAGATAGAGTCTATTCGCCGCCCAGAGCGGGCTGAGAGGGAGGCCAAGAGGCCTCGTGGAGCAGGTAGTTTTGGTGGTGTTCCTTCTAGAAGTCAGTTTTACCACGGCAGGGGTCCTCCATTCAGACATGCTCAGACAGCTCATCCTGTTCACCTTGGTGCAGCATCTAGCCATGGTTCTCACAGTTCCCATCAGGGCTACTCATCTCTCAGTGCCCTTCCAGCCTAGAGTTCATCCCGTGCTCCATCGGTCCAGGGCTCCTCTATGCCAGGTTCTTCTACCAGTTATCCCGGTGCTCGGTGCTCCCTTCAGTCCCCGTCACCAGCACAAGGGAGTTGTTTTGAGTGTGGGGAGTTAGGCATGTGTTGTGGCAGTTTCCTCATCGTCATGGAGGTCCAGCACAATACAGGAGTCATGCTGCATCTTCAGCTCCAGTTACTTCATCGCGCGCCCAGCCAGCTTGAGGTGGAGCTCAGTCAGCTAGGGGTCGCCCTAGAGGGGGAGGTCGATCAGGCGACGGTCAGGCCCGCTTCTATGCACTCCCTGCCAGATCGGATGTTATTGCTTCAGACATAATGATCACATGTATCGTCTTAGTATGTCACCAAGATGCTTCTGTATTATTTGACCCTGGTTCCACCTATTCATATGTATCCTCGTATTTTGCTCATTATCTGGATATGCCCCGTGAGTCTTTAGCTTCATCTGTTCATGTATCTACTCCAGTGGGTGATACTGTTGTTGCGGACCGTGTGTATCAATCGTGTGTAGTGACAATTGAGGGATTGGAGACTAAAGTCGACCTTTTGCTGCTTAGTATGGTTGATTTTGACGTGATATTGGGTATGGATTGGTTGTCTCCCTGTCATGCTATTTTAGACTGCCACGCTAAGACCCTAACGTTTGTAATGTCGGGGTTGCCTCAGATCGAGTGGCGAGGGTCTTTAGATTATGTCCCTAGTAGAGTGATTTCATACATGAAGGCCCAACGGATAGTTGGGGAGGGGTGTTTATCTTATTTGGATTTCGTGAGGGATGTTAGTGCAGAGACCCCTACTATTGATTCTGTTTTGGTGGTGCGAGATTTTTTGGATGTGTTTTCTGCAGACCTGCCGGGCATGCCACCGGACAGGGATATTGACTTCGGTATTGATTTGATGCTGGGCGGTCATCCTATTTCTATTCCACCGTACTGTACGGAACCGGCTTAGTTGAAGGATTTGAAGGAGAAACTTCAGGAGTTCCTTGAGAAGGGATTTATTAGGCCTAGTGTGTCACCTTGGGGTGCACTTGTTCTATTTGTGAAGAATAAGGATGACAATATGAGAATGTGCATTGATTATAGGCAGTTGAACAAAGTCACAATCAAGAACAAGTATCCTTTGCCTCGTATTGATGACCTCTTCGACCAGTTTCAGGGAGCGAGGGTGTTCTCCAAGATTGATTTGAGGTCAGGGTATCACCAGTTGATGATTCGGGACTCGGATATTCTTAAGACAGCTTTCAGGACCCGTTATGGTACATTATGAGTTCCTTGTGATGTCTTTTGGGCTGGCCAATGCCCCAGCAACGTTCATGCGTTTGATGAACAGTGTGTTCCAGCCTTATCTCGACTCGTTTGTTATTGTATTCATTGATGATATTCTGGTGTACTCTCGTAGCCAGGAGGAGCATGCCCAGTATTTGCGGATTGTGTTGCAGCGGTTGAGGGAGGAGAAACTTTATGCTAAGTTCTTCAAGTGTGAGTTTTGGCTCAGTTCAATGACGTTCTTGGGGCACGTGGTGTCCAGTGAGGGTATTCAGGTTGATCCGAAGAAGATAGTGGCTCCATAGTTGGCCCAGGCCGTCCTCAGCTACAGAGATTCGGAGCTTTCTTGGTTTGGCTGGCTACTACCGTAGGTTCGTGCAGGGTTTCTCATCTATTGCATCGCCCTTAACCAAATTGACCCAAAAGGGTGCTCCTTTCAGATGGTCGGATGAGTGCGAGGTGAGCTTTCAGAAGCTAAAGACTACCTTGACCACAACTCCAGTTCTAGTTCTATCATCAGCTTCTGGTTCTTATACCGTATATGTGATGCTTCTCGGATCGGCATTGGGTGTGTTTTGATGCAGGAGGTTAGAGTGATTGCTTATGCTTCGCGCCAATTGAAGCCCCATGAGAAGAACTACACTGTTCATGATTTGGAGTCGGCTGCCATAGTTCATGCGTTGAAGATTTGGAGGCACTATCTCTATGGTGTATCTTGTGAGGTGTTTATTGATCATCATCTCCTCCAGCACTTGTTCAAACATAAGGATCTTAATTTGAGGCAGCAGAGATGGTTGGAGCTGCTAAAGGACTATGATATTACTATTCTGTATCATTCGTGAAAGGACAATGTGGTGGCCGATGCCTTGAGTAGGAAGCCGGTGAGTATGTGCAGTCTTGCATTTATTCCTGTTGGGGATGACCTCTTGCGGTTGATGTTCAGGCTTTGGCCAACCATCTTTTGAGATTGGATATTTCGGAGCCCAGTCGGGTCCTAGCATGTGTAGTTTCTCAGTCTTCCTTGTTTGATCGTATCGAGAGCGCTAGTATGATGATCCTCATTTGCTTGTCCTCAAGGACAAGTTCAGCACGATGATGCCAGAGATGTGACTATTGGAGACGATGGGGTGTTGAGGATGCAAGGCCGGATATATGTGCCCAATGTAGATGGGCTTCGGGAGTTGATTTGGAGGAGGCCCACAGCTCGTGGTATTCCATCTATCCGGGTTCCGGAAGATGTTCCAGGATTTGAGATAGCACTATTGGTGGAAGAGGATGAAGAAATATATAGTTGGGTTTGTATCTCGGTGTCTCAACTGTCAGCAAGTGAAATATGAGCATCGGAGACCGAGTGTCTTACTTCAACAGATAAAGATTCCAGAGTGGAAGTGGGAGCGGATCACCATGGATTTTGTAGTTAGGCTCCCACGGACTTCGAGGAAGTTCGACGCTATATGGGTGATTGTGGATCGGCTGACCAAGTCTGCGCACTTTTTCCTATGAGTACTACCTATTCTTCAGATCGGTTGGCTGAGATTTACATCAGAGAGATTGTTCGCCTGCACGGTGTGCCAGTTTCCATCATCTCAGACTAATGCACGCAGTTTACATCGCAGTTTTGGAGAGCCGTGCAGCGAGAGTTGGGCACTCAGGTAGAGTTGAGCATACTATTTCATCCTCAGACAGACGGATAGTCCGAGCACACTATTCATATCTTAGAGGACATGTTACGTGCATGTGTCATGGATCTTTGTGGTTCATGGGACAAGTTTCTGCCGCTCGCGGAGTTTGCATACAACAACAGTTATCAGTCGAGCATTCAGATGGCTTCGTATGAGGCTTTATATGGGAGGCGGTGTAGATCCCCAGTGGGTTGGTTTGAACCGGGCGATGCTAGCTATTGGGTACTGACTTGGTTCAAGATGCTTTGGACAAGGTGAAGTTGATTCAGGAACGGCTCCGCACAGCACAGTTGAGGCAGAAGAGCTATGCTGACAGGAAGGTCCGCGATGTGTCTTACATGGTTAGGGAGAAGGTCCTTCTGAAGGTCTCACCCATGAAGGGTGTTATGATATTCGGGAAGAAGGGAAAGTTGAGCCCTCGGTTCATTGGGCCTTTTGAGGTACTTCAGAGGATTGGAGAGGTGGCTTACAAGCTTGCCTTGCCACATAGTTTGTCGAGTGTGCATCCACTATTTCATGTCTCTATGCTCTGGAAATATATCGGTGATCCGTCTCATGTCTCGGATTTCAGCACGGTTCAGTTAGATGGTGATTTGACTTATGATGTGGAGCCGGTGTCTATTTTAGAGCGGCAGGTTCGAAAGTTGAGATCAAAGGATATAGCTTCAGTGAAAGTGCAGTGGAGAGGCCAGCCCGTGGAGGAGGCTATTTGGGAGATCGAGCGGGAGATGCGGAGCAGATATCCACACTTATTTATTGCTCTAGGTGTTACACCCCATATTTTCGTACGTTAAAGTTTCGTCGTAAGTTAATCGACGTAAGCTCGGGAATGAGATTATTTTGAGATTATAAGTATTACTTTATTTCAAACAAGTGATAAGTAAATTCGTGAAGGTGAGAGGGTAAGCGAATCGAAGAAAATGAGTTTCATCGAAGTTTGGCAATTTGAGATAAAATACGGCCTAAGCTATAATACCCGATATTTATGGACTAGTGCCATACAAGGTAACACAAGACCATGATAGTGAGGTGTATAAGGTGTGCAAAAAATGAGCAGTATTTTAAGTAATTTGAGATAATTCTTTATTATGTGGATAATTGGGTTACTTAATGATTTTGATGGGATGATTAACTAAGAAATTAAAGTCTTTGAATAAAGTTTAAGGGCCCCAACGTGGCAGCCAAAAAACTTGGTTAAATATGACTCTTAAGTCATAAAGTAATGTGATACCTTTAGAGAATTATGTGGATTAGTCATCTTATCAAGTGGGGCCCACCTAAAGGTTAAATAACCTTTCTAATTCACAATTGAATTGCTTATCTCTTAAGAACAAGCTTCAGCAAGGATAAAGTTAGAACAAGCTTCAGCAAGGATAAAGTTTGTAATAGCAACGTTATCAATTGTTCATCTCTTAAGAAAAAGCTTCAGCAAGGATAAATTTTGCAAAGGCAATGTTATTGCTTCAAGTATCATACAGATTGTTCCCTATTTCGATCTCGTCGTTACGTGTTTCGTCGCGATTGGCGTGTGTTAGAAGGATTGTCAAGAGAATCGGTTCAGGTATGTTAAGGCTATCTCTTCTTTCCTTTTGGTATGATCTATACAACACAAACGAAACGAGCAAATGCACAACTTTCATAAATGACTCTGTTCATAGAAGTACTAGAGGTGCCTATGTTCTTGAATTCCCATGTGTCTTATTATTACATATTCTGTTCATGGGTCTCAGAAAAATACGTAAGTTGAAAAAAGTTTACTTCAAGATTTTACTCAAAGGCATAATGGTCTTATGACATTCCAAGAGATTTTATTGACTTACTTCTCATACATTGCATTCATTTATACATGTACATTGATCCATGACCAGATGGCGTTATATACGCGTATATATGTATGTATGTATGTATGTATGTATATATATATATATATATATATATATAAAATTATAAAAGTGGGAACACTAAAAGCAAAAGGTTAAATTACTAAAATACCCTTCTAAATAAACTAAATACCCTACTTATACAAAAAATAAATAAATAAGTAAATAAAAAACTAAATCTAATTGAAGGGATGCAACCCATCATAATTGTTAGTAATGTATAGTCGCTTAACGGTTCTGATTGTTCCAACCATTGCTTCCTTTTCAGAAAGTCTTAATTATTATTGCCTGCTTTCTTAGTTTGATTTTCTTCTTTTGGATGAGATTATCTTGAACTCAATAAGTCAATAGTGCCTTCTTTATTGACAAGAATTGTGAGGGGATAAAGAAAGAAATTTATTCAAATATGAAACCATTTGGTAGACTATAAAGTCAGAAAATTTCCATTCTTCATACCGGAAAAGGTATGGTCCCATTTAATTACTTCATTATGTCTTTCAATTTTATTCTGGTGTACTTTGTTTATATATTTTTTGTTGTTTAAGAATTCATGTATTTCACTTACACCATTTATTTGTTTTTAAAAGTAAAAAAAATATATTGACCCAAAAAAATAAGAGATATGTATTTTTAAAAGGATGCCTAACCACATGATATTCCACAAATATAAACAAAAGCAAACAGTTAAATATACTTATCATTTATTTTATCTGCAGAAATTTTGTGCTTCATTTGCTCCCTTGCAACACTTTTATCTCTAGCAAAATATTATTTTAATGCTAATTATTGCAAAAGTAGAACCTCAAAACTGAAATATTAAAAAAATCTAAACACTCTTCTAGAAAATCTAAATTCCCAACTTATAGAAAAGTTAAATAAAGAAATCAAATTTATTTGAAAGATGTTACCCTTCAAATTAGTTACTAATGTTTATAATTGTTTCTAACATAAGGTTCTTTTTAAATAAAATTAAATTATTTCCAATCGTTGCTGCCTTTTTAAATAACAACCGAGAAATTATTGGGTGTCTTTTTAAAATGAGAACAAAGCCTTGTCATGATAATTATATAAAAAGATGATCACCCCGCATATATAATATCATAGAGTTCATTGGTAAAGGTAAGTAATCGAGAAAAAGAACTTGTTTCGTACTGATGGAGAAGTTGTTCGAGGCATTTCATTACCCGAAGACAACTGATCTGAAATACTTTTTAAAATAGATACCTCTGATAACTTCTTTTGTTCGCATTTCACAGGAAAAATTGTAATCTAAATAACTATATTCATCAAGGTATTTGCATGGCAAGTGTACATGTGTGTCATTAAAATAAAAAAAAATAATGTGAGGTATTGTCACTGGTTTACCGAAAGACAATATCAATATTATATTTGCCTGTATTTTTGTTCAAAACTCGATCCTAGATTATTTTGGCTCTATCCTGTTATTTTCATAACAAACACTACTATTTGTGTGCATTCGTACCTCATCATGTATAAATGCGAAGCCTTCATGCTCCACATAGAGAGGTTAATCTGCAGTGTTAATCAGATAATATATAGAATAATTTTAAAAATTGTAAGTGTGCTCCCAAATAGTTTAAACTTTTAGATGAGATTGTCATATAATTCAATATTTATTAGCGCATGCATGAGTTTTGTGGGTTCAGATCGTATTTGTATCATCTTGGTTAAAATAGATTAGAGTTGCAAAGGAAGAATGACGGTAACTTGATTTTTTTTTTGAAAAAATGAAATGTCATGACCTTGGTCAAAACTTCATACATAAAAATGAAATAAGTTCACGTCCTTGATTTTTTTTTAAAAATTAAACACGAAAAAAAATCCTTTTAGGTCTCTTGATTTTAATCTTGACAGAGAACCTCTTTGTTCTTTGACATAATAAAGGTGCATCATTTTTCTATTACTAGATAGAGATTAATAAGGAGTTTACAAGTCTTTCGATGTGTGACAATGAATATGATTAAGGATTGTTCATATCATGTAATATACTTATAGTGAAACTCTTTATCGGTACAAATGTTATATTAATAGTCTTGCATAGAGTAACCGAAATGGATGAAAGGAACATAATAAAGAATAATTTATAAGAAAGTTTGAGATACGCTATATTATGTGTTAGTATATCATAAAATAAAAAATAAGTAAAAAAATTACATGTGTGTATCTAACTAAACTATGATTGTCCATCTTCATAGGTTCAAATGATATTCGAGGATATTGACCCCAACAAACAAGTCATCGTACGATGATCCACATTGATCATAGAATCATGTACTTTATTCTTTGATGTATATTTATTAGAAGTTTAATTTTAATAATATTGATAGTAGTTTACGAACTCGTGCATTATATGATTCGGCATACACGTGCAACGCACGTGTCGAGAAACTAGTATGTATGTGTGTGTATGTATGTGTATATATATATATATATGTATGTATGTATGTATGTATGTATGTATATGGGATATGGGATATGGGAACGGCGTTATATACACACCAACACCCGATCAACTAGTATATGTTGATGATTTGCCCACAGTGGCCGAGATGATATGATGGGATGCCCTCAGAGGCTTGATGATGTTATGAATGCATATACCCATGAATGGTATGTATAACATTTATACGCATATGCATGACATTATAATATTAAATGATTCACAGAGCTATTACACATGTCGAGTATTTCATTCCATGTTTCTCTCATGTCTATTGTTTACTGATTTTCGTTCCTTTCATACTCGGTACGTTATTTGTCCTGACGTCCCTTTTGCCTGGGGACGCTGCGTTTCATGCCCGCAGGTCCCGATAGACAGGTAGAGAGTCCTCCAAGTAGGCTATCAGCTTAGTGGAAGATGTTGGTGCGCTCCATTTGCTCCGGAGTTGCCTGTTTGGTCAGTATGACTTAGACATGTATTGTTTGGTATGGTAGGGCCCTGTCCCGACCTTTATGATAAGTATGTACTCTTAGAGGCTTGTAGACAGATGTCATGTATACGGATACTTCTATGGCCTTGTCGGCCTATATTTTAAGTATATAATGGATCACATAGGCCTTATAGGCCCGTATGTCACATGTATGAGTTTCTATATCAAGTTGGGTCGTTCTATGTCGGATATTCCCTCATGTTTACTCTGGTTATCACGTGACGCCCCTTCTGGACCACTTACCTATGATGATGTAATAAGAAAGATACATTATGTTGGTATTCGATTGAGTAAGGTACCGGGTGTTCGTCGTGGCCCATCGGTTTGTCATGATAAAAATTGTATCAGAGCATTTCTGTCCTAGGGAGTCTACAAGCCGTGTCTAGTAGAGTCATGTCTAGTAGAGTCTTATTTATGGGTGTGTTGTGCACCATACTTATAAGCAGGAGGCTACATGGCATTTAGGATTGTCATTCTTTCTTCTTACTCTAGATCGTGTGGTAGAGCTCAGTTATAAGAACTCAATTTCTTAAACTCCATCTTATTCATAATACGACGATGCCTACATCTAGAAAGACAGTTGGTAAGAGATTGAATGTGGCTATGGAAAGAGTTGAGTCAGAGGAACTCGATTTTTCATGGTGCTTATGATGAGTAAATGTGAGGTCTTCAACAGAACATGTGTAAACTAAGACGTGTAAGCTTCTTGATAAGGAGCCCTAAGGCATGAATATCTATCCATCCATATGGTAAAAAGCAACGAGAGAATCAAAAGGTACAAGTTTCAACAATGGAAAGAAGCAAGGTGAAGAAGGGTACGAGGTACTCAGTTAGTGAAGATGATCATTATCTACAGTCAGGAAGAAAGATATAAGTATTTTGAGTTACATTCAACTGTAACAGAGGTATGTACAACTGGCCACACCCATCTTAGTTATGCCCTATGAGAGCTAACATATATAGTTTAAGAGAAGGAAGGGATATCAGGATCCGACTGGGGTTAGAGTAACCCAAAATGGTGGATGGATTGTTTGTGTTAGTTAACATTTCCGAAGGGTAATGCAAATGTGCTCATAGATCTCTTTGTGAGACACCCAGATGGTGCACTCTAAAATAGCACAACCAGATATGAATACTACAAAGATAGGCGCTGGAAGCCTTGAAGGGATAAATATTATCTTAGCGTGGCTCCCATCCCTAGTAAAGAAAGAACCTTAGGCAACCCGAAGAGCCAGTAGGTGGAGCAAGGGGAGCTAGAAGCGAAAAAATGTCTTGTTCGAATTTTCTGAATAAAGTGATAGACATAAATGTTAGCGGGAAATAAGAAGAGAGTTAATGAAGCATTATGAGTAAGATGTAATACATGGATGACAACAGTAGATAAAAAAAAATTACAGTATTATAGAGTATAGTCAAGTGAAGGAAAATACGAGAGGTGACTAGCCTTGAGACAACGAAAGAGTATAGGCCATAAAGTCATATCTTCATTTCGAGAAATAAGTCTGTGACTCCAACACGACTACCAAAAGGAAAATTTAGACTCCAGAGTAATAAAAATCGGTATGGATTGGTGAACAAGATAAACTAAACATGAATTAGGGACAGAAGAAGAATTTCAAATTGCGTCCCGCGATAATAGAATGGATAACAGAAAAAGATTCATGAGAAATTCAGAGAATGGTCATTCAGGGAGATGCTTCCCTGAAGAAAGCAATGTGAGTAAAGTTAAGCTTAAGTGACTGTATGTGCCAGTTACACTAGGTGTCTCCCTCGTGAGTAAGGAATTTTGTTATCCTTGGTACAGAAGGATTACCCCGAGGCCGGTAAGGGTCATCAATGACGTGAAAAGACGCCAAAGATGAAGAGGTAAAACATCTATATGTAGATCATTATAGCACTAAATCTTAGTACTCCCCTAAAGGGAGGAATATGGAGTGATGTGGCAGTAAGTCAGAATTAAGTGGTTCTAGTAATTATGGATTAGTAAAGGAAGAATGCGATAAAAAATGAGAAGGGAATGAGATTGCACTTATCCAATCCTACCTATATGCTACGATTCCAGAACATTATGCAAGCGCGACGTCAAGGAAAGAAAGTAATAGTTCCTGCCCGGGATGTTATTGATAAATAAGGAGTTAGTGCGAGAGGTAAGTTAAGACAAAGGAAATAACCCAAGAAAGATTACACGGAATATTGATATGAGAATGGGCCAACGAGTAGTTAGTAGTCGATTCAGAAAGATCCTAGTTATGGCTAGATAAGAGGATGCAGACAAATCAATAGATTGTGCAAGATAAACAGAGTGGACCACAACATAGGAAATTCAGTCTCGCAAATATGACACCATGATCCTTGAGAAATATTTAGATAAGAGTTGGGGTAGTTAAAGCTACCGTATGAGTGTTAGGGAAACAAAAGAGAGAGCCACCGGGAAAAACAGTCAAAATATTAGTTCAGGAGCAACCCTACAAACACAAAGGCGTGGAGGTAAGAACTACGGATAATTATAGGCGAGGAAGGACATCAAAAATTCCGTCGAGTATACGATGTAATAAGCTCGCAAGCTTGCAAGATTTAGAGGGTCTTCCCTAAGTACTACAATGAAAGACTTGCTGAGGAAATAAGAAAGAAGCTTCAACCTAAGCACAGTGACCTAAAGAGGAAATGGTCTTGTAACAACGCTCTCACAACAACATTGTACGCACTCCATAAGAAAGTGGCACATATCGTTGCTAATGAATAAGAAGTAAGCGATATTCGAGATCATATGGGTTACATGGAATTCTAGTATTCGTGAGAGCCAAGATAAGCCAAGTATGCATGCAACAAGGGGCAGAAAGACCAGGAAAAGTAATTACTTACGTTTAAAGAAAGCCGAGAAGGAACAAAAGGAATTATTCAATCAATGAACCAGAGTTAGTTACATTATGAACGCACTTAAGATTTTGGAGTATTATCCATGCAACATATACATTGACATTCATACAGCCGTAGAAGACTCCAGTATAAATTAAAAGAAAGAATTGAGTCCAGGTCATAAATAAAGGATTGAATTGTTAGAAGATTATATCATGTATATTCCATAGCGCCCATGAAAGGCTAAAGTAATAACTAAATACCAGGAGCCGCAGATAAGAAGATAGCGTAAGCCTACATAAGGGTTGATTAGAGGGAAGAGGAAACTAAAAAGTTATATCAACTAAGTAAATCAGGAGTCTGATTATTGGACCCAGAAAAATTATAGAAATCGTGATTGAGAACATTGTAGAATCACTCTTAATATCATAAGAACAAGAGAGATAGTACAACAACCATATTCTATAACGGCTCTAAGATAAATCTAGTTAGAAGAGTACCAACCTCATAAGAAGTCAGTATGAAGCTCTCACCGGATTGTGTAAAGAGGTGCAGGTATTATAATAGAAGTTCGAGTTGTGGATGTGAATTATACCTATGTGGAAGGAAGGTCATAAAAGAGATAGAAGATGTGATGCAAGATTTTAAGGTAAGTAAGTTAAAGGTGAACAACGTATGAGATACTCAAATGCAGAAGGTTGTGAATAGTCCATACTTCAGATAGAAGGTTAGAAGCGTGGGGATTCAATATCCAAGAATGATAGCGGAGTCGTCAGTGGCATATCTTCCAGCCTATGGTTTCTAGGTATTGAGAGGTCTAGTTTAGAGAGTAAAAGAAGAGTTAGAGACGATGTGATGTCTCGCTTGATGTTCCAGAATAACACAAGGAAATCTATAATGCAAGCAAGGTTGCGGGTAGTATAAATGGATATGTGTAGGTCGCAAGCTAAAGTATGGTAGAGCGACAAGGTTTTAGGAAGACAGGAGTAAGGATAAGAAAAGGCGAGTGAGAAGGAGACGAGAATGGATAAGTCCTCGGGATTAAACCCATGAAAAGAAGAAGAGCTGATGGTTTCTCTAAGTTATAGAAAGCTTAGTAAAGCCTGAATGAACTCAAAGGAGTCTAAGGTTAGTAGCATTTAGAAGAGATGGAATGCTGCCCTGGTAGCAGAATGAGGGTATAATTGTGATAGATAAAGGATGATGTTTGGGCCTTCGATTGAGTAATGATTTGAAGAAGAAAAAAAGGGGATTCATGAATTGTACGGGATTAAAATACCCACGTAAGTTGAATCACATTAGAATGCTATGAAATACGGTTATTGAAGCATAGTATCGCCCCAGGTGGATCAGTCTAATCACTTCAAATATTCCTCGATGCAATGTAAGCCCTAGTGGCAAGGTATTACGTAAGAAGTTTCAAGTTTTTAGTGGTAGATTGTAGATTAATATTGAGGTGAATCAACAATGGATGGATAAAAGTTACAAAGTATGAAATGAGATTAGGCCATCATTCTTAAGATGAACATTAATGAGGAAGCATTAAAGGACTTAGACTTATACATATAGGATAAGCAACAAGAGTAAGCTGGAATTTGGTAGCAGACCTCAGCAACGATAAATCGAAATAAGAGTTATGGTATAGTAAAACCTACCTTGATGAAGTAAAGTCATACGGATGGATAAACGGATCTATGAAATAAGGTATAGCAATATTCGTAAGTTCAACAAAGTACCGAGCGAAGAACTTCAGTATACCTATAGATGCCCAGAGGGACATCTTATCAAGCTCTGTATATGTTTACAAAGTGAGGCCTAGAGATTGGCTAAAAGCTGGAGGAAAAAGGAGAGAAGAGTCGTATAGGTGCATTTACAAGGTCAGAGTCGTACAAGCTGCATGATATAAGGTGGCAATAGTTACGTGATTGGAAATGATTCCGACCACGAGTCGTGGAGTGAGAAAGAGGCCTAAAGGGGGGAATGCCCTAGCCTTTGGATTTATTCACAGAACAGTTGCCGAGATAGAAAGAAGAGAACTAAAGTATCGCAAGACATAGGTTATGAAATAATAAGTGCATCAGTCAACATTCGAGGACGAGTGTTCCAAAGGGGGGAATGATGTTACACTCCATATTTTGGTACGTTAAAGTTTTGTCGTAAGTTAATCGACGTAGGCTCGGGAATGAGATTATTTTGAGATTATAAGTATTACTCTATTTCAAACAAGTGATAAGTAAATTCATAAATGTGAGAAGGTAAGCGAATCGAAGAAAATGAGTTTCGTCGAAGTTTGGCAATTTGGGATAAAATACAGTCCAAGCTATAATACCTGGTATTTATGGACTAGTGCCATACAAGGTAACACACGACCATGATAGTGAGGTTTATAAGGTGTGCTAAAAATGAGAGTAGTATTTTAAGTAATTTAAGATAATTCTTAATTATGTGGATAATTGGGTTACTTAATGATTTTGATGGGATGATTAACTAAGGAATTAAAGTCTTTGGATAAAGTTTAAGGGCCCCAACGTGGCAGCCAATAAACTTGGTTAAATAAGACTCTTAAGTCATAAAGTAACGTGGCACCTTTAGAGAATTATGTGGATTAGTCATCTTATCAAGCGGGGCCCACCTAAAGGTTAAATAACCTTTCTAATTCACAATTGAATAGCTCATCTCTTAATAACAAGCTTCAGCAAGGATAAACTTTGTAATAGCAACGTTATCAATTGTTCATCTCTTAGGAAAATGCTTCATCAAGGATAAATTTTGCAAAGGCAACGTTATTGCTTCAAGAATATCATGCAGATCGTTCCCCATTTCGATCTCGATGTTACAAGTTTCGTCGCGATTGGAGTGTGTTAGAAGGATTGTCAAGAGAATCGGTTTAGGTATGTTAAGGCTATCCCTTCTTTCCTTTTGCCATGATCTATACAACACAAACGAAACGAGCAAATACACAACTTCTATAAATGACTCTGTTCATAAAAGTATTAGAGGTGCCTATGTTCTTGAACATGTGTCTTATTGTTACATCTTCTGTTCATGGGTCTCAAAAAAATACGTAAGTTGAAAAAAGTTTACTTCATGATATTACTCAAAGGCATAATTGTCTTATGACATTCCAAGAGATTTATTGACGTACTTCTCATGCATTGCATTCATTTATACATGTACATTGACCCATAACCAGATGGCATTATATACGCATATATATGTATATAAGATATAGGAAAAGGTTACGGCGTTATATATGCATCACCACCTGATCAGCTGGTATACGTTGATGATTTGCCCACAGTGGCCGAGAAGATATGATGGGATGTCCTCAAAGGCTTGATGATGTTATGAACGCATATACCCATGCATGGATTGACATTTATACGCATATGCATGACATTATAATATTAAATGATTCACAGAGCTACTCAGATATACATGTTGAGTATTTCACTCCGTGTTTCTCTCATGTCTATTGTTTACTGATTTTCGTTCCTTGCATACTCGGTACACCATTTGTACTGACGTCCCTTTTGCATGGGGACACTGCGTTTTATGCCCAAAGGTCCTGATAGACAGGTTGAGATTCCTCCAAGTAGGCTATCAGCTCAGCGAAAGATGTTGGTGCGCTCCATTTGCTGCGGAGTTGCTTGTTTAGTCAGTATGATTTAGACATGTATTGTTTGGTATAGCGGGGCCCTGTCCCGACCCTTATGATAAGTGTGTACTCTTAGAGGCTTGTAGACAGATGTCATGTATACGGATACTTGTATGGCCTTGTCGGCCTATATTTTAAGTATATAATGGATCACATAGGCCTTATAGGCCTGTATGTCACATGTATGAGTTTCTATATCAAGTTGGGTCGTTCTATGTCGGATATTCTCTCATGTTTACTCTGGTTATCTCATGACACCCCTTCTGGCCCACTTACCTATGATGATGTAATAAGAAATATACGTTATCTTGGTACTCAATTTAGTTAGGTACCGGGTGCTAGTCGCGGCCCATCGATTTGGGTCGTGATACTAGGTATTTTTCTAGACCCGTTCGAGGACGAACATTTGTTTAAAAGGGGGAGAATGTAACAACCTGGCCGGTCATTTCGAGAGTTATAGCCCTGTTCACCGTTTCCTGCTTCTTTTGTGTTGTACAACTGTATTATGACTTACCAGGTTAGTTGGTTCGGGTCCGGAGTGGTTTTGGAGTGAAATGAGACACTTAGTCTCTTATTTGAAAGCTTAAGTTGGAAGAGTTGACTGGATGTTGACTTATGTGTAAATGATCTCGGATTTGAATTTTGATGGTTCTGTTAGCTCCGTTAGGTAATTTTAGACTTAGGAGCGCGTCCGGAATGTGATTTGGGATCCGTAGTAGAATTAGGCTTGAATTGGCGAAAGTTGAAATTTTGGCAATTTTGGATGTCAATGGAAATTTTTATATCTTGGTCAGAATTGATTTCCGGAAGTTGGACTAGGCCCTTGGTATCATTTATGACTTGGGTGCAAAATTTGAGGCTAATCGGACGTGGTTTGATAGGTTTTGACGTCGTATGTAGAATTCAGAAGTTTTGAAGTTCATTAGGCTTGAATCCATGTGTAATTCGTGTTTTTGATGTTGTTCGAGGTGATTGGATGATTTGACTGAGTTTGTATGATGTTGTGGGATATGTTGGTAGGATTGGTTGAGGTCCCGAGGGCCTCAGGTTGATTTTGGGTGATTAACGGATCAAGTTTGGAATTTGGAAGGTTGCTGAAGTTGAACTCAACTGTCAAAAACGCACATGCGGATGTCTCATCGCAGGTGCGAGCCCGCAGAAGTGGGGATATGGCCGCAGAAGCGAAAGGGAAAAGGACCGGCAGAGCTCGTAGGTACGAGGGGTTTGCCGCACCTACAATGGTCGAAACGAGGTGTAGGCGCATGTGCGTGTGTTGGTCCGCAGGTGTGATGTTAATTCCGCACATGCGATGAGCGCAGATGCGGTTCCTTGATCATAGGAGTGGGGGGTGGGTTTAAGTGATTCTCCGCAGAAGCGGAGCTTGGTCTTCAGATACGGCGTTGTTGACACCCAATTTTTCCCTATATATTTTTAATATGCAAAATACTTTCAAAATAGCGTATATATACATATATAAGCATGTCCAAGCGTTTTATTATTTTTCCATAATTTTTAAGGTTTTAAATTGATTTATTTCCCTTTTATTTCATCCATAAAATCCCAATAATTATGTTCAAAATTATTATTTGGGTAATTCATCTATTTGACTTTAATATTTATGCCAAAATATGGCAAAAATAATTTTTTACATATTTTTACAAATTCATTTAGTATTTTTAAAGCTAAATTGCACACTATTGCAATATTAGCCATTTTTAAGGTTTAATTGTGTCTTATATTCATAAAATCGAGTCTCGTATTTTTAAATTGTTAATTATGTGTTATAAAGCATTTTAGTATTTTTCAATTTATTCTCAGAAGCCATTTACTATTTTTTATAAATCAAAAGGGGAAAAAGTGGCTATATAAATTTTAGCCTAAATTGGCTTTCATTTTAACCCCAAATCAAACCCAATTCCCCAGCCCATTTCTAATTTAACCCGACCCCTAAACCCTTTAAAATCAACCCGAACCCGGATTCCCCACCTACCCTTTTAATCTTGGACGTTGATCATTCAGATCAACGGCCACCATCGCCCCTTACCTTAATTAATCCCAAACGACCCCAAAACCCTACCATTTCGTTACAATCTGCCGCCTTAGAATCCCCTTCCTCTCAAACTCTCTCTGCAACACCGCCTAAACCCTAGTCGTCGCCACCCAAATCTACCCTAATTCCCTTCAATCCCCACCTAATCCATGGACTCCCATGGTGATTGGAGGCATGTACTCGTCTCCTATGTCTACTGGTTACCTATTTTCATAGTTCCATGGACAGATTTCGAAGGGATCTGGTCCAATCCCTGCTCAACTTCTATCTCTGGTCTTTTTCCGGCCACCCATGACCGTTCGAGTCAGATCCTTGACTTTTCCAGCTAGATTGGTAACTTTTCAAAGTCTTTCTCATTTTTCTGGGTTCTTTGAAACCCTAGCTTTAAGAGCTCTTCGATTTTCTTTCAGATCTGTCTTAGATATATGCACGTTGTGAATTTCTTGATGTTTTCCAAAAGGTTTTTCGATTTCCTTTCAAAGTGACTCTTCATTTTCAAATTAGGGTTTCTTAAAACTCTTCTTAAAGACCTCTTCTCCGATTTTCAGTGATGTTTTACTATGTTTAAGGGATGTGCTTATGTTTTTCTCCTATCTGGTTCATCGTGTCGAAACCCTAGGTACTTTTGGGTTTTAACTGAGTTCTGAAGCTGTTTTTTGTTTATTTGTATGAATGTTTGTTTTGATTGAGTCCTTTGTGTTTGAATCATTTTCTTGCTTGACTTACCTGGTTATGAGTTCTTACCATTTTTAACTCGACTATGGCATAAACCCTAATTTCTTAAAAGGGTTTTCCTCACTTATTACTATGAGTTCGTTATTTGTTTCTGACTTTCTTTACCTCTTAAGACTGATTTCTGCACTTTGGCTCTACGTATGATCCATGACTACTTGACCTTGTTGCCTACTGTGCTGCGAGTAGGTTTCTTTACTACTTAATCCTAACTTACTACCGCTACTGCTGTATGTTTAATTTGCTCTTCTTCGACAATATGTTTGACCCTGCATGTCTAGTATGCCTGTCCATCCCTTGCTATTTATATGTTGAAAAGCAGAGTCATGATTCTTTCTTGATTGATCTTGATCGCCTCAATGTTACAACTGATTGCAAAGGGTTCCCTTATAAACCCTATCTTTTACTCGCTTTTGTCTAAGTTGATTGATTCCCTTCCCTTCATTACTGTGATATTTTACCTTGAATTCTTTCCCAAAATTAAGTATATTTTGTACTTAGACTCAAATATTTACCTTCATACTTTTGCTTCCCCTTATATTGCAAGAATCAATTTGTCTCAAACTGATTTCTTTCCTTAATTAGCCATGTTAGTATCTGTTTGAGCAGTAATCCCTTGATTAAAGGGAAGTACTTGTGTTAATTGATTCTGATTGTGATTATTTCCATGTCTGAGTTGAAACTTTACTTGTTACCTTATTCTTCTACTCGTTTTCAAAACTATAAATACCCTACCCTCTCTTCTTTCAAAGACACGAACAATTGAGTTCAGAACACACACTTGCACACTCAAAACTCTTTCCTTCTCTATTATTACTTGTGCTACTACTTTGTCTAGCCGGCTGAAAGCCAAAGCTAGACCGTGGAATCCTACTTATTGTACCTTTCTGCACCTTGCTTTCTCTACTGGTATGTCCTAGTTAATTTTTCAAGCCTCAACAACAATATGCTTCTTTAATTGTTTCAGTTTGCCTCATTCTTGTTACTTCTGCTTGTGGTTCCGCAATCAAGTTACATTACTAGCATGCTGTAATATCCCCTTTCCCTCTAGATTAATGCACTCCCTTATGTTTGTCACTTACTATGAACTTGCTGTCCTAAGTCCCTATTCGCTCGATGTGATTATGCTCTTTCTGACTAGCCTGTGATCATGCCAGTATCAGCCATTGTTGTGCATGTCCAACTAGTCCTAAGACCCTTAATGGGGTTATGTGTTCACAATCAGATGTATGTGTGTCCTAAACCCCTTGACCCCTTTGTATGACTGTGATTCTGTGTGTGATCCCATCTTGGGAATTTGAGTTTCATTTACAACTGATTTCAATCACCTCTGTCACTAATTGCTTTCAAAATGGACTATCAGTCCAGCTTATTTTAAATAAATCTCTCTCAACATGTGTTCTGCACTTCCACTATATTCTTAGAATCTAGGTTCTGCCCCTCTTGTGTGAGCCTTGCCTTGGGACCCTTGAGCTCCCTCTGAACTTGGACACATAAGAGTTGGCCCTTCCACACTGCACTCATTCTGTTGGTTACGCAAATCTGGGTATGAGCACTGCCCGGGACCCCTTGAGGTCCTTAGGGAACTCTGACACACCTAGATATGAGAAAGGCTTTGAAATATTGGCTTTGAGGTGGCTAATTACATAACTCAGAGAGGAAGTCAAGATCAGGCTTCCTTTGGTTGTAATTTCTTATTCTGCACTTCTTTTGTAATTCAAGCATTTGTTCTGTAATAATTTGTAAACATTATGGAGTTGGCTAGTGAAAATGGATGGGGAATATGCATGTTTTAGCTATTAAAAGGGTAGAAAGCATGTTACTAGGTTTACATTCCTACTTGCGCAATTGAATCCATGCTTAGGACTCATTTCATGCATTAGAGATCTTGTTCCTTAGGATTTACACTTATCATTTTTTAGCATGTCCATTTCACTATCATACCACTTAGCAATTCCTGCATTAAATGTATTAATAACTGGTATTTCTGCAATCATGTTCCTACTGCCATGTACACTTAGAGATCCTGTTTTAGGCTAAACAACATTAACAAATATATCATCTCTGCATGCCCTAGTAACTGTAATATTTTTGCATATAGAAATCCTGTTTAGGATTCTGCATATATACATCATTCTGCACCTCTTTCCATTTAGATACCATATCGTTAGGATCTCACTTATATTCGCTTAAGCACACTTAGGCTAATTACGAATTCATGAAAAGGAATAAAATAATTTTATTTAGTCTTTACAACTAATTGGTCATAATTTCTATGTGCTGAACACCTAGAACAACATGTTTAGGTAATAACAATAGTCTCCAACTGTCAGTGATCCTGAATAACTAGTGAATCCTGTTCACGCCTAGGCAAGCCTTAGATAATTACTTAAATAAAACTGGAACCGCCTCTATTTAATTATCAACTGCTACAACCAGCAGACATGCCTGATTCGGACTTCTTTTCTGAGTTATATAATGAATCTGGTTCTGACTCAAACACCCTTCTTTAGGATTTAATTCAGACCTTAACTGTGTTTAAGTCATGCTGCTTATATGCATTATTTGCAGAGGTATACATGAGCCTTTTAATTATTTATATATTTCCCCTCTAAATGCAGTTCTACTTGTTTGGTATGTCGCCTTAGCATTTTACCTTTAAACCTAAGAGTCAGCTTAGAACCTCCTTCTTATAGGAATAGTAGTCCTAAGTTCCTTCGGGACTTATAGGAATGGGACGGGTGACAGCATGCAATAGAGGTCGAGACCAATCCTCGCTTTAATACCTTCACGGGGTGGGAAGGGTAGATATGGATATGATGACCGGTGCGCTATAACCACGTGTAGCCCTCTTTTGAGGAGTGATTGCCGGGTATTGCATTGATGTGATCCATATTACAAACAAACTTAGGACCCCTTTTTCATTCACAAACATGTTTAGATTATAACTCTTTTCAAAACCTTGCTTTTATTGTTTTTCAAACACTTGTGTTTTTAAATTTAAAATCCCATACTATTTGAGCCTTATTTGTTTACTTGCTAATTGCACAAATTCACAAAAAACTATCTGGTCGGGAATCACACTAGTGGATTCTGAGGGGTGCCTAACACCTTCCCCTTGGGATAATTTCAAGCCCTTACCATATCTCCGGTTATCAAATGTAGTTGTAGTTGAACCCTATAGGTGCCCTAACGCACCTTAAAAATCGTTAGGTGGCGACTCTTCAAAATACCCAATTCCCAAAAGGAAATGAGTCATTACACCTCCATGAATGTCGAAACCCGGACTCCTCTCTGTGGAGGGAAAAAGGGGGCGCGACAGGCGTCACAGAAGCGACTAAGTGACCGCAGATTCAGTTTTGCTGGGCAGAAGGTATAAAAAGAACACTTCGGAATTTTTCCCCATTTTCACATCTTTGATCTCGGATTCTGGTGATTTTTGAGAGGGATTTCGAAGCAATCACTGAGGTGAGTTCCTTATGCTTATTTATGTTCAATAATGGTGTTTCCCCACTGATTTTACACTTGTTGAGTTTTTGAGGTACAAATTTAGAGGTTAGGGCTTGAAAATTGGAGAGTGAGTTTTGGGGATTTGGAGGGGAAAATGATGTCGGATTTTGATGAATTTAGTATGGTCAGACTCGTGAGTGAATGTGCTTTCAAGTTTTGTGACTTTTGTCGGATTTCGAGATGTGGGCCTGGGGGCCGGGTTTGAGTCGATTTCAAATTTTGGAGTCTAATTTAGTAGTTTTGTTGTGGAATTGATTCCCTTAGAATATATTAATGGTATTGTATTGTTTGTGGCTAGATTCGGGACGTTTGTAGATCGATTTGAGAGGCAAAGCCATTGCGGATTAGAGATTTTCTCGGATTGAGGTAAGTAATAGTTGTAAATCTGGTCTTGAGGGTATGAAATCCCGGATTTTGGTATCATGTGATCATTTTGGAGGTGACGCATATGCTAGGTGAAGAATGTGTGAGCGTGCACCGATGGGATTGTGACTTGGTTCGTCCCGTGGAAACTACAAAGTCGAACAAATTTGTTGTTAGCTATATGCTCTCTATGTGCCATAGAAATTAACTGTAAATCATGCTAGAAATCATGTTTAGGCTATGTGTTGATACTGTTGGGTCCCTCAGAGGCCGCATTACATGTTGAATTGCCTGCTAAATGCTATTACTCAGTCGCAGTTTTTACTCGCATATCATATCTCAGTCTCTGATATTCTATTTGATGCATCATGTTATTTCTATTGGGCTGATTTTCCTGATTTCTGAGAGCCCGAGAGACTGGAGAGATTGATGACTGAGTGAGGTCGAGGGCCTGATTGTGAGGATATATATGGGATCGTGCTGCACACCGCAGCATATTTTATTGATTTTTTCCATGATTGGCTTGATATAGCTCTTGGGCTGAAGGAGCCCCTCCGGAGTCTGTACACACCCCTAGTGAGCGCATGTACCTACTGAGTGCGAGTGCCGAGTGCTGAGCGATTGTGAGGAATGAGTGACTGGGAGGAATGAGTGATTGTGAGGTTGGAGTGATTGGGAGGACTGAGAGATGAATGCCTGAGAGGCAGTATATGATTTCCTTATTGGTGCATACAGTTGCCTTACCTCCATGATTTGAAAGCTGTTGAAAGATATTCTTATCTGGTTTACTTGAATTTGACTTAATCAAACTGATTTGACTTAAACTTCTGGATTGAAAGCATGCCTATTCCTTATTGAACTCTATGAGATGAACTGTAATTATTTAGCTCCTCACTGCTTCTCAATTCCTTATTTATTTCTGTTACCTCCTGAGTTGGTGTACTCACGTTACTCCTGCGCCTCGTGTGAAGATCCAGGAGTTTTTGGTCGCGGAGGGTGCTGATAGTCCTCGTAGCTAATTATTGGAGATAACGAGGTAGCTGCCCGGCATTTGCAGCCTCGCTTTCTTCTTCCCTATCTTTCCTTTAGTTGTATTTGGATTTCTGACTTTGTTAGTCGTGTTATGTTTGGATCAGTTATGTTTAGACGTTCATGACTTAGTGACACCTCGATGTCGGACTATCTTTTCCGTATTTTTATTTTGAGTTTAACTCTTTATGGGATTTCTGTTATGAAACCGACTTTTGGTTTATCTTTTAATAGAATATCGAGGTATTTTTGAAAGTCGGCTGGCCTAGTACCATCGATAGGCGCCTTCACGACAGTTGGAGTTTTGAGTCGTGACACAAGGTGGAAAATTTGATAAATGAATCTTTTGGTTTCTCACTAACTTTAGTTTTTGCATAAAAAATATGCGAATTTGTTTTTTAACCAGACTAGAGTTTCTTTTCTATAAAGTAAAAGAGAGAACAAAATGAACAATATTAGTGATGCTGATTGTAGTTTAACTTTTATTCTTGATTTTGGAGTAATTTTACCATTTAGCTTCATAGTTGTGTAAAGGTTAGAACATGAGATATTCGAGTTAAAGGAGAGATACAATAAAGAAATGAATCCGATGAAACAAAATCAAGAAAAGATGCAATCAGAATCACTCCAAATGAGACAATTCACATGCAAATATGCTCCTAATAAATCTATGCCTCAAAATATGAATGGCACCTCAAGTGAATATGTAACTGCATTTTATACGTTTTAGACATTTTTACTGAGAATTTAATCCTATAAAAGTATTGTTAACTAATGTGTTAATATTTATCAGGTCCCAGATGCTAACAGTAGCCATGAACGAGTACCACAATCATCAAGGATACCTAGTGTTGCTAAAAGTACTCCACTTTCTCATGGTACTACTCAACTTTATTCGCAAGCGCTACTGTTTAATTTTTCCACTATTTGATTTGCCATATACTTTGTTCTTAATGATATCCTCCATCAATATTAATCAAATCATTTAAGTAACCATGTCCTCCGCACCAAAAGCACTTTCTGGTTCTATTATATACACAAGGTTTACCAATAGAAAGAAGAGAGAAAGTGAACCTTAGCAAACTATTGAACTTGTTTTGATAAGTAAATTACTAGTAGAAAGAATCTCTAAGCTAGATATATCCTTTAATTCAAATATTTTTTACTCTCATAGGGACTATGCCAACGGAGGTGAATTTTTAAGATACTATATTGCTTTTGCAATTGAAAGAATCTGTACTAGTCACATGTTGGTCTAACTCTTCTCCTTGCTATGTAAATTTTGCTTGCTTAAGAATAAATTATATGGGAACCAGAACACTATATTCCCATTTAGTAAACTTGTCTTTGCTTCTTGCGTTAGTTTTTTCATGGTGTGTAATGTGATTTTCATAGCAAAATTTCAAGGAAATGATGACCTGCTGATATACAATAAGCTAATATGTGTCACGACCCTAAACCCAGACCCGGTCGTGATGGCACCTCTCGTGAAGACAAGGCCCACCGACACATTTAAAACCAGTCTTTAAGCAATTAAACAATAAGCATTACGTCTAAACATGATATAAAGTCAGAAGTAACAATGACAATACAAAACAATACGCGGAATACAACCCAACTCAGTCTGATACAGGGTGTAACTAGTCATGAGCATCTACTGAGTCTAAATACAACTGACAAAGTCTGGAATGTACCAAGTACAGACTAAAAAATAAGGAGGGAGAAAAGCAGTGCTGCGAACGCCGGCAGCTACCTTGCTAAACTCCGATAACTCAGCCTCCGATCAGCCAAAACCCGCTACCGGGTGTAGAATACCTGAATCTGCACACATGGTGCAGGGAGTAAAGTGAGTACTCCAACTCAGTGAGTAATAATCAAAAATAAAGACTGAGTATTAAAAAATCACGAAAAGAGCATCAACATGCCGTATAGAAGCAATTTCAAAAGCTAGTAGAGAGCAATGAAGCTGAAAAATCCTTTAAAACATCTTAGCTCAGTTTAAACCTTTTTTAAAATAACTTTTTCAACAGTTGTGCAAATGAATGCAGAACAACTAGTGCAGATAAGCATAGAAATCCGTCCCTCGGGCACAAATACACAATTAAGCAAGTAAATAACAGGCAAATAAGAAAGATAAGCACATAAGGTTCGCCCCTCGGGCACCATTGTCACACCCCAAATTCGAGGGACATGACCGGCGCCCGACCGGGTAGTCCCAGTCAAGCGGACCTGGGTGCCTTTCCTAACCCACGTGTTACCCCATGTTTTTCTTACTCAATATTCCAAGAATTAGCCATATAATTAACTTAGAATACCTTTTTGCAAAACATATATACGTACATAATAGTTAATGAAATTACAAATTCTTTGCCCAACACATGAACATAGATTTACACAAGTTCTTAACCCACATCTACTGTCCACGGAGCCTCTAAAACTACAACAGGATAATATAGTATTTGCCGGTAACAAGGCTCCGGCTATACCTTACACAAAAATCAAAATAAAACTCCGGAAACAAGCGGCCTGAGCCACGCAGGGCCCCGAGAGGAAAGGGGCTCACCAAAAAGCTGATGGAGGACGAAGGGGAGCTACGATCGGTGGACTGGAGTACCTGCTACGGATCCACCTACAATCATAACATGAGTGTAGCGCCCCCGGCAAAAGGGACGTCAGTACATTTGAATTGTACTGGTATGTATGAACAAACCTTGATCCAAGTAAACTCGAACCAAAAACAAGTATGTAGCAGTAATAAAAACAACAATCAAATCAACAAAGAGGGAACAACTAAGCCGAGCAAGTATACAATCTCTCCTGCTTCCTCTTCCACACTTCCAAATCAATAATTTCACAATTTATAAGCAAGTATGTAATCGTAATAGAAATAACAATCAAATACACAAAGAAGGAACAATCAAGCCAAACAAGTTTACAATCTCTCCTGTTTTCCCCTTCCACATTTCCACATCAATAATTTCACAATTTGTTCATAATTTCATTTCAATAGTGATTTCGATCACTTTCCACCCTTATTACCTCGGCCACCCTTATTACCTCGGCCACCCTTATCACCACAACCCACACCTTATTACTTCGTGTTGCGGCGCGCAACCCGATCCCACCGAGCAATCACAATTCACAAACAATACCACGGCAATGACAATTTACAAGGAGAACAACAACACGTTTCAGGAACAACAACAACAAATCCCAGTAACAACGACAACACATCTCAAGGAACAACAACACAACTCACACAGGGTTTATATGACTATCAATGCCATTTCCATCTTTTTCAATAGTTCGTTGTACCATTTAAATCACAACAATAATTTTCCACAACTAGCCACAAAGGATGTTACCACAGTTATCTCAATTTCACTAATCTCGATTCCTTTCCATCATTTATTCCAGAGTTCTTACCACATAACACATTCGCAATCACAACTTGGTTTATTGCCATTTACTTGCACAATCATATCGGACGTCTTAACCAACAATGTTTAAGGCACAATATTTACATGAATTCACAAATGGTTCACACAAGTAAACACATATTACTAGCAAGAGTTTAACTTCACCAATAACCCACGTAGACAACACGTACCAAATATTGAACACCAAGAAAGGTGATTTTACAAAGATCAAAGTTAGCCATACATACCTGAAGCCGAATTCCCTTTTAACTTCTATTTCCAATTCACCAAATAATCTAGCAACGTCAATATAGTGCACAATTTAATACACATAACTTAGAATTGGGGTTCACAAATGCTTCTCAAACTTATCTAGTTTATCAGCCCCTTCTTTGTACAAGTCTTTGCTCCCACCCAACTACTCCTACTAGATTTTAGGTTATAGAAAGGCATGCATGTATGAGTTCAACCATTATTTTCAAGAACCAATGCATGAGACTCCCCCCCTTAGTTTAAACCTGAAATTCAATGAAAAGGGTTAGGGATTTTACCTGTAAGAAAAGGGGGATGAAGATAAGCTTGAAATTTGCCGGCCCGGATAGTTTTGAAGAATCAAATTTTGGAGAAGATGACTTTCACTCTCAAGACCCTCTCTTCCTCTCTCTTATTTTGTGCAGAAGATCATTAAAGAATGAGGGGGATGGGTGTTTTATTTCAAAGGGGTCGGGTTTTAAAATTTAGAAAAATAGAAGCCCGAGCAAGATCTGCGGTCGCATTCTGCGATCGCAGAACCGAAATGCGATCCGCAGATTGGACCGCAGAAGTACCCCCAAAACTCTGAGGAGTCTGTTCTGGTCTGCGACAGGAATGCGGTCCGCATTCCTATTATGCGGTTGCATTGTGCACCGCAGAACTGACCTTCACAAATCCTTGAGGAACTTATGCAACGATTATGCCGTCCGCATATTGGTTATGCGATCGCATAATAGACCGCATTTTCAATATTAATTTTGACAAGTCTTCTGTTTCACTCTGCGGTAGGAATGAGGTCCGCATACTAGATCTGCGACCGCATTCTGGGCCGCAGAATGACATTCTCTAGAAAAATTGATTCTTTTGATTTTTACAAGCTTAGATCAATACCAAGGGTCCGAACCGCGACGAGCTTCTACGCATTCCTAACACATATTCGGAGTCGACACCACAAGATACTAGGTTTTGAGCCAAAAATTTTTACGGAGCCTCACAACCATATCAACAAATCTGCCCCTCGGGCAATATCTCAGAACAGTACCAGCCCCTCGGGCAATCACATAGAATAGTACCAGCCCCTCGGGCAATCACATAGAACAGTACCAGCCCCTCGGGCAATCACATAGAACAGTACCAGCCCCTCGGGCAATCACATAGAACAGTACCAGCCCCTCGGGCATATCTCACATCACACTAGGTACCCNTGCATAGTCATATATAATGATTTTATTGTTACAACTATGTATTTCTTCTTGCTTCATCTTGACATATAATGTGGAATTTATTCTAACTTTTATTCTTTTAATTTCTTCTATAGATATAATGTCTATTTGTTCCAACCGCATATTTCTTCTTTTTTTTGGGCCAAATTTGTAAATGCATATTTCTTCTTTTTTTTTTTTTGGGCCAAATTTGTAAAAGTTTGGTTGGAACTCCATCATTTTAGCCAAATAGAAAACTTTTAGCAAAAATAATAGAGTACTAGTTGTGTATTTACTATTATTTGTTTTCTTTATATGTAATATCTATTTATTTTAATTGTGTATTTTTATTTTCGAGTCAAATCAGTACAAAAAATGGCTACAACTCCATTATTTTTTACCCAATAAAAAGGTATAGCCAAAATAATGAACTTGCAATTGTACACTCTTTTTATTTCTTCTTTTAATGTAATGACTATTTATTTCAACTATGTATTTTTACTTTTTCCGGCAATATATATATAAAAAAATAATATTTTTAGAGCTCCATAATTTGAGCTATACAAAAAGTTATAGTCAAAATAATAAAAATCAAACTATGTATTTTTATATCTTTTTAGATGCCTTCACTATTTAATTCAACTGTATAAATCTTTATTTTCAGGTCAAATTCAAAAACAATAACAAAAACTCTGTTATTTTTAGCCAAATTTTTTTAGCCTAAATAATGTAGTTCTAACTAAGTTTTATTATAAAAAGATTATCTAAAAAGGTAACACACTTAAAAAGATATAAAATATATTTTATTTTTCAAAAAATCCCACATGGACAGAAAAATCTATATGGCAGGCGAACATCTATCGAATAACCAAGTATAGGGGGTAATTACGACCACAGATAGTTCAAAGATATAATCAATAATACGTGTCATGTTTATGGAGGTTTTAAGGTATTTTGCCTTCATTTTATGTGTTACATAATGTTTTATTTTTTTTTTCCATTAACAAAGAACAATACCCTTTTATATTTAAAAAATAATTTAATTTAAAATCTTCATTTATTTTAAATGCATATTTAAGATAATAAAGAAAAACTCTTTTTTAAACTATGTGCCACATAAAAAGTTAGGGAATAGTAGTGAAAGAGAAGTGGAAAAGCTTGGATCTTTGAGCCGTTAAACCGTATTTTGACCGCAAGTATGTACGAATTTTGTTTCCGGTGGGGTAACTGGGACTTCCTGCGAAACTTGAGGGGTCGTAATAAAAATATTGGTTTCTTATTTTCACATTACCGGCTTCAGCATACAGATCACAGAATGGGGAAAAAAAAATACGCTCAGGTGCATGCTTAAAAAAAAAAGGAGAAAGGCGATCGTGGAGGGACGGTTTTGTCGGTCAGAATAATTTTGTACATTTTGTATAAAATTATTTAGCTTCATTTGCGGAGACAAAGTCGCCAAACTGAAGGTACTGAGGTTCTTTTTTTTTTTTTTTCTTTCTTTCTGAAATTTGTCTTCTTTTCTTTTACCTTTTTGTTTGGTTCTTGTCTTTATGCTTTTTCTATCTGCATTTTGTAGCTTTTGACTTCCTTGAAAAATGTTTATATAGCAGAAAGGTGATTTGAGCTGATTTTGAATTCGAGGGTTGGTATTTAATTAGGTATGTGTTTATACCCATTTTTATGGATTTCAATTTTTTTTTTAACATTTGATCCAATCTTACAGTTAGACTGTGTTCTCTTTTGGGTTATGTCTGATTCTGTAATGGCCATTTTTGCAAATGCATTCTTCTTGGTTGGAAATTTGGGTAAAAGCAATTCACTAATTTGAATTTAGTCTAAAGTTTCCCTCTTGTCTTTCGGATTGGGTGTTATTTCTTCAATCTTTTACTGCTTCTGTTTCTTCATCATAAATCCTGTGATCAAATAATGTAGCATACCAAATATGAAACCTAAAGCTTGGTGAATTTTTTCAATCCTCTTGTTCCAGTGCATCTGTTTATTTGCGGTTAAAGCTCATTATTAGTGCACATTTTTCTTCCTGAAAGTTATTTCTTTCACCAGTATTGTTTTCATGTATTCATTTGCTGTGTAGTGCAGTTCATACATAATGTTGGAAGCATCTTCAAACATGGATCCCCCTACAAATGAAGGGGATTCGACACTTGAAGAAGTAAAAGAGGAAGGTCCTCTCTTTTCTTGTATTCTATTCGATGCAGAAATGGTTCGCAAGGTAGCACAGGAATTCCTTACAGGATTAGCCTCGGCCTGTGTTGACAACACGACTGGTGGTCTATTCAAGAGCCCTGCTTCTGTCGCTGTTGATGTCAGAAGAGAAATGGTGGATTATCTTATCCAGAGAAGCGAGACATTTGTTGCCGAGTCTGTTGTCTTAGATGGTGGAACAGAAACAGTTGTCTCTGACAACCCTTACGATATCATTTCAGATTTTATTGATGATTTTGGACAGTCAAAGAGGAATTTCTTTAGCAAGGTTTCGGGATGGGTACTAAGTGAAAGGAGAGAGGACAGAATAGATGATTTCGTACAAGAAATGGAAATAAATGGCTTTTGGTTGATGGGGAGGAGGGAAACCGTAGCACAAACAGTGATTAGAAATGTTGACTTCAAGAACACCTTTCACTGCAATATGAAGTTTAAGTCCCAAGAAGAGCTTGTGCAACATGTCTCCTCGTGTGGTTTCAGGGAAATAAACTGTGCAAATGAGGGCTGTAATGCCAGATTTAGTGCAGCTCAACTGGAACAGCATGATTCTACTTGTCCTTTCAAAATACTTCAGTGCGAGCAGAAGTGCCCCGAAATGCTCATGCGGCGTGAAATGGACCGGCACTGTATAACTGTTTGTCCGATGAAGCTCGTCAACTGTTCCTTTTACCCAGTTGGTTGCCTTTCTACCATTCCCCAATGCAAAGCAGACGAGCATCGTCAAGAGAATCTCCAGTCTCACTTGGTCTACATTTTAAAACTTATTTACAAGGAAGCATCTTTAGAAGCTCTTAAGAAAAGGGCTGAACAATTGCAACAGGTAACTTATTAAATGGTCCCGCAATTTTCTAGCATTCAAATGTGACTTGTGAACTTGTTGCTAACATTGATAACTGATTTTAGAGCTATCCATTCTGTTGCTATGAAATCATTTAACCACTTCTGGGTTCTCTTTGTAGTAATTATCAGATAATGATAATAACAATAATTATACTAATAATAATACCACTTAAGCCATGAATTAACTACTTTGATGTGGTGATATCTTCTTTTCTTCTCGCAAAACAGGCATCATCACCTGAACGGCTTGCAGCTGCTCGTGATGCAAGATCATTAACAACTGCAATTAAGAATAGTAATGCAAAGCTCGGACCTTTGGAAGTTGAGAAAAAGACAGAGGTCAATCCAGAGGTTGCAGAATCGATAGACAAAAAAGAGGACGACACGGATATATCCACCAACAAGGATGATGGCACGGATTCACCTCATAAGAATGAAAAGTCTCCAGACTCACCCAAGACTCGGCACAACTCTACAGCTATGCCGGCGAAAGTGGAGTTGCCTGCCAAATCAGAGAATGTTGTGGAACCAATCAGCAAAACTGAAGTGAAAGAAGACTCAACAAATCTATCCCCCAGCAAAAGTAGACCTCCAGTAGAAAATGAAGGTCTGAAATCTCCTGACAAGGATGTAGTGTCTCCGAAATTACCTAAAAATGAAGGATCTTCTAAGTCACCTGAGGAATCTCAGGACCTCACAGCATCCGCCAAATCAGAGAATGTTGCGGAACCAACCAGCAAAACTGAAGTGAAAGAAGACTCAACAAATCTATCCCCCAGTAAAAGTAAAAGTAGACCTCCAGTAGAAAATGAAGGTCTGAAATCTCCTGACAAGAATGTAGTGTCTCCAAAATTACCCAAAAATGAAGAATCTTCTAAGTCAGCTGAGGAACATCAGGACCTCACAGTATTCTCTAAGAAAGCGGAGTCACCTGAAAGTGAAGAGTCGGCCCCATCACCAAAGAAACATCAAAACTTCACAGCTTCGCCACCTGAAACGGAGACACCTAAACCTAAAGAGTCTATGCCATCACCCAAGAAACACCATGATTCCAAAGCTTCCTCACCCAAAATGGAGTCTCCAAAAAGTGTAGACTCCACGGCCTTGGGAGACAAGATTGAGTGACATGCCAACACTAAGGATATTGTGGAAAATGTAATCAACAAATCCACACCTCAAGAAAAGAGATCAACAGAATCGTCATCAGAAAAGATAAAGAGCCTAAGTCGTCAATCCAAAAGTAGATGCACGTGTAGCAACAAAATGAAAGAAATTTAAAAAGTTGGAAGACATGAAAAAAGAAGGATCAGACAAAGCAAATGATCATTTCTTTTAGAGGAAAGATCAACCTGTTAAAAGAGCAGAGTGACAGTTCCATAACCGTTCATGCTGAAGAAGGAAGTAAGTTGATTGCATTGAAGTGTACTCTCTTTCGGAAGTTAACCTGAAGTTAGGCCAGAGCATAGGAGATGCTCAGGTATTCTTTGCATGCAGCAGAAAGTTAATAGTCAGTTTTGATCTTTTAGCAACCTTTACCTTGCAGAAAGAGGAAAATAATTTTGTTTTCCATCTGTTTGTTCTCAATGATGGCTGGTTTTGTTTTACGATTCTTTTGCACATTGCTTTTTGACACTTCTTCATACATCCAACATATGGATTTTTCATATTCTTAGGCTTTGCATAGGTTTGTTCTATGGTCCGCTTTAGGTTTGCCATTGCATATACACCTAAGGTAGCATTCCACACACTTGTTCACTACTTTAGTTTGACCATTAGACTGAGGGTCGTAAGTTAAGAATGGTGGAGCTGAACCCATTTGTCACGACCCAAAATCCACTAAGGGTCGTGATGGCGCCGGACACCATTGTCAGGCAAGCCAACGACAAATAACTAGTAACTTCTCGTTTTAAATATTTCCGGAATCACTTCTATTATACGTTTAAACAACACATACTAAATTTCACTGAATAAATAATGGAACATTTAACAATCTTAAATTTCTAAATAAACCCATAGATATCCCAGAACCCGGTGTCACAAGTGCATGAACATTTACTAGGGAATGAAATAAAATACAGTAACTGTCCGGTATACAAAGTGGACAGAAATGAAAATACAGTACAATACTGTGAAGGAGACTCTGCTGGCTGCGGGTCGTCTCGATAATTGTAACTCACCCAAGTCTCATCAACCATGCCGCTATGCCATTAAGCCACTAGTCACACATAAACCTGTGCAACAAAAATGCACAACAAGTGTAGTATGAGTACGAAAACAAAGTGTACTCAGTAAGTATCCCGTCTAATCTCGAAGAAGTAGAGACGAGAGGTCGACTTCAACACTTACTAGTGGTCCAATAATGTTATATCAATAATATATTAAATCGTGGATTTTTATAAACATGATTGTAATTCAATAGAATGAAGCAAGTAAATAATTCTTTCTTTTATAGGAAATTTCCAAATTCCTTTTCGTCATTTATACATTTATTCTCAAGCCGGGAAGGAACAACATCACTTCAATAAATTCCAAGGCAAGCAATACAAGCATGCGCAAATCATGCCAAGGACGTACGACCCGATCCAACAATATTTAAATTGTGCACTGCTAGAGGGTCGAATGGCGCGAACCATAGATGCATCTATTTAATCTACCGAGGCGTTCGGCCTGTTCCACAATAGATAAACACATTCAAACAATCAAATCAATAATTCATCAAGGAGCAAGTATTCAGGAAAAGGCAAGTTTCTCTTTTAAAAGTCAAGAAATGGTATCTAGCCTTTTTCTAGAAAATCATTTACAAGTTCGATATGTTTTAAGCATTTTAAATTTGTCAACAAGGTTGCAAGTATTACAAGAAAGCATGCTTTTGGGCCCTAAACTACCCGGACTAAAGCATAATAGTAGCTAGGCACGGACTCTCGTCACCTCGTGCGTACGTAGCCCCCGCAAATAGGAGCACATAACCAATTTACTCACCAATGGGGACAATTCCCTCTTACAAGGTTAGAAAGGAGACTCACCTCGCTCAAAAGCGTACTTCCAATGCCAAGAACGAGCTCAAACTCTCAATTTGGAGCCGAACGATCCAAGAATAGATAAACGAGGTAAGAACTAGTCAATACAAGCTCACAAGATCGCATTCTAACTATTTACGCAATTTCCCAACCTTAAACACAAGTTTCCTAAAATCCGACCCGGGCCCACGTGCCCGAATTTCCGAAATTTTTCGAAGAAAATTGTTCTTTATAACCTAAGGATCACGAATATATGATTTCTACTTCATTCCATAACAAATTTCGCGGTTGAATATTGTTTTTAGCAAAACCCTAGGTTTTGCTCTAATCCCATGATTTTCTCAAATTTTTATGTGTTAATGTACCCAAAACTCAAGTATTAAACTCACATTAATTGGAAATAACTTACCTCATAATGCTAGGCGGAATCACCCCTCCAAGAGCTCCAAAATCGCCCAAGAAATGAGTGAAAATGAGCAAAAATGGCCTAGAACCCGAATAAATGAAGGCCACTGCCTTCTGCGATTTCCGTATGTGCGGTCCTGGGTGTGAGCACGTGATTTTTGCCCTAAGCAGTAATTCCCAAAATTTCAAATAAAGCAATTTTTTCTAGTAATTTGTTGTGAATTTTGTGGCATTCTTTGGTAATTGTTGCATTTTTATTTGTGCATTTTAATTCATATGAAAATCAAAGTTTAGGCTATATATCGAACTTGTAAGACCCCTAAAAAGGCATACCCTCAATATAGACGCCCAAACTACTTCACTTGGGATCAAAAATGGCTCTGGACAAACACAAATGACTACGGTCATAAGGCTATACCAGCCAAGCTAATGTGACTCGAGGACGCCCGACCGTCGCTACAAAATCACAGACCTTCAATTACTTTGAATCTACTTCGAAAAGAACTGGTTAAACAGGATACCCTCAGCATAAGCAAAAGAGCTTCGACCATGTCAGCTCCAAATCACAGGCTTCGAGCTACTCAGCCTTCGAGCCAAACCTCCCGAGGTGCTCGATCATCGCCACAAAATGGCTCATAATCGAGGTTCTTCTCGAACCGTCGAAGAGTCGGGCAAAATTTATCGCAAAAAGTCCTTAATGAGGGAAAAATAAAGCCCACATGAAAGGTCACTTCTACCAAGGCGTAAGAGCCATTGTCGCCAGCCCACACAAATCTGAAAACTTGAGGGTCGAATGAGCTCGAGTCGTAACCTGATTCGGAGACTGAACCCAAAATAGTTACCTAAAAATTCCCCAGGGCAGAAAGCATAAGAGCCCAAAAGCCAGCTTACACATAAAAGGTCACATCGACCCAAGGCGTAAGGGCCATTGTCGCCAGCTCATGCAAATTTGAAAACTTGAGGGTCGAATGAACTCGAATCGCGATCCGATTTGGAGACTGAACCCAAAATAGTTACCTAAAAATGCCCCAGGGAAAAAAGCATAAGAGCTCAAACGTCAGCTTGCACACAAAAGCATAAGAGCTCGAATGCCAGCTTACACATTAAAGGCCGTATCGTTCCGAGGCGTAAGAGCCATTGTCTCCAGACCGCACTAAAGTGAAAGAAAGGATAGGAAGCCAAAAACCTTCTTATGACCCCCAGGGGGAATGGTTACAAATATTGGAAAACCCCTTACAAAGAAAAGGCAAACAAAATCCTAATCTATTATTGAGCCTGCGCCTCCGATGGCTTCACCGAGGGTTGCGTCCCATCGGCTACGGGTCCTTCAGCGGCCTCTTCTCCTCCAGGGGCTCCGCCTTCATTTTTGTCTCCTCCTGAGCCACTGCCCGACACACTTCCGAAAGTAAGCAAGGCAGCATCTCTCCTCCCCAGGGTCTTCACCTTCCCAGTCTGAGCGCTGGTCACAATAGCATCCTCTCTATGCAAAGATATAAGCGCCTCAGCTTCGGTTTTGATCCCGGATAGTGCAACTACCAGCTCGTAATGGAGACCCATGTACTTGTCACTATCCTCCCTCGCATCACTAAGCTGACGTCCGACTAGGGTCACTTTCTCCTGGAGGGAATCCCTCTCGGAAGTTATCTCCCTTACGAGCCATTTGAGTTCGGAGACTTCAAAATCTCTGGCCCGGAGCTCCTCGCTCAACAGAGCACCTTCCTTCTCAAACTGCACAAACCAGGTCGGAGATGTTAAGACACTGAGATCTGGCGAAAACATTCAGATGATGGCGAACATGGACTAGATAACTTGTTCAGTATGATGAGCTTTCTCGAGCTCATGACAGATCACCTCACACCGTTACCAGGCAAAAGTCTGACTATAGAGCGCCTTGGCCTGAGCCACGGAAAAAGACAAGATTAAAAGACAAAGATCAAAACAACCAAGGCTAGAGCGACAGGCAGGGTTCGCACGGATTACCTGCTCACAGAGCCTGCTCATCTCACCGAAGACGAGTGAAGCATCGATCTCAGGGATTTCCTCGGGAACGGTTAGAAGCCCCCCGGGCGCACCTCCGCCTTTGATAGGTCTCTCTGATTCGGAAATCTCTTCACGCAGGGCATCTTGCACTCCTTTAGGAGATAGGGTCGTTCCCTGAGGGGAATCAATCACGACCACGGTGCTAGCAGGATCGATCGGGACTATCCCTTGTCCATTCAAGGCCCCAAGACTAGGCCCCTCCGAACCTTCTACCGAAGGCACCCCTGCCCCAAAGGAAACCCTGACCATCGGCCACCTCGGAGGCTACACCTGGTGCCCGCTCAGTTGTCTCCTTGCTACAAAGCTGGATCGCAGCACCCTCAGACTCCGGCTCGGAAGCCACCACCTCCACGGCCCAAGGGTCGGCCAGGTTTGTCGCTCCATCGGATGCTGTTGAGAAGTTATTTTCTCCCTCGCCGTCAACTCGAGTTAGGGCCGCCGGGCCGGCCTCAGTTTCTTCTGCCTTCATCTTCTTAGATTCCAAGGGCCGGTCCGACGGATCCCGTTGTCTCTTTTTCCCTTCATCGGATACCAAAGTGCCTTCCTCACTAGGTAATACTCCCTTCATCAAGGGGACCTCCCCCAGGCCTACACAAGCGCAGGGGGTAAACACAGGAAACAACAATGCTGCTAATAGTGACTCAGGTCAAAGAATATGACTACGACAGGGGTAAAGGCTCACCGTGATCTTTAGCTTCCCACCGAGCTTGAGACAAATCGCGCCACTCGCTCGACATATGGGCAAATCGAATTCAGACGACCGACCCAATTCGGGAGGTCCATAACTGCGCCGGGATAGATTATCGCGGCTGCATTATCAAGAAAAATTCAGTGCATTCTAACATAGTCAAAGAAAGGCAAGGGAACACTAGATAACATGTCTACTTACGTTCCACATTCTACCTCTCGAGAAACGGCATCCTTCCGCCAGGATCAGGTCAGAAGTCCATACTCGGACGAAGCGGCTTATCCATCCCTTGTTCCCGGCTCTTCGGTATAGGCAAAAAGGTTCTTCGGGGCTCGGCAGCGGAGCTTAATCAGACCCCCGCGGAAGAAACGAGGGTTGTACATTCTGATCAGATGGTCGAGCGAGAATGGCATCCCCTCGATCATGTTCACGTAGTACCTGATCATATAAACAACGCGCCAGAATGAAGGATGAATTTGGCTAAGGGTCACTAGATACCGTTGACAAAAGTCGAGAATCACGGGGTCGATCACGGGCGAGGACAGTCCCGACCAGCCCTAAGGTCGAACGGGTAACGTAGTACNGGAATGCGGTCCGCATTCCTATTATGCGGTTGCATTGTGCACCGCAGAACTGACCTTCACAAATCCTTGAGGAACTTATGCAACGATTATGCCGTCCGCATATTGGTTATGCGATCGCATAATAGACCGCATTTTCAATATTAATTTTGACAAGTCTTCTGTTTCACTCTGCGGTAGGAATGAGGTCCGCATACTAGATCTGCGACCGCATTCTGGGCCGCAGAATGACATTCTCTAGAAAAATTGATTCTTTTGATTTTTACAAGCTTAGATCAATACCAAGGGTCCGAACCGCGACGAGCTTCTACGCATTCCTAACACATATTCGGAGTCGACACCACAAGATACTAGGTTTTGAGCCAAAAATTTTTACGGAGCCTCACAACCATATCAACAAATCTGCCCCTCGGGCAATATCTCAGAACAGTACCAGCCCCTCGGGCAATCACATAGAATAGTACCAGCCCCTCGGGCAATCACATAGAACAGTACCAGCCCCTCGGGCAATCACATAGAACAGTACCAGCCCCTCGGGCAATCACATAGAACAGTACCAGCCCCTCGGGCTATATCTCACATCACACTAGGTACCCGCGCTCACTGGGGGTGTGCAGACTCCTGGAGGGGCCCCTTAAGGCCCAAGCGCAATAACAAGCCATCTCGTGGCATCATAAACAGGTCCTCGACCTCATATCAATATCAAGCCACCTCATGGCGTACAATCTCAGGCCCTCGGCCTCATAATCAAATCAGTGTATCACCGCTGCGGCTTGCAGCCCGATCCCAAAGATATGTATCACCGCTGCGGCGTGCAGCCCGGTCCCAAAGATATGTATCACCGCTGCGGCGTGTAGCCCGATCCCAAAGATATCCTCACAACACAGGCCCTCGGCCTTACTCAGTCAAAAATCACATAAGCCTCTCGGGCAACAGTAAAACAGTATTTCTCAGCATAAAACATCATTTAAATATCATTTGAGTATTAAAACAGAGTAAACATGGCTGCGTTTTGAAAACAGTGGAAATAACATGACTGAGTTCAAGTATAAAGTCAAAACAGTGAGGAAACATCAACAACAATCCCCGAAGGGTTCAAATAATTGGCACGGAGCCCAAATATGGCATTCAACCCAAATAATGATGATAGCAAATAGATTTCAATCAAATATGCGGTAAAATCATCAATCGGGACAGACCAAGTCACAATCCCCAATAGTGCACGACCCCACGCTCATCATTAAGCGTGTGCCTCACCTCAATATAGCACTACGATGTGCAATCCGGGGTTTCAAACCCTCAGAACATCATTTACAACCATTACTCACCTCGAACCGGCTACATCTCTAGCTCGCGACGCCTTTGCCCCTCGAATCGGCCTCCACGCGCGTCGAATCTATCCAAAATCAGAACGAATACGTCACAATATGCTAAGGAAACAAAACCCAAGCGAAAACAATCGAAAAATACCAAAATCCCGAAATTAGCAAAACCCGAGCCCCGGGCCCACTTCTCGAAGCTCAGAAATTTTTACACCAATAGGTTCCTTATCTCGCCACGAGTTCATACATACCAAAAACATCCAAATCCGTCCACAAATGACCCTTCAAATCCCAAATCAAAGGTCCAAAATTCCAAGCCCTAGTTCTTCCATTTTTAGCTTAAATTTCCATGATTTTCTAGGTAGATCTCACAATAGAATCAAGTTTTAATTCCAAAAATCTTACCTCAAGTCGTTTCCCCTTGAATCCCTCTTTAATCCCCTTCAAAAAGCTCTCAAAATGATCAACTATGGGTGAAAATAGACCCAAAATCGCGGACAAGACGACATAAAAACATTCTGCCCAGGCCTGATTTCCTTCTTCGCGAACGCGGTCAAACTCTCGCGTTCGCGAAGCACAAACTCGCATTGACCAGATTTTACTCTACGCGAACGCGACTCACCTTACGCGAACGCGATGAACAAAAGAACCTGGATCCCAAATTACTCTACGCAATCGCGGGTACCCTCTCGCGAACGCGAAGCACTGCATCCCAGCCTTTCGCGAACGCGAAGCCCATCTCGCGAACGCGAAGGCTAAATCCTGGCTTTCCTCAATTCCTTCTTCGCGAACGCGAGGCCCCTCTCGCGAACGCGAAGAGATAAATCTCTGCAACACTGAACCTTAATTTTCTGCAACTTTCAAACTCCAAAAATGCTCCGAATGACCATCCGAAACTCACTCAAGGCCTCCGGGACCTCAACCAAAGGCACCAACACATAACCTTATTCAAACTTGCTCCAAGCATCAAAACACCTCAAACAACATCAAATTACCCAAAACACATCGAATTCAAGCCTAAGGTTCTAAAAATCTTCCGAAATACGCTTTCGATAAAAAACCCAACCAAACCACGTCCAAATGACCTGAAATTTTGCACACACATCCCAAATGACACAACGAAGCTACTGCAACTCTCGGAATTCCATTCCGACCCCCGGATAAAAATCTCACCTATCAACCGGAAAACGCCGAAGTCTTAATTTCGCCAATTCAAGCCTAAACCTTCCACGGACTTCCAAAATGCATTCCGATCACGCTCCTAAGTCCCAAATCACCTAAAGGAGCTAACCAAATCATAAAATTTCCGATCCGAAATCATATACAAACAAGTCAAATCTTGGTCAAACCTTTCAAATTTCAAGCTTCAAACTGAGAACTGTTCTTCCAAATTCGATCCGATTACCCTGAAAACCAAAACCAACGGTTTACATAAGTCATAATATACTACACAGGGCAAGTCATGCCCGAGAACTGGCGAGCAAATTGTGAATACTCAAAACGACCAGTCAGGTCGTTACATCCTCCCACACTTAAACATACGTTCTTCCTCGAACGTGCCCAGAGTTGTTCCAAAAGCCAACCAATTGCTGAATAACCTTACCATGCACATACCCGGGGGTGATCCCACGTCACCCTATCTCATATGGGTCCGATAACTCATTGTAACTGAAATTTCACAATCCAATCTAGGCCCTAAACCATAGAACCACATTTACATTTCCGAAATCATCCACACGATCAGAATCTCACATCTATACTCTGAATAAGCCCGAACAAGCCGTAATAACCCATACCTGCAACCTCAGGTGCAATTACATAATATACCACATAACCCAAACATTTGTAGTGATAACTTCTAATCACAGCAGCTGCACGCAACACCCGAATACTGCTAGAAGGACTCTTATCACTAAAGTCTCATTCCAACACTTTCATATACTGCCAATGATAAATAAAACACACAGTAAGCCATAACCATTTCTCAGATCAACCAATCATGGAGCTCCCTCTCTGTCGGTAAGGACCATAGCAAATTTCTGAGCCGAACCTCGATATTATCCTTCCAACATGCTGAAATCGAATCCGTGGCATTCATTAAAGATTCCCACGATCTCATCGAATCCACATTAATACTCTGGTGACATGACACCTCAATACAGACTAAAGCCACAACTTGCGGAATGTGCGCTCCAATAAACAGCAATCCGAACACACTCAGTTCGTGAAAATAACTCAGATGAAAGAGCTGTACCGCAAGCTCACCAGTACTACCACAACACAAGGCTGAGACCCGTTTCACATTATAGAAATAGAACACACGAATCTAACCCGCAAGGTCATACCTCCACATAACTTCGCTGCAATGCGCGATCCTATCCAAATACTGCTCCACATGAAACACCTCAAGTCACTATGCTCGAAATCGACAACTACGCATACTTTGATGTCTGGAGCCAAAGCAAATCATCACACCCACGGTGAAGCAAATAACATACACCACACAAACTCGAAAGGACATAACCGATACGCCATTCACCGAGCAACACCCAATTACTCTTCCCGCTCGACTTCCACTATGAGACCCCAATAGAACCGCACCATATGTGCCGATAACCAACAAATCATAACACCTCGCAACACAGAAAGGTAACTCATAGACCTCCCCAGATTACTAATAAGCTCAACAACAATCGGATCAACACATCCCTCAATAATACAATCTGGAGCCAACCAAGCCGACCCAAGTTAGAACACGCATCCACATTGGCTTGCCAACGAACTCCTTATCAAGGAAAATCCTGAAGTTGTTCCCTCAACTTCTTTAACTCTGCCGGTGCCATACGATACGGTGCCCGACATCAAATCAATACCGAAATCAACAACCTTGCCTGGCAACATGAAACACATCCGAAAAGTCCCTCACTACCGGAACTGAATCAATATGAGGAGCCTCTGCACTAACATCCATCACGAGAGCCCAAAATAAGAAAAACAATCCTTCCCATCCATCCGCTGGGCCTTCGAAATATAAAACCACCCTACTAAGAACATAATCCGTCGAACCTCGTCACTCGATCCGTGGCATTCCCGGAATAACCAACATCGCTGCCTTAGCGCAATAGCTCAGAATGACACAACACTGAGACAACTAGTCCATACCCAATATCACCTCCAAAATCTAACGTACCAAGCAACAAAAGATCCACTCGGGTCTCCAGACCCCCATAGTCACTAAATAGTTCCGATACGCATGACCCACAACCACAACATGGCCTGAATATGAGAACTCCCAGTCTCCAACTCCATATAGCACACGAATCACCATACCTGACCCCAATTCCGCTGTCCAAAGATACAACACACCTCCAATACCCAATCATCCATGAGAGGTACTCCTAAAATTCTTCTGTGCCAGTAAGCAAACTCGAATATCAGCAATCGATCCCACAAGAAAGCGCCGCAGTACCATCAACTTAATCACATTGCTTTTTTCTGAAACATATACCCTTGTCAAATCACCCCAATTAGCAATACCATTTCCTTAATCATCTGAAGCCCATTTTTCTAATTATCTAGAACTGCCCGGGCTGCCTGAGAATTTATGGCCTTCCGGTCAGAACTGAACCGCAACCTTACACACGCAAATCTCAACCTCCACACATACCGCATGTCCAAATCCATCCTAAAATAACATGAGAATTTCATATCCCTTCCGAGCCACAAGCAACTATGTACTCAACCAACCAAGAACTTTTCCATTGATCCCATTCTAGAAGAAAATCACTATACATCTCAAGCTCCTCACGCCAGCAGAAAATATACATCTCTAACCGCGGTAGAAATCAACAAGAACTCTCCGACTCCCCTTGCACAAAAACCAAGTCTGTCAGGACTGAATCCTCCTAACTCAATCAACCTACGCATGCCACTAAAACCCAAGAGCATTACCGCGAAATACCTGTAGAACTCATTACCCCGTAAACATCCAAGGAACTAATCATATCCTTGCCATACCGATCTGGCCTACTAACAAGCTATCACATCTATCCGAGCTCCCTTCTGATTTACCTTCAATTGATACTCCTTCTTGCCATAACACCATATTTCCTCAACCCAATCTCACCACACGAGACCCAAGCATAATACCACACAGCCTAAGGCTCATAACCCGCTGAATACTCTTTTAAGTGTTCCCAAAAGCACCACATTCAAGATACCTACCCTGAGCGGACTTACTGCGAATCTGAAGCCATTACCTTCACCTTCCCGATACTGATACATAGAATCCCATAATTAATATAGAAAATACCACAAGTCTTGCCATCTTCCACTGAAAACCCAGTTTCTAGCCATAAGTACAACTTGCAAATTTCCACTTGTTACATGTAGAGCCTTAACCACATTGGCACCATTCTCGAGAGTCATTTACTCTATTCAAACTGCAATTAGCCTGAACAAACGAACCGAACCACCCGTGCCTCATAAGCACTCTGGCATCGCAGAATGTAACATCATTCCATTACAACTTAGCAACTTCCTGCCCTATGCACCGAGCGTCCCCTACCAACAACAACTCATAACGCATATACTTTATTGCTTCCATAACACTATAGTGAGATGAACTCAATCCTTCATAAGCTCGTGGAACACAGACCATCTAGTACTTCATATCTTCTGCAAATCTCGCATTTACTCTCGTAACAATTAAACCCATTCTCTTAAGCAGCTCAAATTCAAATTGCAACACACATATTTCACTTGTAATTGAGATCTTCTAACCGAAAACATAAGGATCACACAACCTCAGAACACTTCGCAGGAGATAACTCACCTGCTTCGCCTTAAACTAATATTTATATATATACCTTCCACCGTCATGAACATTACGCAGTCATTTTAGTCCTCCTGAGTCTGAACTCATATCGTAACATGAAATTTACTTCACTCCCAACTAGGAAACATGAAAAGATTCATCACACGCCCATAACTCGGGGCTAATACTCGAATCAAGACGGAAATCAAGCACCTAATGGTTCTTCTATCCTCCAGCAGACCCTTCTCGTCGCTACTAAATCATATGAATACATCTCGCAGTCACATCACTCTCATCACATACTATCCAGTCATTACTTCCCCTAATAGGGACACAACAGAACACATAGATCCAGAAACACGTGCTCACACAATCAGTACCTCGATGCTCAAGCTATAGGCAAAAATCTGGCCTCGAGCCCTTCAGGCTGGCCCAACATCAGCACATAGAGATCACATCTCGCCCCTCAATCAGGGGATCACAAGCCATCGATGCACATCCGATACTGAGCGCTCGTTCGCGCATACGAATGCGTGGAAGGAATTTCAAGAGTTACATTTCAAGCTGAATCAACGACGTACGATAAGAATTTCAAGAATATGGAGTTTTCCTAAAGGATCTGCAGCCTCTTGAGGATAAATACAAACATCTCCGACGATCTGCGAGACTCTACTAAACCTACTCATGAACCGTGAGACCTATGTAACCTAGGCTCTAATACCAACTTGTTCACGACCCTAAACCCAGACCCGATCGTGATGGCGCCTCTCGTGAAGGCAAGGCCAACCGACACATTTCAAACCGGTCTTTAAGCAATTAAACAATAAGCATTATGTCTAAAACATGATATAAACTCAGAAGTAACAATGACAATACAAAACAATACGCGGAATACACCGAACTCAGCCCGATACCGGGGTGTCACTAGTCATGAGCATCTACTAAGTCTAAATACAACTGACAAAGTCTGGAATGTACTAAGTACAGACTAAAAAACTAAGGAGGGAGAAAAGCAGAGCTGCAAACGCCAGCATCTACCTTACTAAACTCCGATAACTCAGCCTCCGATCAGCCAAAACCCGCTACCGGCTGTAGAATACCTGAATCTGCACACATGGTGCAGGGAGTAAAGTGAGTAGTCCAACTCAGTGAGTAATAATCATAAATAAAGACTGAGTGATAAGAAATCATGAAAAGAGCATCAACATGCCGTATAGAAGCAGTTTCAAAAGCCAGTAGAGAGCAATGAAGCTGAAAAATCCTTTAAAACATCTTAGCTCAGTTTATACCTTTTTTCAAATAACTTTTCAACAGTTGTGCAAATGAATGCATAACAACTAGTGTAGATAAGCACAGAAATCCGCCCCTCGGGCACAAATACACAATTAAGCAAGTAAATGACAGGCAAATAAGAAAGATAAGCACATAAGGTTCGCCCCTCGGGCACCATATCAACAAATCCGCCCCTCGGACAATATCTCAGAGCAGTACCAGCCCCTCGGGCAATCACATAGAATAGTACCAGCCCCTCGGGCAATCACATAGAACAGTACCAGCCCCTCGGGCAATCACATAGAACAGTACCAGCCCCTCAGGCAATAACATAGAAGAGTACCAGCCCCTCGGGCTATATCTCACATCACACTAGGTAACCGCGCTCACTGGGGGTGTGCAGACTCCTGGAGGGGCCCCTTACCGCCCAAGCGCAATAACAAGCCATCTCGTGGCATCATAAACAGGTCCTCGACCTCATATCAATATCAAGCCACCTCATGGCGTACAATCTCAGGCCCTTAGCCTCATAATCAAATCAGTGTATCACCGCTGCGGCGTGCAGCCCGATCCCAAAGATATGTATCACCGCTGCAGTGTGCAGCCCGATCCCAAAGATATGTATCAGGCTGCACGCATCACCGCTGCGGCGTGCAGCCCGGTCCCAAAGATATGTATCATCGCTGCGGCGTGCAGCCCGATCTCGAAGATATCCTCACAACACAGGCCCTCGGCCTTACTTAGTCAAAAATCACATAAGCCTCTCGGGCAACAGTAAAACAGTATTTCTCAGCCCAAAACATCATTTAAATATCATTTGAGTATTAAAACAGAGTAAACATGGCTGAGTTTTGAAAACAGTGGAAATAACATGACTGAGTTCAAGTATAAAGTCAAAACAGTGAGGAAACATCAACAACAATCCTCGAAGGGTTCAAATAATTGGCACGAAGCCCAAATATGGCATTCAACCCAAATAATGATGATAGCAAATAGATTTCAATCAAATACGCGGTAAAATCATCAATCGGGACGGACCAAGTCACAATCCCCAATAGTGCATGACCCCACGCTCATCATTAAGCGTGTTCCTCACCTCAATATAGCACTACGATGTGCAGTGTTTCAAACACTCAGAACATCATTTACAACCATTACTAACCTCGAACCGGCTACATCTCTAGCTCGCGACGCCTTTGCCCCTCGAATCGGCCTCCACGCACGTCGAATCTATCCAAAATCAGAACGAATACGTCACAATATGCTAAGGGAAAAAAGCCCAAGCGAAAACAATCGAAAAATACCAAAAATCCCGAAATTAGCAACACTTGAGCCCCAAGCCCACTTCTCGAAACTCAGAAATTTTTACACCAATAGGTTCCTTATCTCCCCACGAGTTCATACATACCAAAAACATCCAAATCCGTCCACAAATGACCCTTCAAATCCCAAATCAAATGTCCAAAATTCCAAGCCCTAGTTCTTCCATTTTTAGCTTAAATTTTCATGATTTTCTAGGTAGATTTCACAATAGAATCGAGTTTTAAGTCCAAAAATCTTACCTCAAGTCGTTTCCCTTTGAATCCCTCTTTAATCTCCTTTAAAAAGCTCTCAAAATGATCAACAATGGGTGAAAATAGTCCCAAAATCGCGGACAAGACGACTTAAAAACATTCTGCCCAGGCCTGATTTCCTTCTTCGCGAACGCGGTCAAACTCTCGCATTCGCAAAGCACAAACTCGCATTGACCAAATTTTACTCTACGCGAACGCGACGCAACTTACGCGAACGCGATGAACAAAAGAACCTCGATCCCAAATTACTCTACGCGATCGCGGGTACCCTCTCGCGAACGCGAAGCACTGCATCCCAGCCTTTCACGTACGCGAAGCCCATCTCGCGAACGCGAAGGCTAAATCCTGGCTTTCCTCAATTCCTTCTTCGCGAACGCGAGGCCCCTCTCGCGAACGCGAAGAGATAAATCTGTGTAACACTGAACCTTAAATTTCTGCAACTTTCAAACTTCAAAATGCTCCTAATGACCATCCGAAACTCACCCGAGGCCTCCGGGACCTCAACCAAAGGCACCAACACATAACCATATTCAAACTTGCTCCAAGCATCAAAACACCTCAAACAACATCAAATTACCCAAAACACATCGAATTCAAGCCTAAGTTTCTAAAAATCTTCTGAAATACGCTTTCGATCAAAAACCCAACCAAACCATGTCCGAATGACCTAAAATTTTGCACACACATCCCAAATGACACAACGAAGCTATTGCAACTCTCGGAATTCCATTCCGACCCCTGAATAAAAATCTCACCTATCAACCGGAAAATGCCGAAATCTTAATTTCGCCAATTCAAGCCTAAACCTTCCACGAACTTCCAAAATGCATTCCGATCACGCTACTAAGTCCCAAATCACCTAACGGAGCTAACCAAATCATAAAATTTCTGATCCGAGATCATATACAAACAAGTCAAATCTTGGTCAAACCTTTCAAATTTCAAGCTTCAAACTGAGAACTGTTCTTCCAAATTCGATCCGATTACCCTGAAAACCAGAACCAACGGTTTACATAAGTCATAATATACTACATGGGGTAAGTCATGCCTGAGAACTGGCGAGCAAAGTGCGAAAACTCAAAACGACCAGTCGGGTCGTTACAATATGACAAAGTCTTAAAATTTTAGTAAGTTCTCGTACGTAACTAGAATATAAAAGCATTATTTGTTTGTTGGAATTAAGGTTTTTTATTTCCAGGGAACTTATTACATGACTTATATTGAAATAGAAGATTCATGTAGCTCATCTCTACCGGCTAACATGTTTTACGTCCTGTGGTAGGTCTTATGTTTCAACATAGCTTCATATCAGTCATGTGAAGGTTTTATGAGTATCTTGTTGCAATGGTCCATTGACCTTAGTCTTGGAATAATAGTTATTTTTAAGTTGTTATCAGAAAATAGTTATTCTTAAGTTAGCTGTTGTTTCTAAAGAAATTTAATTTCAACTATTTGTGGCACAAACAATATGATTATGCCTAAAATTTTGTCTAGGCTAGTGCGCATAATTTTCTGTCACCTATTTGAGAGCTTAATTAGTAGTATGTAAGCATAATCTAGCACTCGTGTTTAAAGAAAAGAACCTGACGACTATAACATTTGCTGATTAATTTGATGTGCAGCTTCCATTTACTTACCTCAGCTAGTACTCTGCACATCTATTTTGCTTGCCTATTAATCCATCTATCTATTTTTGCTTATAACTATCCGTAGGATACTTGGCTGAGAAAGGTTCCTAAAGATATTTTTTCATATTATATTTCATGTTTTGATACATTTATTTAATAATTTCAGGTCATACAGTCTGATGTTCGATAATTTAGCGGATGGAAAATTTCAATATGATAAAGAGCTAGGGAAATTATTTGAAGACAATCATTCGTCAGAATTAGTTATATAATGATATTAACAATTTAGTTCAAACAATATAAGTTTATTTTTTAAGCTACTGTTGACATTAATATATGGATTAGTACTTCCTTTTGTTTGTTAAGTTTTAATGAGATATATTATGTTTTTTGAATTACTATTAATTTATTTTGTTGTTTGGTTCATATTCTGGACGAATGTAGTAACTATTATAAGTGGTGGGTAAACTATTGCCATTACAGCTTGTGACTTTTAGCGCCACTTAACTTAATATACCGCCTATATAAATGAACGATAAAAGGGAAAATTTAGACATTTTTACAAGGGATATTGTAGCCATTATAATTGTTGGAAAACAATTATTGTTAAAGATATTTAGCGGCAATTTAGTGTAACGACCCGGCCGGTCGTTTTGAGAATTAATGCCCCGATCCCCTATTAACTGCTTTCTCGGTGTTTATTTCTGCTATTATGATTTTCCGGGAAGATTCGTTTTGAGTTTCGGAGTGTTTTGGGATATTTAGTCCCTAAATGAGAGCTTAAGCTTTAGAATTTGGACCGTAGTCGGAGCAGTGTGAAGACGGCTTCGGAATGGAATTCCGTCGATTCTGTTAGCTCTGTTGGGTAATTTCGGGCTTAGGGGAGTATTTGGATAATGTTTTGGATGTTCGTAGCTTATTTAGGCTTGAAATGTCGAAAGTTGAATTTTTGAAGTTTCCGAATCGATAGTGAAATTTTGATATCGGGGTCGGAATCCGATTCCGAAAGTTGGAATAGCTCCGTAGTGTTGGATGTGACTTGTGTGCAAAATTTGGGGTCAATTAGACATGATTTGGTTGGTTTCGGCATCGGTTCTAGAATCCTTGAGGTTTCAAGTTCATTAGGCTTGGATTGAAGGGTGATTCGTGATTCTAGCGTTGTTTGATGTGATTGGAGGGTTCGATTGAGTTCGTATGATGTTTTAGGATTGGTTGGTATGTTTGGTTGAGGTCCCGGGGGCCTCGGGTGAGTTTCGGATGCTTAACGGAAGTTGAATTTGGACTTGGGCTAATTCTGAAGTTGTTGCTTCTGGTATTTTTGCACCTGCGATGAGGAGCCCGCAGGTGTGGCCCGCATAAGCGAGGAAAAAGGTCACAGGTGCGGTTTGGGACACAAGGGCCAGTGACCACAGATGCGGCTCAAGGACAGCAGAAGCGGACCGCATCTGCGGAGAAGAGAGCGCAGGTGCGGTGCCTAGGGTGTTAATGAAATTCCGCATATGCGGAGCCCAAGCCGCAGTTGCGGGACTGCAGGTGCGGCCCCATGAACCGCAGATGCAGAAATCGCTGGGCAGATATAGAAAATTCGAGGTTTTGAAATTTCATAACACAAAAATCGAATTGGAGCACGGTGGGAGACGATTTTTCGAGGGGTTTTGAAGGAGAATCATTGGGTAACGAATTTCAACTCGATTTTGATCATAATACTATAATCTATTGTTGTTTTCCTCTTCTAATTAAGGAAATTGAGGGTAAAAGTTTGAAAATGGGAGAAAAGTTCCCCAATTTAAAATCTGAGTTTTGAGTGAGATTTGGCGTTGGATTTTGGTGATTTTTGTTCGAGTGTGCTCGTGAGTGAATGGGCGTTCATAATCCGTAATTTTTACCCAATTCCGAGACATGGGCTCGGAGAGGATTTTTGGGTGTTTTTCTATTTTCTTACCTTAGCTTCGATTCTGTTAGCTAAATTCGTTGTTTATTGTCATATTTACGTTATGCAATTTATTTGATTAGATTTGGGCCACTCGAAGTTGGATACTCGTGGCAAGAGAGTGATTTCGGATTGATTCTGAGCCGGTTCGAGGTAAGTGGCTTGCCTAACCTTGTGGGGGAAACTCCCCTTAGGATTTGATATTGTTGTTATATGAATGCCGTGTACGTGAGGTGACGAGTGCGTACGCATGCTAATTGTTGGAAAACCCCCGTTTTCATTAAGTAAATATCTGTGTTTTCTTTTTGTTGAACACTACTTGTATCTTAAAGCCTACTGTTTAGCTTAGGAAAGCATGCTTAAGTGATTTAGCTGTTCTACCTGCTTAAACTGTATACTTGAATTCTGTGTAGCATGTTTAGAATAGAAATCTCTGTTTTCTTGGTACGAACTTGAATAGGATTGTAGATGCTTTTCTTGAGACTGTTGTGTGTTTACTTTGAGACTGCGGATCGGTATTTCGGGAGATCCCCCTGCACATTTATATTTGGGACTACGGGACGACATCCCGGGAGATTCTCCTGTACTGGATATTTACTTTGGGACTACGGATTGGTACTCCGGGAGATTTCCCTGCATATTTATGATTCGGACTACGAGACGATATCCCGGAAGATCCTCTGCACATTTATGTTTGGGACTACGGGATGATATCCTGGGAGATCCCCTGTTGCTATCTCTGTATACTGAGTTATATTCTTTCTGTGATTTTATTCTTTATCGACTGTTAGTATTATATATATATAACCAGTAGGGAGCTGAACTTCCTCGTCACTACTCTACCGAGGTTAGGCTTGGCACTTACTGGGTACCGCTGTGGTTTGCTCATGCCCTTTCCTACACATGTTTTTCATGTGCAGATCCAGGTTCTTCTACTCAACCGTTCTACTAGTGAGGCGGGCGATATCAGAGACTTTGAGGTATATCTGCCGCGTCCGTAGACCTAGAAGTCCCTCTCTATTCTCCCCTTTAGCTTTAGACTTCCTGTATTTACTTTTGATTAGACATTCTGGAGTTAGAACACTATATAGTTTTCTATAGCTTGTGATTTCATGAGATTCCGGGCTTTGGGAGTTTTGATTCAGTTTTGAGAGTGTGTATTGTATATGCCGAGCAGCATTTTGAACTCTTTTATCATGTTTTACCCGCAACTTGCTAGTTTCGTATTTCATTTCCTATTTCCGCAATTTGTTAGGCTTACCTAGTTGTAGAGACTAGGTGCCGTCACGACAGTTCACGAAGGGAGAACTTGGGTCGTGACATTTAGTTGAATTTATCATCCATTCTAATTGCCACAAAACTATTGCGGTTACATATATGGACTTTTAGCGGCAATTGTTTCGAATATAGTGGCCTTATAAATGGACGCTAAAGAGCATAAGTAGCCGTTTTGGATTGGTTTAGCAACCATAATAATTGCTGCAAACAATTGCCGTTAAAGCTAATAATTTTTAGCGGCAATAACTCGTACCTTTTACCAGCTTTTGTAAGAACGGTAGCTAAAGGCTTTGCCGACCCTGATTTCAGCGGCGAAACACCAATGGCCGGTAAAAGATATAGCGGCTATTGTTATTGTCACTAATACCATTATTTATTGCCACTAAAGCCCTTTCTTATTGTAGTGAAAATCCATTGTCCTAATAAATTTGGGAAAGGAAAATCTATAGTCCTTGTCAAATTGGGAAAACTTTCTCCTATAGGTTTGGGACTAATTGGGATATGTATAGGGGTTGTAGTTGGAGATTCTAGAGATTGTATTGTGCTTTTCTTCTCATTCATAGTGAAAAACTCTCTCTGCTTCTGCCCCGAGGATTAGGCTTAGCCGAACCTCGTTAAGTCCTTATGTTGATTTTTTCTTCTCTATTTGCTTTGTGTGTTATTGTGTGCTAGTTAACCACGATCTTCTGCAACAATTGGTATCAGAGCAAGGTTCGGGTTTCCATATATAATCTAGGGTTAAGATGTCTTTATCATCTTCAACAAAGTACAAAGTAGAGAAATTTGACGGGAGTTCTAGTTTCAGTCTATGAAAGATTAGGATGAAATCGTCACTGTTGTTACAAGGGTTATGGAAGGTAATTGATGAGGATTTTCCTAAAGAGATGACAGAGACAAATAAGACAGACTTGAAGGAGAGGGCTTTGAGTGTGATTTTTATGAGCGTTACATATAGCGTTCTTCAGAAAATTGTTGAAGAAACTTCTGCAGCAACAACATGGAAGAAGCTGGAAGATCTGTATTCTAAGAAAACGCTAACAAACCGCATCTACTTGAAAAAAAGGTTATACAATTTCCATATGAACGAAGGTACACCTGTTAAAACTAACCTTGATGAGTTTAATTCAATTATAATAGACCCGAAGAACGTGGATATCAAAATTTAGAGTGAGGATAAGGCCTTGATTGTGTTATGTTCTTTACCACCGACTTATGATACTTTTGCAGATACGCTGCTATATGGGAAAGACAACATTTCACTAGAAGATGTTAGTAATGCACTAAAATCTAAAGAGTTAAAAAAAAGCTTTCCAGACAGCAGAATTGAAGGCGAGTGTCTTGAGTATAGGAAGAACACAAGAAAAGGACTTTAACATAAAAAAGTCAACCGCCAGATCAAATTCTAGAGCAAGGAAGCAAAACTGCTATAAGTGCGGGGAGCAAGGTCACTACAAGAGAGATTGTCCTAAGCTGAAGGAGAAAAGAGGGAAGCAGAAAATAGATAATTCGGTAAATATTGTTGACACTAGCAATAATTCTGATGATAGTGACTATGTGGGGGAAGTCTGTACTGTGAGTTCCAATCATGGGCAGAATTCTTGGGTTCTTGATTCTGGTGATACTTTCCATATGTGTCCACACAAGAATTGGTTTGCAACTTACAAGCAAATGAGTGGGACTGTTTACATGGGAGATGATAATCCATTACCAGTAGAGGGGATTGGTAAAATCAAATTGAGAATGTTCGATGGAATTATCAGAAATATTGAGTGTTGGCATTCCTCGGATAAAGAGAAATTTGATTTCTCTTTCGACTTTGGATGATAAAGAGTATAAGTTTCACTCCGAGAATGGAATACTTAAAATGTGTAAAGGCTCCATGGTACTCATTGAGGGTAAACTGCATTCTAAATTGTATCATCTTCAGGCCAGTGTAGCTGAAGGGGAAGCTGTTGTAGCTTCTGGGAAAAGTGATCTGAATCAATCTCAGTTATGGCACTTGCGGCTTGGTCATATGAGTGATAAGGAATTGTCTCTGTTGAGTAAGCAGAATTTGCTAAATGGTTACAAAAATCAAGTTTTGAATTTTATTGAGCATTGTGTGTTTGGTAAACAGACAATGGTAAGGTTCAGCAAGAAGGCCGTGCACAAGACCAGAGACATGTTAGATTATATATATTCAGACTTGTGGGGTCCAAACAGAGTTCTCTCCAAGAGTGGTGCCAGGTATTTTATGACTTTGATTTATGATTACTCAAGGATGGTGCGGGTGTATTTTCTGAAAACAAAAGATGAAACATTTCCGACATTTGTTAAATGGAAGACGATGGTTGAGAGGCAGACAGAAAGAAAAGTTAAGCGTCTTCGAACTGACAATAGTTTGGAATTTTGCAATTCTGAGTTCGATAATTTCCGCAGAGAGAGGGAATAGTGAGACACTGCACTTGTGTCGGAACACCACAACAAAATGGTATTGCACAACATATGAGCAGAACGGTTTGTGATAGGGTACAGAGCATGCTTTCACACTCATGTGTTAGCAAGGATTTTTGGGCTGAAGCAATCAATACAGCTTGTTATTTGGTCAACATATCTCCATCCACAGCTATTGAGTTCAAAACTCTTTTTGAGGTATGGTCCGGTTCGCTTGTTGATTATTCAAATTTAAGGATATTTGGTTGTCCTACTTATGCTCATGTGAATGATGGAAAACTTGAGCCGAGGGCAAAGAAGTGCATATTTCTATGGTATGCAACTGGAGTGAAAGGTTATAGGTTGTGGTGCACAGATCAAAAGACTCCAGGGCTAATTATCAGTAGGGATGTAACATTCAATGAATCTGCCTCACTGGACAGTCAGAGGGAGAGGGCAATAGCAGAAACATATCATGGTGTCAGTGACTGCATAGAGCTAGAAATTGAATCTCCACTAGCTCACCCAGTAGGTCTAAAATAGAGGAAGTGGAGGAGGTGCAAAATATTGATCAAGATGATATTTTTGATGCACCTACGCAACAACAACCATATAACATTGCAACAGGCAGAGAGAAGAGAGTGATCAACCGACCATAAAGGTTTGCAAATGTAGTTGATGGGAATCTTCCCGGTTATATGAATCCTATGGGATTTGCTTTGGCAGTTGCAGAGACCGTTGATGCGTTTGAGTGTTATAGCTATCCAGAAGCAATTCCGGGTACAGAACCAAATCGACGGATTAGTGCTATGGCTGAAGAGATTGAATCTCTTAACAAGTTTAGGCGTTGCCTAGACTTGGTAGATGTGTGCGGCAAGGGGTAGAGCCCTCGCGATGGCTGAGGACATAGTAGAGAGTCGTTGTTCCTGTTAATGAAGAGAATTCAAGCCAAGGGGAAGATTTGTTATTTTGTGGCTTGAATTATTTCCTTGTATTATTAGGAAACTTATAATCCCTATAGGTTTAGGAAAACCCATTATCCTAATAGATTTGGAAAAAGAAAACCTATAGTCCTTGTCAAATTGGAAAATATTTCTCTTATAGATTTGGGACTATTTGGGATCTATATATAGGGGTTGTAGTTGGGATACTATAGATTGTATTGTGCTTTTCTTCTCATTCATAGTGGAAAACTCTCTCTGCTTCTGCCCTGAGAGTTAGGCTTAGCCGAACCTCGTTAAATCCTTGTGTTGATTTTTCTTCTCTATTTGCTTTGTGTGTGATTGTGTGCTAGTTAACCCACGATCTTCCGCAACAACTGGATAAAAGTAAAAGGAACTCTAAAGTACTGAATCTGAAAGTTATATATTATCTACAATTTGGACTACAGTTGATAAGAGAACAACTAACTTCAAAGACCTAAAGTTCAGCTAAATCTGCTGAAAATAACAAACTCCTAGAGACTAATTCACTCTTAGATACTTGTTCAAAAAAGTTATTTCAAATTCAAACTAATTTACTGTAGTAAATAAACTCTAAGCTGAAGTAAAACAATTTACTGAAAGCAACTTCTAAAGCATATTTCTTATAGTTTGCGTGAATTACATATTTTCAAAAATATTTTTTGCTACTTAACAGAAGTATACCAGAAAATAAATAAAAAAATCATTTATTTTTCAAGAAATATATTTTCCTTCATACCAAATTCAATGGAAGTGTTTATGGCTTCAACTCTGGTGTTAAAAATATAAATGGCATGACTTGTTTTTGATAATTTCTAGAACGTGAGCCTACAGACAGTACTTACATTCTGTATACAAGAATAACAACTACTAGATGATGATTCTATTAATCCCGGCAATAGTGCACTTAAATGTGAAAAATAATCTATTGCTGTAGTATTATTTCATATCAAAAGAAATTAGAAAAAATTGTCACAGCGTTAAAAAATTAGCGCTTCTCAAAAGAAAATTAATGATTACTCTTTTTGTTACCATTCACGTTCAACAAATAATCTAATTAAATGTCCAATTGTTATATTAAGTTTGGGGGCGTATAAATGGAGCCCATTCAACAAAAAGAGTAAATCATTAAGGTATACTTTAACTGATTGTGCATGGCACATATCTTACGTTTCGAATTTATTATTGACTCGGCATGGAACTTAATTTTTTTTTTAACTCATGATTTGCTTCTGTGCGGCTTTCAATGTATGCGACTATAAAAGTTTCTCATTAGGATAACATGAGTAAAAGAAGTTAAATTGTTCCAAATATAAAAATAATTTTTTGAAACATAATAATAAAAAAGATATCACATAAATTAGAATGGAAGAAGTATAAGGTAATTGCATGCAATGTCTTTAAAATATACTTTTGAGGAAATAAAAATATTTATATATTGACACTAAAGTTGGTTAATAGCATTCATCCCATAGAAACGCCATTTAAGGCATTTCGATTGCCAAGAGCCAACTCAGTAAAAAAATATTATCTGAAATAAGTCTAGAAAAATATATTCCTTCTCTATCCGCCAAATACTAGGCTTCAAAGAATGAAGGTGGAGTTGCAAAATATATGAGTTGATGTAGGTTGGACTCCTTATAGCTTCTTTAGCCAAAAGTGTGCGACTTGATTTCCTTGCTTGAAATTTTGCCTGCACCACCTTCTCCAACTGGAGTATTAACAACCTACAATCACGAATGATGGCGTCTTATGGAGGATAACCTTGTTAAAGCATCTTGATTACTTCTAACGAGTCTGTCTTAATAAATGAGCTGAAGCTCGCATGTCAAATGGAGGCCTTCTTTTAGAGCAAGTAGCTCAGTTTGGATAGGAGATGTTGCATAAGTATAGCTATAGAAATCGAACACCCAATCTCCTGCATTGTTTATGACCTCACCTAAACCGTTGCGTAGCTTATTATTCTGAAAAGCTCCACCAGTGTTGAGTTTAAACCACCCAAAGGCAGAGGCGGACCTACGTTGTGGGTTGAGGGGTCACGCAACCCCGTTAGTCTCGGCAAAAAATCATTTGTATATATCTTATGTATATCTATACATACATGTGGGACCCCTTAAATATTTTGCTTGTGCCCCAAACACAAAAAGCCCCACGGGAGAAGTAGTGTTATGCACTTAAGTTCCCTGCTTTGCTGGTGGATAGACGTGGGTTCGAAACCATGTTCTGGCTTTTCTTTCCTCCTTCCCATTTTAGTTCTTGCTTTAATACTTAGCAAATAGCTTTATTTTTTACCTTTTTTTTATTTAATTATAGTTTAACACTAATACATATAATAGTCTTGTTGAAGGGCTATGGATGTGGCGGAAATGACAGAACAGTAGAGAGAAGAATGAAATGGAGGAGAAGAACAATTACTCCATTTTCTGAATATTGAAATGTACAACTCACTATTTACAGTACAAGCACTACTACTTATAGAGATTAACCACTAACTATTTCTTACTCCACTAAGTAGTTATAACTACCTACTTACTATCTAACTGCACGCTTAAATACATGGGACCCACAGTCCTCAACACTCCCCCTCAAGCCGAGGGATGAAATAAATTCTTCATTCCCAACTTGCTTAGTAAGTAGTCATGTTGTGATTTGCATAATGCCTTTGTTAACAAGTCTGCGACTTGCTCTGTTGTCCTAACATGTTGTGTTTGAATTAGTCCTTGCACGAGCTTCTCCCTTACAAAATGACAGTCGATATCTATATGTTTAGTTCTCTCGTGAAAGATTAGATGTGCAGCAAGTTGAATGGCTACTTTGCTGTCACGATGCAATGGTACATGTAGTTTGATATCCATTCCTAGTTCTTCGAATAGTCCAACTAGCCATACAATTTCAGCAATTGTGGCTGCCATATATCTAAATTCTGCATCAGCTGAGTTCTTGGACAATACTCCTTGTTTTTTTGATTTCCAGGAGATTAGTGCACCACCAAACTTTACCACATATCCAGTAACTAATCTTCTAGACTCCACACATGCTCCCCAATTAGAATCACAGTAAGCTACAAGGTGTTTGTAGCTACCAGTAGTCATAAAGAGTTCAAGTCCTGGTGTCGATTTAATGTACCTTACTACTCTTCTTGCAGCATCCATGTGAGAGGCTTTAGGTGCATGCATATATTGACTGAGCATCTGTACTACAAAGGCTATGTCTGGCCTTGTCATGGTTAAGTACAGTAATCTACCTATCAACCTCTGATAACTGCCTTTATCTTCAAGTATTATATCTTTATAAGCATTATTATTTACCTCCTGATCAAACTCAACAGAAGTGAGCTTATGATTGAACTCAAGAGGTTTACACAATGGTTTTCCACCTGCTAGGCTAAGTTCAGAATCAATTCTAAGGCATACTTTCTCTGACACATTAAGATACCCCTCCGAGATCTTGAGAATTCAATTCCAAGAAGTATTTCAGCTCTCCCAAATCCTTTATTTTGATTCTTTCCAGTAGCTCCTTTCTGACTTGTCTAATAAGGTGTAGATTGCTACCTGTGATCAACAAGTCATCCACATATACTAGAACTACTACCAGTTCTATCCCTATCTTTTTAGTAAAGAGGGAGTAATCATAATGGCTTTGTACAAACTCCATAGCAAAAAGTGCTTTTGTCTGAGATTCCATTGTCTGGGTGCTTGCTTCAGCCCATACAAGGACTTGTGTACTTTACACACTTTCTGATACTCCCCCTGGCTTGAAAAGCAATCAGGAATGTGCATGTAGACCTCCTCCACTATGTTACCATACAAGAATTCATTATGCACATCCATCTGGAAAACATACCAACTGGAAGAAGCAACTAGAGCAACTACAGCTCTCACAATAACCATTTTGGCTACTGGTGAGAATGTTTCTGTGTAGTCTAACCCTTCTTGTTGGCTGTAGCCTTTGGATAACAATCTGGCCTTATATCTCTCCACCTCACCATTGGATCTATACTTGACTTTGAAAACACATTTACACCCAATAGGAACTTTTCCTAGAGGCGGGTCTATTATAGACCAGGTGTTGTTTTCCTCCAAAGCTGAGATTTAAGCTTGCATAGCTACCACCCACTTAGCATCAGCACTGGCTTCACTAAAGGAATAAGGTTCAATAATGGCAGAGTAAGCAGCTAGAGAAGCTTGATAAGCAAGTGAGAGCTGGTCATAAGACATATATTGTGAGACTAGATATTGACAAGTGGACTTCTTAGGTTGTACCACATAATCAGTGAGCCATACAGGAGGTTTAGAGGGTCTGGAAGACCTCCTAAGTGCTGCAGGAGATGTTGAGTGTTCAGTGGACACTGATAACTAGGGATTTTGATGTGTTTCATGCTCCTTCTTGCTTACGCTTTGATTACAAATTCTTATAAAATAGTTTCAAAAGGCTCATAAGTTGTGCTTGATTGCAGGTTTGATCAACAAAGTGACGGGATGTCAAATATCAGCTCAAAAGGAGTGAAACCTGCACAAGTATCAAAGACAAAGACAATTCAGGACAAACTAGCCTAGTGCGGCCGCAGTCCATTCTATGCGGTCCGCACTAGGGAGATTCAGAGACTGGTTTTTCAAGGCATCAAAGCAGTGCGGCCGTAGTAGATATTATGTGGCCCGCACTGAAGACACCGCAGCCGCACCACCATTCTGTGCGGTCCGCGGAAGAGAAGATTAGAGAGATGTAATTTGCCAAGGTTCAAGCCAGCGCGGTCCGCGATCATGTTTGTGCGGACCGCATTAGAAACCTCCGCGGCCGCGGTCCATCCTCCGTGGTCCGCGAAGCTTCAGAGAGCCAAGATTTCAAGTCCAAGAGCCTAGTGCGGACGCAGTCCATTTTGTGCGGCCCGCACTGACCCGGCAGGGGTATTTTTGTTCAGTTTTTCCAGCTTAATATAAATAGAACCTTTTTCCATTTTTAGGGTATCAGATATTTTAGCACTGTAGCTGCGCTCGTGAGAAGACCTTTCTTAGCTATTTTTGGCATCCTTACGTAGTTTTAATCATTGAAACTTTGTATCTATTTTAGTAATTAATTAATATGTCTTTCTCTTCATCTATTTCTCTAATTTTCTCTTCAAGCATGAGTAGCTAGACCCATTAGCTAGGGTTGTGGCTCAACCCTAGTGTGGGTAATTGATGGGTGTTGTAATTTAAGGTTAGATTGATTATGGGTGTTCGTTATTTGGGTCAATTTCATGGTTTAATTTATGAATTAGTGGTTGCAAACACTAGTTTGTGCTAAGTTGACCTAGGTTCGTCTTGAGAAAGAGAGCCTAAGTCTCCGAAATTGACCTAACAAGGAATTGGGATGGATTCAAGAGATTTGATAGTCCCAATTAAAGGGTTAAACCTCGAGAGTGTAATTACCCAACTTGAACCCTAATTGCTCAGGCAAAAATATGCATACCCAATTGGTCTCGAGAGAGTCATTTGGGCAAAATCACTCTTTCTACCGAGAGGTGTAGAGTGGGTAGTATTGAGCAACGGTTATAACATATTTCCCCAATCATGTCAATCATGCCTTAGATGCAATTACCCGTCAATTAGCCACCTAGGTGAAGGTCACTACCCTAGTGCCTTTTAAACCATTAGATACAACTTGTAGCAATTTACTCTTAGTCTAATCTAGCTGCATTTATAATTAGTAGTTGATAATAGTAGAATATAAAGAAAACCCCAAAAATTATGAGAAGATCAATTAAGAACACACGCGCAATCCTAAGCTAAATAGATACTCGACTCCAATCCTAGCTCTCTGTGGATTCGATCCCGACCCACAAATCGGTAAAAGCTATTACGACCCTCTCTCGCTGCTTTTTAGTGGTGCGGAGTTGCGGCGATCAACTTTTTGGCGCCGTTGCCGGGGAGCTAACGGTTTTGGCTATCTATTTAGTTAGTTTTGTGTGTTGTTCTTCTTTCCTTCTTTGTTACTAATTTGTGTGTGTCAATACTACAGGTACCAAAATGGCTTTAAATGCAAATGACCCTCTTGGAAATGTGCTTGCGGGGGAGGAGGTTGAGGATATTGGAGACGATGAGGTGCCTCTTGTACCTCCCGGACCACGACGAGGCCGCCAGGCCAATGCTAACGACAACGTTCCAGACCCTCCTCCGCCACCTCCAAGAGTGGTTCCTTGGGTGCTACCGAACCAAGGCTATGCAAGTGCTATTGTCCCTCCCAGAATCCGGGCGGGCAATTTTCAGATAACCAATGTGACGTTGACTTTACTTGAGCAGCGTGGGTATTTCACGGGCGCTGCGGATCAAAATGCCTACAAACATCTTAAGGGGTTCGTGGATACATGTTGGGGTAGCAAGCAGACGAATGTGTCCGAAGATGCTCTTAGGTTGAGAGTTTTCCCGTTCTCACTTCGGGGGAAAGCATTGGATTGGCTAGAGAGACTCCTCAACCATTCCATCACAACTTGGGATGAGTTGGCAGATAAGTTTATTGCTAAATTTTTCTCACTCGGGCACATGGCGGCACTTCGAGATGAGATATTGGCTTTCAAACAAGAACCCACGGAACCTTTGCATGAGATTTGGGAGCAGTTTAGAACAATGGTGAAGGAATGCCCCAATAATAATATGACGGAGGTGATGATCCAACAAACCTTCTATCGGGGCATCAATACTACAAATCAATGCATAGTCAATCAATTGGCTGAGGGTAATTTCATGAAGTTGACTTATGATGAAGCTTGTGAGATTCTTGATGAGATGGCGGATACATCCTCCGCATGGCAAAGTAGGGCCAATGTTCCTCAGAGTGACCCTACGGTTATTCATTTGCATAAGGAACTACATGACCATGGACAGGCTATAGCGGAGTTGACAACTACTATGAACCAATTGGCTAAGGCACAGTTGCAACAAGTCCAAAACCCTCGCCAAGTGAATGCTATGGAAGGTGTTAGTATGCTTACCAACAAGAGGAGGCAAAGAAGGCAACAAAACCAAGGGAATTTCGAGCAATTTGATGATGAGTGTGATGGGTTTCAGAATGATGGCTATGATGAGCAAAATGAAGAGGTATAATATGTTAACAACTATCAAGGCAATAGAGGCAACTCTTCAAACCAACAATGGCGACCTCAAGGAAATTGGGGCAATCAACAACAAAGTGGTGGTAATTGGAAAAATAACAACCAAGGTGGTAATTGGGGGAACAACAATCAAGGTAACCAAGGGCATTGGAATGGTAATAACAACAACTGGGGCAACAATAACAATCAAGGTGGATGGAACAATGGGAACCAAGGAAACCGGGGCAAGGCTTTCAAAGGCCCCCAATGTACCAACAACCGAACAATTCACCCCCTTTCCCTTCTCAAAGTCCTAGTTATTCGGGTAATGAAATGGGTAGAATTGAAATGATGTTCGAAGAAATGATGAAAAAGAATGCGGATTCCGATGCGCAATTGGTTTCTCACAATACTTCAATCAGGAATTTGGAGGTGCAAATAGGCCAAATCTCTCAATCATTGGATACTCGCCCGAAGGGTGCTCTACCAAGTGATAGGATAGTGAACCCAAAGGGTGGGAACAATCATGTCATGGCGGTTACAACACGAAGTGGGAGAGGCGGTGATGTGAATGCCTCGAAACAAAAGCATGTTGTTGATGATGATGTTGAGTTTCAAGAAGATGTGGTTCCTTTGGTAGTTGAAGATGTGGTTGATGACAATGTGAACAATGAAGTGAGGATTGACATTAATGAAACCGAGGTGGAAACTCAAGAGACCGTGAACCCATCTAGGGAGCACGTAATTGACATGCCGGATCCGGTTGTGCCAAAAGCCAAGGCACCTTTGCCTAGGCCACCTCCCCCCATCCTCAGAGGCTAGCCAAGCAGAAAAGTGAGAATCAATTCAAAAAGTTCATCGACATGATGAAGAGCTTATCCATCAACGTGCCTCTGGTGGAGGCTTTGGAGCAAATGCCTGGTTATGCTAAATTCATGAAGGATTTGGTTACAAAGAAAAGATCAATGGACTGTGAAACTATCAAGATGACCCACCAAGTTAGTGCCATAGTACTTTCAATGGCCCCGAAATTAGAGGATCCTGGTGCTTTCACTATCCCCTGCACTATTGGTAGTGCAGACTTTGCCAAAGCTTTATGTGATCTTGGATCAAGCATCAATTTAATGCCCTTCTCAGTTTTCAAGACTTTGGGTATTGGGCCACCAAGGCCAACTTCCATGAGATTACAGATGGCAGATAGATCAATGAAGCGACCTTTGGGTATAGTTGATGATGTGCTTGTCCGGGTGGATAAATTTGTCCTGCCAGCGGACTTTGTGATTTTGGATTGTGAGGTCGACTATGAGGTCCCGATCATATTAGGGAGACCTTTCCTTGTAACGGGGAAGGAATTGATTGATGTTGAAGCGGGTGAACTAACTTTCCGAGTGGGGGATAAGAAGGTCGTCTTCCATGTTTGCAAATCCAAGAAGCAACCCAATAGCACCGAGGTGTGCTCATTTGTGGACATTGTCACAACTGTGATCGTGGATGACACAAGTTCTATGATTAACGTGGAGGATCCCCTTGAGGCCGTGCTATTAAATCTTGATGTCAATGATGATGCAAGCAGAGTGGAGTGTGTCAATGCTCTGCATGGGATGGGCTCTTATTCCTATGAGCCGAGAAAATTGTCTTTGGATCTTGAAAATCGGAAAACTCCACCAACCAAACCATCAATTGAGGAGCCACCGGTGTTGGAGTTGAAGCCACTTCCTCCACACCTCAGGTTATGGCTGTCCAACGGGATGGGACGGGACGGGACGGGACGGGACGAAATTAACGGGACGGGACGGGACGGGCCGGGACGACATTTAAGCGGGACGGTGGCGGGACGGGACGAAACGGGACGGGACAAACGGGACGAAACGGTCGTCCCATCCCGTCCCGCTAACAAACGGGATGGAACGGGATGGGACAGGACGGAACGGGACGGGTTCGTGGGCCTTAAGTGTATTTTTTTTTATAAAAAAACGTCTAGTTTTTTGAAAATTACTATGTTTTTAAAGTTTGCAACGGCTAGATTTTTGACTTATTTAATAAACTTAAATGTTACTATGTTAGTATGTTAAAACGAAAATTAGAAAACTAAATAAAGAATTATAAAATATTAAAACAAAAGACTTGTAATGAAATATTCTAGTAAATATAAATTTATAATAGAGTTATAATTTATTTAATATAATTTTAAAGTATTAGCTATTAAGTAACTAAGACAATTCATAAAAATAATTCATCGCTTAGAGCCTTTTATTTTATTAATAGAACTTTCAAATCTCAAATACAAATATAATTCTTTAAAGACTGGTGCATAAGTTGGATTTTTTTATACTTACCAAATACAACAGAAATTCCACAAATATACCATAATATTTGTGTAATAGTAGGATAATATATACCAGAAAATTGTTTTGTAGCATAGTAAAATTTTTCTAAAAATTTAGTAAGTTCTCTGATCTCATCCCAATCAGAATCAACAATTTGATCAACAGGGTAAGCATTATGCATATTAAATACCTTTTGGATGGGCACCCGATAGTCATAAGCAATTGTAAGCATTTCATAAGTAGAATTCCACCTAGTACAAACATCTTTTGGAACTTTACTAAATGGTAAGGCCAGCACTAGCACATTGTTGAGCAAATTCACGAATTTCACTTTTGTTTATTGAGCACGAAAAATATAG